>NC_090865.1:575511-922177 GCF_024217435.2 Syngnathus scovelli
GGCTTTAAGTGTGACTGGAGCAAGCAGAGCTGGAAAAGGTCCTGCGGCGCAGACAGCTTTGCCATTTTTTTGCATACAGGGCAGAAGCGCTCAAAGCAAATAGGCAGGTGACAACAATTGTTGCATTACCTAATAACGTGCCTCCTCCGCCGTCAATGGCCGCCGCAATGAGCGTCAACGCGACGGCAATTCACTTTGGATGAACCGATTCAACTGAAGGCCTCAAGATCAGCAGCTTCATGTTGTTCAGATTACAGTTGCTCAGATGCCGTAGCCAACCTTCCTCCAAATGGAGCCATAGTTAAAAAGTGACATCATCGGGCCGGGCGTGGTGCTCCCATTCCGATAGCCTTGTCACGTGATTGAAAGCAATGAAGTCACTGATAGCGACGCGATTGTGTCACCTGAGATTTAACGGAACTTTGTGTGGTTTTCCGGGATGCTGTTGTGTTGAAACAGGATCTGCAACTGTTGGCTCAATTGACCTTTTCCTCATTTTATCGTCATTTGGTCATGTTGTGCGCCGCTTGTCTAATCCACAGCAATGCTCGAGTTAATCATTCGTCAAAGCGGAACATCCATCAGTAACGGACGGACCGCTTTAGCAATGAGTCACCGAGCACCGTCGACGTCTTTGCTTTCTTTTGCTTTCTTCTCTGCAGGATTTCAAAGAGCAAATAGTTCACCACGTTGCCACCATCGTGCTTGTCGGCTTCTCCTGGCTGGTCAACTACATCCGGGGAGGGACTTTGATCATGTTGGCGCACGATGCCTCTGACTATCTCATGGAGGTATTACTGCACCCTGCTCACTGGCGGAAGGAAAATACACATCAGTATTTGTTTGCGTTTTGGGCTCAAAGGACAATTGCTACAAAGTAGCCCTCTCCGGTGTTTTGCTATTCCACAATTGGATACCTTCCTTGTAGTAAGACATCCGATTTGAGATGGAATTTTGACGTTGTGTGGCGTCTGCCATCTCGAGGCAACAAATGCTCCTTCCCCTGTGATGTGCATTCCCGTCTTGTGTCTCTCAGTCAGCCAAGATGTTCAACTATGCCGGTTGGAAGAGGACGTGCAACTTCATATTCGTTGTCTTCGCTGTCGTCTTTATCATCACCCGCCTGGGAATTTTCCCTTTCTGGTAAAAATCGTATTGCGCAAGACTTTCAGAACATTTGGGTTGGTACGCGAGTCTTTTTCTATTGCTGCGCGTATGCAGCGGAACAATTTCCATGATAACAACAGGCACATTATCTCGCAGCGTTGAATGGGCTTTTGATGGCCAGTGTAGGCGCTTGTGACTGACTGCACGCTCTGTTCTTGTGCGCAGCATCATACACGCCACCTTGGTGTACCCCATGACCATCTACAAGCCCTTCTTCGGCTTCTACTTCTTCAACGGTTTGCTGTTGTTGCTGCTGGCTCTGCACATCTTCTGGGCGGCGCTCATAGTACGCATGGTCATCAAGTTCCTCCCCGGCAACGTAAGGAGCGCCGCTCGAGAAATTGGGATTATGATTTAGTCAACACCAAAATGACATTATTCATTCAGCTACCAAACAATTGTCACTCCCAGAACTTGCTCTATTAGTCCATCGATAGGATTTTCCATAGGCTGCTCGCATTAGGTGTATGTATTTAGTTTTACAAGAAATCCCAGCTGAGGTGTGGGGAAAGTCAAAACCATTTTTTTCCCCCACACAGGGCATAGTTGAGGATGAGCGGAGCGACAAAGAAGAGACCGAGTCGGAAGACGAAGACCGCAGCGGCGATAGAACGTTGAAAAACGGTCACCTTCACAACGGCCACACGCGGCTCAACAACAACCGGCAAAAAAATGGACGCTGAAAGCACTGCAAGGTCAGGAAGCCAAAGCCTTGCATGCGCCTTGAAATCGAAACAGAAGTAGTGACGACACAAAAACATTTCTTACACAAAACAAAATAAACATCATTAACAGCCCCCATTCTGATCACTGAAGGAAATTGACCAAGGAACAATGGAGACCATGATTATGTGCCTGCCCTTGGTGCTGAGGTCTGTTGGTCTTCTTTTTTTTTGTTTTTTTTTTTGGCCCATCACATTTAGTTGTTGCCACACTGTCTGTAGCTTCATCGCATGTTCCTGGAAGTGTTTTTTTTTTTTTTTTGTTATTGTTGCTGAGGTTCAGCCGGACGGCATCGGTTAACACACCTCTAAGTAGTATTGCCTGACTAATTTTCACCGGCACCCAGTGGTACAAATAGGCAGTTGTTAGGATGGACCATGACCTTGATTTAAGTCAATATACTGACACCTAATAGAAAGTTTGTTGCAATTAGCAAAATACTGAATGGCAAATAAGAATTTTAACACTTTGCGAAAGTGAGCCGCCGAGGAGGCTGGAGTTGCTTTGCCTTGTTTGGCAACAAAATGTGCGTCCGCAGTCCAAAATCATTTTAACGTGGATTTTTGTTTACGCGTAATGTATATTTTTAGTTTTGTGATTTTATTTTTGTTCTGTTTTATTTTTTTCCAGTCCTGTTTAAATGACAAAAGAGTTTGGCGTAACTCAAACCTAAAGAAAACGTTCTGTCTTTATGGGCTGGAACAGAGTCGCTAAATTTTTTTTTTTTTCTCAGTGTTTTCCGTAACCAAAAATGCACTTTATGGATGCGTTGAATGGTAGTCAGACCAGACCAGACCAGACCAGACCATATGTACAGGGTTCTATTTGGATCACAGACCTGATTCATTTTCAGAAGAGGTTTGGCTTTGTTGCTCTTTTCTCTTTTAAAGTTAGTGTTTTGGTTTCATGTTAACAAAAAGACTTTGATTTGACGTGTTTAAAGGAACCCTTTACCAAAGTGTGGTTTACAAGTGCCTTTATCGTTTGGATTGCGAGTTGTTGCTAAACGCCAACTTTTGAGCCCCCACGTGTCACTTAAACCTGCTCCTTCCAAACAGCTTTGCCTCTAAAAAAAAAAAAGTGTTTTTTAGTCTGTTGTTTTGCTGATGTGTAATATTATAATGCTGATGATAAATACAATATTTGTGTAAAAATATTTGTTATTGTTTTATTTGACGTGTGTGAAAATCATGATCACTTATCTGTTTTCTTGCTCAGGCCAAAGCAAGAGCCTTAGCGCCATCTGGTGGCATCTTGTTGTCAAGGAATCCATATATAGTTGTTGATATATAAAATGTTGAGCGCATTCACGTCTTATTGTTTCCACAGCAAACAGCAGATGTAGTTTCCTCCCTCCTCCCTTGTGTTGTTTTTTGGCCCGCAACCTTAAAAGCCCTTCTAGGCTGACGACGGCCGATCACTTTACACGCACGGTCATCAAGACTGTTCATTTTAATGTGGCAGGTTGAGTTTCTACCCCGCTGGCTCCACATGTTAATTGCAATGGCATCTCCTGTCCATCCGCATCGCTCCTGGTCAATTCTGCGCTACCTTATGTAATACATAAGTTCAGTGTCCTCCTCTACGTTTGAACAGTGTGAAATCTCCCCGATGAGGCTTCTTTTGACAGGGGAACAAAAGTGCGCGGGGCGGGCCGGGGCGAGGCGAGGCGCTTCATTCACTCGGCGCGTTGTCGACTTATCCAATTCCCACTCAAGTATTAATAAGGGCTTACGGATCCAGAGGAGGCCGCCATGAATGTTGCACGAGAGTCACTATTCAATACCCCTCAAGTTGTAGGCACATAAATCTGTTCACACATAAACGCCGTGTAATGTTCCCCGAGTTGTGAGCGAGTAAGCTTCCAGACCTAGTCGTTTTCCCGTGTCACGATGATGAGGGGAAGATCGTAAGCGGAAAAGCCGCGCTGTCTTGCTTACAGCGAGTGACATTATCAGGAAGGAGCCGAGAGACTAACGCTGGCACGTGAAACTTTCCAAAGGTTTGGACGCATGTTGAGACACGAGAGTCGCTGCACTGCAAGAATGGCCATCTGGTAAGTTTGATATCAATTTTTTTGTTTCTTGTTTTTTTTTGCTTTTGCTTGAATATTTCAAATGTAGTCATGTCTGTGATGCTTGAGTGTTGTATCCCTCTTGAGTGTCAAAAGTACACCATTGGTTGTACCCTTCCAAATACAGATAATGCATGCACTAAGATTATATGTAGTATGTGACAAAGTAGCAGAAGGAAGACAAATACAGAGTGTTCAAATACTGCAATAGAGAAATTTCCATTGCTACACTTCATCTTTGTCTCTTGTAGCACGGAGATCATCAGTGTGTCCTTGGCATACATTTGAGTTGACACTGGGAGGAATCCGTTTCATCGGCCCCATGGACCACGGGACACGTCCGTTGGAGGTGGATGTGGATCTGGGTTTTGCGCTCTTCTTCCTCTTCCTCTTGTGCTTCTTCCTGCTGGTGACGGTGGTGCGCTGTGCCCAGATGGTGGTGGACCCCTACGGTTCCATCTCCACCTCCACCTACCAGGAGGAGCAGATTACCTGAAGACTTTGACCGTTCGCTATGGTAGATGTGAAGATACTGCAGACCTGACCTCAAATATGGTTCGGAAAAAATATCGATAGTCAAATCAAGTTCAATCTTATTGATTTACGTGCTACTAGCTCTTCCTTCACATGCGAAATGACAAACATTAACGACATACACACTATTGTCCAGCCGAGGGCGACATTGTGCCATTTTGCCGTTTGACAAACGTCAAACAATTCATGCAAAGAAGACAAAACGAAGAAGAAGAAGAAGAAGAAAACATTTGGAAGAAGAAGAAGAAGAAGGCCACGAAGAGTGGCGAGCGAGCCTTGGCAGTAAACAGAATCTTATATAAATCATTGGTTGTTGTCAAGGAGATAACGCTTTGATCTTGGCTTTAAGGAGCTCTTCATGCTCTTAGTGCTCCAAAATCGCAGTCCCGAAAAAGGCGGAGGTTTCGTTAAATCGGGTAAGCTAATCACATCTCCTGCATTGCTAAATGCGTCGCTTTGTACTTGACATGTTTGATCAGTTAAGCTTTGACTCTGTCAATCGATTCGAATATATACATTTCAATCATGTCAATAGATGCTTAATTACAGCTTCATTGAGTAATAAGAGGTAATCATGTGCTGTAAACGTTGTTGAATTGCAGTTATTAGCCTACAAGGTGGCTACATCATTTTTGTCCAATCCAGTATCATGAATTTGGTTTTCTGAAAATAAACCCTTCGATTTAAATTCATAAGCAATGCTTGATTTTTTTTCTTTTTTTTTTTTGTCGAAATAATATCTGCCTTGTCCGTGTTAAATTTTATACCCGAAATGTTTTCTTTTCTTACTCACTGATTGCTTTTGTGTGTTAGTGAAAATGATGGAGATGGATGATCAGTTGGAGGTAACAATGTTACAGTCCGAAGAAGCTAGTGCAAAGAGGGGACGATTTGAGTTTGGTAAGTAACTTATGGGTGGCTTTGAAGCACTGCGGTCAAACAATTTCAGCGACACTCGTCAGGAGAATAAGCAAAGATAAATGAATGAATGAATGTTTGACTTTTAATGACTATAATTTACGTCCCTATCAATATTTAGGTTTGTTGTCGTGTTGTATATTCATTCTTCTTTTGATTATTTTTGTTTTAGAAAAGTTGCCTGAATGTGAGTCTGGTCCTTCCACTAGTGGCTATTCATGCAAAAGGACGTGTTTGGAAAATGGATTATTGAAAAGAGCGGAGGTATCTTTGGTTCGGCTTCCCGATCACAAGATCAGTGCTCTTCGACCGCCGACGCCTTCGCAGTTTTACAGCGAGGATGAATCTCAAAGCAGTTCAGATTCTGATTTGGAGCAGTATGATGAATCCAGCGATTCCGATAATGCGTCGGCCAAGAAATCGAAGGCTAAAAAAAAAAAAAAAGTCAACAATATTAGTAAGTACCGACACCGACCGACCGACCGACCTGCCAGGTCGAGGTAGGCGTGACTCGGAGCACTAAATTCCCTTTTTGTTGGAACATCTATTTTCACAGATCACACGCCCATAATTGATTCTTCAGCGTTTGCCTATGTGCCTCAAGAAGCAACTAAAGTCCGCCCTGATCTCCCTGAGGAGGAAATCACCGTCGGGTCGACCGTACTGGCCAGGAAGAAGAACTTGAAGTGGCAACGGGGGCAGATTGTGGAGGTTGTTACCAAAGGTGGGAAGAATTTAGCATTTATTTTTGGAAGGTGACGATGACATGTCAAGTCAAGCCTGAACTACTAGTGGGTGCTATTTTGTTCACGTATTAATTGTCATTGTAGAAGATGGACGGCTGAAGTACAAGATTATGTTTGAAGAAAAGGGAAGGAGCCTAGTGTCAGGACACCACATTGCTTTTGAGGTCACGCCGAGGCTGGAGCAGGTGTATGTCGGCGCTCGTGTGGTCGTCAACTGTCAGGACGATACCACTCAGTTCCGAGCTGGTATCTTGGCAGAGCTCCCTACCAGAAAGAACCGCCTGAGGTGGGTGCTTGAAAATGACAATGTATCGGAAAGTAAACCCTTGTGGGAGGGCTGATTATGAAAAAATGCAGTTTGAATGATATGACATTTTTCTTCCCAAGTCAATAAAGCTTTGTATCCATTTTTAGGTTTTTGGTGTTCCTGGATAACCACAGACCCATCTATGTTGGCTTAACATTATTTTACCTCGTGTGCAGACCATGTAAGTTTGACATGTTTGTTGGACTTTTTTTTTTTTGAATTGTGAAAATGTACAGGATTTGATTGAATTGAATTCTCTCATGGTCTCAACTTGAATACTTGAGTGTTTGTTACAATATTGTTTTTGTCACCCATCAGTACCAGACCCCACAGAGGACATTCAAGACGAAGCTCACCAGGGTTTTATGAGGCAGTACCTAAGGGACTGGCCGTACCCTCATTTAACCCAATACAAGCCTGGCCAGAACGCCTCGGTGGAGTTTAACGGAACCCTGCAGAGGTGCAAGGTAGAGATGGTGGACTCCAGCTTGATAATGGCAGTTTCCGAGGTTGGTGCCACCTTTTTCCCCTTATCTTCATATCTTAATTCTCGTCCTCTCCGTTGTCCCATTGACGCTGCGGTTATGTTGTCATTTCCTCAGTGTAATCAGCACAAAGAATGGATACATCGAGGCTCCATACGGCTGTCGCATATGCCGAGGTTTTTGGAAATGAGGAGAAGAGAAGCTGAGGCGGCTCAACAGTAATGTGACTCCAGTTCCAAGTCCATCATTGTATTAAGACTTGACCTTTCTCCAGAAAGGCTGACTTTTTAATATAGCTTTTAGTTCGAGTTCTCTTCAGGTAATTGTACAAAGGAGTGTGCTCATTCTTGGGTGGATTCCTTTTATTTCAATTTACCATACAAACTATTAAAAACAGCTTATTTTTTTCTTCCAGTGTTTAGTGTTAAGTTTTTTTTCCTGAAAAGTGTACATTTTGTATATAGTCATTCACAAACAGCGGTGTTTAGATGACAAACTGCAGTCGTTTTAATGCAACAGAGAGAACACACTAGAGGTTAGTATATCTTCGAAAAGTTGAAAGTAAGTACAGCTCAGTATGTTCTCTGTTGATCATTATAAGAATCTTGTGCATTTTTCTATTGATAAAATGTTATACAGTGAAACCTTGGCTTACAAATGACCCGTTGATGAAATATGACACTGTTTTTGTTTATTTTAATTGTTCATTTTTAATTGCTACATTAAAAAAAAGTGCAAAAAACATACAAATTGGAATTGTACATAGTTCTTGTTTCTTTATCCAGCAATACCATGAATATTTTAAGGCATGCTGCAGCATTTACAATAAAAATAAATTTCCTGTTGTAGAAATGTTCTTTCTGGAAAGAAAAGTTGAAGTAGCGATATAGAATATTCAAAATATATATATAAGTACTAGTAGTATATCGTCTTCCTTCAAAATACATGTTATTCGTCCTTATGACCATGGGAGGGCAGCAACGGTTTCAATGATGAACGAAGAAGACAAAGACTCCTTTCGTCACAGCGTATAGTTTTGGGGAAAAACGTGTTCAAAGGGCTTCTATTGTCGTGGTCACAATTGACAACGCTATTGCCGTAACTTTATCGCTAAAGTACCATGCCCGGACAACGTATTCATCCGATGAATGAGTGCAAACGTGCTTAATTGGACCCGTCTACCGACCGCCATTTTAAGGTGAGTTGGGAGCTGACTAAGTTTCGTAGTTTTTGCATTTTTTTTGCTCCCCTTGTTTACACACATTTGTTGATGCTGATATGAAGGTCACTATGACCAGAACGCAAACAAACAAAAATAAAATGATTTGGCCATGACGCATGAAGAGCTCCAAGGTTCGATTTCGGAGTCCGTGCCAAAAATGGATGTGACCCCTCCTGATCTACTGGAGCAATGTAATGCTATGAAGTCCCAACTAGAAAAGTGCAAGAAACAGCGTGACCGACTCCTGGAACTCAGCAAGTGAGTAGAATATAACTTGGTGTACATTTAAAAAAAAAAAAAAAAAAATCTTGACTTTGACAGAAGGTATAACCCCCGTTATTTTCTAGCACCTCTGCCACAGCGTATGAAGCCGTTGTGAAGGAACTCTATGCCGGTCTGGGATGGAAATACACAGACACCGATTCTGATGACGATGTCATCGAAATAAGCGATGGTAAATTTTGAATTTGTTCAAAGCCCAAATATCCGTCAAGTGAGCGGAGTTTACAATTCCTGTGTGTTCTTTGGCTTTGCAGGAATCTCCCGTTCACCGTCATATGCGTCTGAGATAGATGTTTGCAATACTCCAAGAAGTGTCAGCCCTATACCAAACAACTACTTGAGTGACATTGACAGCCAAGTCACTTTAACTAGAGAGGCAACGAAAGTCTTGAGCAAAATTAGCAAAAGCGAAATACGGGGTATACCTGGGAAAGATCCTGCCAGTCACCACGGTGACAGTAAACACTCAAGTCCCGTTCCATCCAAGTCTGACGCACACGACTCCGATTTTGTTTCACCCGAGTTTGAGAACAGTGCAAGCGATTCCGTATTTGTAGAGGAGCCGTCACCGAAAAAAAGGCGGCGTATGAAAATTAAATGGCCTACGAATACATCTCCAAGAAAACCATCGGGACCGCCGGTGGACAAAAAGAAGGAGGATGCAAAAACATCAAGTCAAACTAGAGCGGTTACGAATGACACTGCCGGCAACGCTAAGACCCCGGAGACGCCAAACTCCTCAAGTGAGACCAGCCTAGGGAGCGCTGCAAGCACAAGTAAGACCATTGAAAAGAACACAAAGCGCAAAAGCAACTCAAGTGAAAGTAACTCCGCGGGCCAGACAAAGGCAACTGAACCAGATGATGGAAATGAAAAGAAAAATGATGTCCAGCCATCTCCCCAAGGTACTGTTATTACCAGAATGCTTTGTTTCATGTCATACACTTGAAATGTCCCTTCTGCTTACAGTTCAAAGTGTGGTGTTCATATCATCAAGCTGCATGTCCAGCAAGCATTCTTGTAAGGTGCCCGCACGAGTGCCAGAAGCTAAGATTGAAGTCGGAATGAAAGTGTTGGCCAAGAAGTCGAAAATGTGCTGGGAGCGTGGGATAGTGAGGAACATGGTCCAAGTTGGTAAAGAAAATCTGCATTCTCATTTTTGTATTATTAAGGAGTTAACCGTTGACCTCAAATCTGCTCGTTGCACTGTCAGGTAAAAAAAAAAAAAAAGGGAGGGGGGCGGAATATTTGCCCAGTTTTGTTTTTTTATTTTTTTGTCATGTACTCACCCTACTTCAAAAATGAAAAAGGGGAGCTAGGCTGTTCTTAAACGTTTTTCCCTTAGCTGACGATAAGGTCAAATACGCGGTCCAGTTTCACGACAACACCAGGCGCCTCGTCTCGGCGCACCACCTCGCTTTCAGAAACACACCCAAGTTTGAGTACTTGTACGTCGGCGCCCGAGTGGTGATCGGCTCAAAGTACGAGGGCCCCCTCTGCTCGGGCATTTTGGCCGAGTTTCCCAGCCGAAAGAACCGTCAGAGGTACGTTAGGGTATCTCCGATGCGTGTTGCGTAGTATTTGATTCCTCTGTTGTTTAGGTTTCTGGCCTTTGCTGACGATCAAACGGCGGTGTATGTGGGCATACCTCATCTTCATCTGGTGTGCGCACCTTGTAGGTTTGGGCATCTTTCCATGCAGCCTTCATATTTCTATGCTTTCTTTCCATGCGTTTCTATTCGAGACAATATTATTGGGTCATGTTCACTTTTTAAAAATGGAACTGCCCCTTGAAGAATAAAATGGAGCCCGACTTTTTCTTTGATTTCATTGTGCTCGTTTGCTTTCCTGTGACAGCGGAGGACCCTTTGGAAGACATCAGTGACACTTACCACAGGGAATTTGTGAAGGAATACATCAAGGTCTGGCCTTACCCTCCCCTTGCCCACGTCAAGTGTGGACAAAGCCTGAACGTGGAGCTCAGTGGAGTTCAGGAGAGCTGTGTGGTTCAGTCGCTCGACTGTAGCCTGATGCAGATCCGCTTTGTGGTCAGTATGCCGCTCAATGAAAGTACGCTCAAATATGATTAACAGTCTTGGCACAGTCAAGAATAGGGTTATTGTGGAGCAGCATTTTTCCATCTATTTGAGGAAATACTGTCGTCTTTAGGAAAGTCTACGTGAGGAATGGCTCTACAGGGGCTCGTGGCGCCTGGAAATCATGGCTAAAATGAAGCAGTTGCGTGCGGACGGTGCTGGACAATGACAGGCGCGCGTGCGTGCGTGCGTGCGTGGCTTGTGACAAGCAGTTGCTGCGTTCACCAAACGGGCCAAAGAAATCCACTTCAGCTTGATTGTAAGGTATTTCATGGAGATGGAAAGGACTATATGATGCATGTCAATGTCGTTTGCTGTCAACCCCTGCTTCACCCTAGTTTGGCTGGCACCCACCCTTATTCGGAAATTGAAAAAAAATCATTTTTACATTTCAGTAACCAAAGCGTTCTCCTGTTTCGTTCTATGATCGAGTGATGTGCCGTTATTGTGACCATTTTTAGGACATACTATTTTCTGAATAAAGTTTTGTTCACGTACCTCATTTGTTCGATGAAGTGCAACTTTTAAATGATTTAGCAAGCGGCAGCTGAAAGACATGATTTGAAAAGGATGGGCAACGTCGTCTGATTTGCAGCAAATACACAGACGGATCCAATCAAATTGCTTCGCTGTCTGAAATGAAGTACGTCAACATTTACTATTTATTCCAAAACTAAAGGGGTCAAAGGAAAAAAATGGACCAGTAAGACTTTTCCATGCACAAGAATGGCATAAGTCACTATACATTAAGAATAGAAAACCTTTGCTAAAAACAAAACTTTGCTCAGTCTTCAACAATGCTCATCATTGCACTCAGTTTCAGTTTGCAGAGCGATTCTTCCCTTTGGCTTGCTTCAATCTGCTGCTGAAGCTCTCTCACTCGCTCAGTCAGCGACAAATGACTCCTCTGGGACCACTTGTCTTTCGGCTCTGGCTCCAGACTCTGTGCTTCCTGGGAACAGGTGATTCTTAGCGAGGGTCCAGATATGCAGGTGTCGTACGGGATGAAGATGTCAAACCTTTGCGAAAAGAGCATCTAAAGGCTTGGCCGAGGAGTCGTGCTTTACAAAAGCCGGCATGGAGAGCAGGATGGAAGATGGAACGAGGAGCGGTGTGGCCCACTCGTCCACGCAGTCACCACCATCTAGCCAACGCTGGAGCTGCTGCGTGCTCCTGCAGACATGTATTGGGAGAAGACGTGATTAACAAGCGATACTATACGCTTTGAACCAGGAGCAGGAAGTACCTTCTGCTTTCAGTCTTCTCTTCCTCCAACGTCTGGAACACCTTGTGGGTAAGCGCCTCTAATGCTGTGGGGGTGTGTGAGATGTCCAGAGGGGCTTCCTGAGCTTCCAGCACGCTCGGGAACAATCGATGCCTAACTGTCAGGTTGTTGGGTGTAGTACAGCTAGCTGAACTTGTCCTTTAAGGGGGGAAGAGAGCGAGAGAGAGAGAAAGTCAGTGAGACAGTTGCAGCCAAATTGAAAAGCATCACTGCTGTGTAGAACCAGCTTTTGTACCCTTTGTCATCTCGCTGTTTCTCCCTGTGCGTCATTCTGACCGAGTCGATCCATTCCTCGGGTGGCTGGAAGCCCTTTAATGACTCCCTCAGATAGTAAACCAGGATTTCCCCATCTTCTGTGATAGCATCTTAGGATACATCAACTCTAGGTTATCGTCACGTATCAATCATGAGGGTTTAGACAAAGACAAGTCCAACCTTCACAGACGGGTTCGGGAAGCTGCCAGTCTTTCAGTTTGTGGTCAATGCAGATGACCAGCACGTCAACCCAAGGGATCTGACTATAGGCTGGATCTGCGTCGTGTCCCCCGTCCCAAAAGTTGAAGCTCTGCTTAGAAGCAGAAGTTCTCCTGCGCTGGCTTTTGATTCGGACCCGCTCCAGGAGATTTTCCAGACGTGACATGATGAGGGGCTGACTGCCATGCGTGGCTTGGATCTGATCAGCGTAGCGATAGATGGAGTTGCACAGCTCAGACCAAGTGTCTGGAGGAAAAACAAAGAATGAATCTAGTTCTTCAAACGCATTCGCTTCAACAAAATGGATGACTTTCCAGCTGCACTGTTGTTCACATGCACACTAACCTGAGTTTGAAAGTTGCCTCCATTGCGGGAGCTGCAAGTTGAGGACGGCTTGACGCAACCAGGCCAGGTGCGAGCCAGAGTTCCAGCCCAGATTTGGAACAAACTGGCCGTTATCAGGGTTACAGAACTCTGCTGGCGGCCACGAGATCTTGGAGAGCGCCTCCGACGACACCGTGGCGGCAATGTGGCTTATGACGGCGTTGTATAGCCGGATGACGGGAGCGGGATCCTGCGGCGGGAGGCCGGCAGCGGCACGTTGCTGGCAGTGAGCAGAAACCCTACCACTGAACTCCTGATTCAAGTTGGCCTCCACGAGTTGCGCCAGGGTGCGGCAGCAAAGTGGGATAGGTGGAGGTGCGCGGGGCACAAGCCAACGCAGAGCGCAGCTAAGCTAAAACAACACAGCAGAGAAGAGAAGAAGTGTTCAGGAAAAGACACAAAACGCCTCCAGTAAGTCGTCAACACTTGTGACTTACCTCTTTGGATCCTTGCATATCATTTGTGCTTTCTGGGATGAACAACAACATATATTCTGATATGAGGCCATCCTTTACTAGCATAGGCAGCATCAGTTCTGTAAGGACAAAGATTCAGGGTGGGTTCGAGTCAAACATTGGTACCTATTGGCCACAATGCAGCTTTGACAATCACCTTCTTCAAGTTTGCCAGTGTTGCAGGTGATGCCATCAGGGCCCGGCACCAGAATGACAAGAGGCAGCGGGCAGTGCCAGGTGCTGGCTCGCTGCAACTGTTTGAGCTGAAGCAAGGCCGAGAGCAGAGCTACGTCCTGCTCGTTACCATCGTCCTCTGAGAAGCTCAGCGCCGGGAGCAACATGATCAGCGCTCCTGTCCCTTGCAGCTCGCAGCACTCCTCCATTTTAGATAAACCGTCTTCAGACAACGGACCTCTGGACACCTGGAAGACGCCCCCCGCCCCGGAAAAGGTCACACACACACACCACCCTATCTACAACACGAGAATCAATGTAACACATTTCAAATAGACTGACCTTGATGCTGACATGGACTTCATGGGTACCATGTCCCTTGTCCCTGATTGTGTTGGACAGATGGAGGCTCTGCAGAGTTCCATCCATCATCTTTGGAGCCTGGCTGCCAGCAAGCTTCATTTCGAGCCAATCAGACAGAATCCTGGACAGGAAATGATGTGTAAATCCCGCCAAAGTTATTGTCACTAGCAGCTGCTCACCCGTCTGCCAGGCTGGCGACACTCTCGTGCTCACTGGGCAGTAAGACAACAGCTTTCCAGAAGATTCTATCAGCCTGGTTGCGGACATTTTCCATCACCAGTGTGGGCATGTCGAGTGGTGCCCACACTAACTCACTGTGATGCAAAAATTGGAATAAGTGCAGAAAGGCATCACCGTTTGTTTGGAGCATACAACCAGAAGCTAGCAGAGCAAAAAAAATAAAAAATAAAATCCAGACTTACTCAAGAAGCTGCTGATAGTAGTAGTGGACTCTCATTTCGTGTGCAGCCAAATATCTCATTTTCAATGCCCTGCAGCAATTGAGTTGGTTAGTTACGATCCAAGCTACATACGTGCACATAAAAAAACAAAAGAGGTACCTGGTGCTGGATAGAGATAACCTTCCTGCATTTCCCAGGTTTACTATTCCACGAGTCAGATCGTCAACGGACTGCTGTGCCGGAGCGCTCGGAGCCAGCGCCTTCAATTTGAAGCGAGGGTCCACGAAGCAAGGAGCTGCCGGGAAACCTCTCATCTGTCTCTTCAGCTGCCGGCGCACCGCGACCACATCACGCCACCTATTTGGACAGATAAGTAGACAAAAGAAAATGGACCAAAATGTCACCATCATCAATTCGCGCACGCTTCGACTTTTCGTACCTTTTGATGTACTTGCGGGCGCGCTGCAGCTCAGCCGTGAGGAGTTCTTCGACTAGCAGAGCAATGTCTGCTTTCAAAGTGTCCTCAATTAAACTAGTGCAGACCTCTTGAGAACATTTAGCGACACAGCGTGCTTTCTCATCCACCGCTTGCCTGAAAAGGATGAAATCGGTCATTCGGTTCCCAAAGTAGGGCTAAACGATTTTGAAAAAGAATAGAACTGGACTGACTGCCAATGCAATTCCGATTGAATATGTGACTGAGCCTTACCGGAAGACTGCCGCGGCAATCTCCTTGATGGTCTCATCTAATACTTCCTGCGTGATCTCTGCGAACAAAGAGAGCCTGAACTTGGACAAAAAGTTCTCGAGCTCCTGTCTCCGCCTGAAACGGAGAGAGCCGTCCATTCGTTTGTGTTGTGATCACAGCACAGGAAAATATCGGTATTTCGGTGAAAGCATGAAGGAAGTCCATTTAAATGAGATTTAAAGAGGACGATAGTGGACAAACCTTGCTTCCTCAATCCTGCGTTGCTCTTCAGCGACACGCTCTTGTTCCAGAAGGATCTCGCTAGAAGACAATTCTTGGAGCACTTCTCCTAAAACTTCATTTAGTACGGACTCTGCCTGCACGCTGCTCTCACTGCAGACAGATATAGTATTGAAAGAAAAAAAATCGATTCACCGTTATCAGGAGAAAATTGTAGCAGGGCACGGTCAGGTTCCCCGCTTTGAAAAAAAATCTTTCAATATGCATGACAAACTTACACAAGCGCTACTGTGGCATAAGCGGCACCATCAGCAGCTACCGCTCTTGCCGATGTCTCAACCATTTCGTCAATCAAACAGTTCACTTCGGCCGTAATGTCCTGGGCATAGGAAAATGTAAAAACCCCCGTTCCATTAAATCTGACCTATGAAAGGAAGAAAGCCAAATATTTTTCCCACCTCATCGCTGAACACTGGTTGAGGTTCCGGTACAGGTGACGGTGCTTTGACAGCGGGAGCCTGCGCTCCAGGCTGGAGGAGCTGCGCTGCTTCAGCTTGGAGGGCCACGTTTAGGAAAGAAATGCTGGACTCTGTCTTCTCTGCTCTCAGCCCAAAAACATTGGGGACATCAGGTGAAACCTGGGTGTGGAATTGGATGCTGGGCGGGGCCTTCACTTCTACGTTGGCAGCAATAGCTAAAGAAACGAAAGCAAAATCTATGACGAGACGGCAAAGGTTTCCAGTCTAATCAATCCATCCATTGGGGTGACAATACCTTTAAATTGATTGGGTGCAGACTCAGGCAAGGGGCCTTCTCCTCTGTATTTGTTGTAAGAGTCAAAGGTGCCGACAGGTTTGTGCTGAGGGGGATTGGGGAGGGGGCCTCCGTTCACCACTTCCCCAGTCGATGTTGTTTTCTTAGCCTGAATGACCTGAGACTTCTTCTGGGATAGCAACTCTGGCTCCTGATAGGCTACTCGATTCAGATCCACCACACTGTCAACACAACGTGGATCAGGTGAGAAAACACGGCTTCGCTGTATTCAGATTGTTGTTTTTTTAAACGATGCAAAAAAAGATACTTACCCCTCGCTGACATTGAGGCCGTACTTCTGGACGAAGTCAGTTGCCTCCTTGGCACTGCAGAACATCAACATCCGAACGATGTCGTCCACAGGAAAAGCAGTTGAGCGCGGACCCACAGTGTGAGCAGTGTTCAAGGTCTTCAATGCTTTTGCTCGGACCTGCACGTTGTTTTACAAAGTAAATGCAATTAATGCTTGCACCTCTAGAACATTTTCTATTTGTCTTTGATTGTCCTACTTACAAAGCAACTGAAAGTGCATCTTTGTCACTGAGCTAAAAATGGTTATTGGACTGAGAAAAAAAAAACAAAAAATGATGATGATTTTTCCTGACCTGATTGAAATATCTGTGAAGGAGGCAACTGGCCAGGTACGATGCCCTTTTCACCAGCTTGAAGAAGCGCACAAAGTTGTTGCTGTTGAGAGCGGCAAACGCCTGCACGGCAAAATGCACTTCGGGGGAGTTGCGCACTTCATCACGGAACTGTTGGACCTCACTGCGCAGGTAAGACGGGAAGTTATGATTCCGTACAGCGTATGCATATACCGTCGTGCACGCTCACCGCAGGATGTCGCCGTCGTTGAGGTTCAACAGGACACTGTACTGGCGGAACTCAGCCTCGCGGGGGCAGTAGATGTGACGGGCCTTCAGGTCCTCGTACATTTCTTTCAGGCTTTGCAAGCACTTTGTCAAGTTCTCGTTGTTGATCTTGACTTCAAAAACGGACATTGGCTCTTCGCAGAGATGGTGGGCGCAATGTAAGTGGAAGCGTGTGCACTTCTCGATCAGTGACACCGTGTGCGGGCAGCACAAACGCTGCTGGGTGATGTCCTGTGGCAGAAGGTGGAATTTGTCAACGCAATGTTTATCAACAGTCAACCCATCCGACTCGACGGTTGCTACCTTTCGGATAGCCCGGGTCCTGTTCCAGACAAAATCGTACCAATCCCGCAAGCTGTCGTGACCTTGGTCCATGATCTGAGTGACCAGATAGTCCATGGTCATGCCGAGTACTGGCAAGGGCCGCAAGTCGTGAGGAAGGGGCTCCTCCTGGTCAGCGGATGAACGACTGTACTCTTTGATGGCTGCTGCGTGATCCACCTGGATGTTTGTTGATTACAATTTTGAACAAACTACGATAAGCACTGGACACCAAGAGCAGACTGCAAACAAGATGATCGATGGTATCGTGATCAAATGCGGCAAACGGTACCAGCTCGGTGTTGGGGAGGACTTCATATATGCTGAGCTGATTTCTTGTTTCCCTCATGTATCTCTCCTTCTCAGGACACATGTCGGGGCACGTTCCTACGAAAACCTTGGAGAGGTCCATGTCCGTACATTTGGGCCGACCTGAGGACATCATTCAAGAGTATGTTTGTGATGCTTAAAGAACAGAAGCGGGTGACAAACGGAAAGAAAGCGTACCTTGTCGCAAAATCTTGTCCCTCTGCTCTAGAAGCCGGTACTTGTCCTCCGTTGTCTCTGCCGTGACGCCGATGAGGGGTGCGAGGCACTCCGAGATCCGAGTCGTCGTCGTGGTGGTGGTGACGTTCTCCTTCTGAAGTTCCGAGTCTAGCTGGAGAGTTGTTGCTGGCCTCTTCAACGGTGAGTTACTAGGCACACCAAATATCAGCGCTCTCTGCTGCAATAACAAGCGTTCTATTGGCCTTTACCTGCGCGTAAAGGTGTCGCCAAGTATGGGTCGTTTGAAAGGCGATGAAGCCTTGACATTAGCAGCGTCGTTGCCCTTCTCCGCTGCTTTTTTCCCCATGGCTCTACTGCTTTTGTCCCCTGGACCTGACAAACCGGATAAGTAAGGTGTGTAGCAGACATGTTGAGCAAAATCGCTGCTACTTAAGCATCGAGTCGCACTTTGCTTCTTTCGCTGCCACAAAAGGAGAATTTCGTGCTGATGCAGGAGCTTCCCGTTCTTCTTTGCCTTGGCTGCAGATGCCTGTGAGAGAGAGAGAATGCACATATCCCAAAAAACTCAGCTGTGGTCGGCACTTTTAATACTTTGGCCAACAGATGAACGAACGAACGAACAAACAAACTCACGTGGCTTTCAAAGTGCACCATGGCTAATCCCTTGGAAGGCCGGCATTGGAGCTTGCTAACTTTGCCAAATTGAGAAAAATGCTTCTCAACGATGGTCTTTTTGTTGAGGGCCGCCGGGATGTTCCTGCACTGAATGACAGTCGAGTCAGCGGGAGACGTCCCGCTCTCGCTGTCCAAGCTCTCGCTGTCCAAGCTCTCGCTGTCCAAGCTCTCGCTCCGCGCGTCGGTTCTCCTTGGCGTCTTGCTTTCGGCCATCACTTCTTGGCCGTGTTGTAAGTCTACAAAGAGAGAGGTGGAGGACTTATGGGCACGGTGGAAATTGAAAAGAAAACGAGAGATCTTAACAAATCCAACTCTTTTCAGGGGACATTGAGTGTGAACGCTCGCTCGCTCGCTCGCTCGCTCACCTGGCTGTTGGGCTTTTTCCAGTACCTCAGCGCTCAGGGTTTGTACGGCAGATGCGCTAGCAGTCACATGTTCACGCGGCACTTGGGGACGCTGGCTCGTCAACTCCTCTAGCTGCGCTTCCTGCTGCAGAGGTTCCTTTCCCTCTTGTCGGACTGAAGTGGTGGCAGCTTTTCGCAGTCCGCTCAGTGCTCTGCTGAATAACCCGCCGGTGGGCCGAGTTCTCATGAGAGGTCTTTTTGGGGGCTGCCTGGGCGAAGAGCTTTCCGTTGTTTCGGCCTCCTCCGCAATAGCTTCCGGCGCAGCGTTGGGCGCACTCGTTGCGGGGTCTTCTTTACGTTTCGTGCCTTTTCTGAATGGCGCAAATACATTTGCGTCTCCACCCTGGCTCATTTTACTGGGCAAAATAGGCTCCGCTTTAGATTGATTGTCGCTGAAAGCGGAGGGCTGAATGATAGCGTTTCCACCAAAAAGTTGAGCCGTCTGCGGTTGGAGGGCTTTGGTTGAAAAGCTAAACGTGGATGGTGTTTTAGGCTGGCTGATTGGAGCATTGGTGTTGGAACTGGAGGGTGCGGCGGCAGGCTGGGAAAAGGTGAACTGCAGAGCACTGGAGGGGGGGCCGCTGTTACTGACACTTGTTAGTGGGTTGTTTTGGACCGGAAGGGACGGAGCAGCGGCAGGCTGAGAGAAACTAAAGCCCAATGATCCCGATTTTGCCCCGGAGAAGCCAGTGATGGTGCTACTACTCGCAGCAGTGCTGGAACTTGTCTTCTCTGTGGTGCTACCAAAAGGTAAGGTGGACAGTGGCGTGGTTTGAGGGTGAGTGGGTTCAGGACTGCCACTGTAGATGGGTTTGAAAAGAACTTCACTGGCTGGCTTGAAACGGAATTCAGATCCAAATCCTCTGCTCTGGGTCGGAGTAGCACCAAACACGCTACCGGCAGCAGTGGTACTTGGTGCTCGTCCAAATACAGACTGTGCAAAACTTATCTGCTGAGGTGGCACGAGTGAAGCAGCAGTAGTAGATCCTGAGCTGTTTTGGGGGCTTCCAAACACTGCAGGCTGTTGTCCAAAGCCTGGGAGCTTTTGTCCAAAACCTGAAGAGAGCTGTCCAAAACTTGGGTCCTGACCAAATGCAGACTGCTGTCCAAATGCGGGTGTCTGTCCAAAAGCTGAACTCTGGCTTGATCCACTCATAGCTCCAAATGCTGGCCCTGGCCCAGCATTGCCACCGAAGCCAGCGTTGCTTGCTCCAACAGGGCGTTGGCTAAAAGCTGGAGTATGGCTGGAGAGCGACGAGCTTTGTGCTGGTTGCTGTCCAAACGAAGGACCCTGTGCAAACATGGTATTACCGGGTACTTTGGAGGCCGATGGCAGACCAAACGCTGACGATTGGAAAATGCCCACATTGGGAGGCAGGCTGCCGGAGGGTTGTTGTCCAAATGACGGGAACAGACTAGTATTAGCGTTGCTCGTAGCTTGGAAACCTCCTCCAAATGGGTTCGACGGATTCATGTTTGGAGCAGTAGTGTCCCGATCGCTCGGAAATTCCAGCCGATGAAACGCCGCGAACCCGCGTTGCCCCCGCTAAACACCGCCAGAAAAAGTCACGAACGCAACACGCGTGTGTCACCGACACTTTGACATACTACATAAGTAACTAGCAAGTAAATACCGCATCACTGACATAGAGTTCTAATAAGATCGAAGCATATGATCCGTCGAATAAGATCCTAAACAAAAACGATTCATAATGCTGCGTGAATTAACGACATTGTCAAATGTCGAAAACGGCTTCGCCACAAGTTCTGCACAAGTACAATAACAAGCAGCACATCCGGTTCCGGTCCCAAGATGTGTTCACGGCTCCTTGGAAGATGGGAATAACCAGCTTGCAGAAAGAAATGGTCGATACTGACGAAAACTACATCGTTCGTTCTGTGAGAGTAAAAATGGTATTTTGATGTTTGACGACGGGCGTCACTATTGCGTGACGTAATGTTTCAACGTCTGAGTGAGGTCGGGGTGTACCAAACCCCGGGGTCCCGCCCCTTCCTTCCACCGACTTCTGTGAACGTTAACCCCAACTTCAGGAATCTGATTTTTCCCATTAGTACATTGGCCATCCAGATTTCCCAGTGTCATGGAACGTGTCATTTGCTCCGCTAGTCACGGCTACAACTAGCTTGGCACACGAACACAACGCTGTTTGCTAGCAACGGAGCTTGGGATACCGAGCCGATGATATTATAAATGTGACAAGAAAGCCAGCACCACGGACTTCTTGTGGGACAAACGTACAGGGCTCGCTGCTAAAACGGTAGGCATTCAACCCGAAGTGAAATGCGTCGTTAAAAAAGTGCATCCAGTCCAAATGATTAGCACGAGTGCTAACTCCCTAAGCATAGCTGCTAAGATGGCGGTCAAATTATTTACGTGAGCAAATACTGCTGTCTGAAAGTAGTGCCTTCACTGGTTTGCACATCATTTGCTGCTGTCAACGAAACATCACGCATTTGATGGTCATCAAATAAAAAGAGACATTGTTTGCAACGTATCATAATTTGGTCGCATGATAGAAAATGAATTGAAAACAAGCAGTAATATTGGCCAGAGGGTTGTGTTTGGCTCTGGTTTGTTGCGTTTCCAGCTAAATCTTTTGCAGTATGTGGGTCGTTCGTGTGTGATCGAGAGCATGCCATTTTTTTTATTTTTTTTTTTCTTTGGGCTATTTATATGCTTTCCCCCAACGTGCATGGTGTCATTTCATGGTCACCCGCTTTTAGGCTTGCTCAAAATCTTGCCTGCACATTGCTCCTCGGATATAGTCAAAGTTACTAAAGATACCCCCCCCCCCCCCCCCCCCGCACACACATCCAAAAGTTTTATTTTACTCGACTTAGGTTGTTAATGCAAATCGATTGGTTCTCAACTTGCTTGCAGTTTCAAAGTGTCTTGCACGGTGGGCCCTTTTCTTTTCTTGACATGTTTGTCATTCCAAACCTCTTCCAGATGCCTTACACCAGAAGGTACACGTCCTCTGAGAGAGACAGTCGCAGCAGCTACAATGATCGCTACAGAGAGAAAGAAAAGGATCGATGGCGTAGACACCGACACAGAAGATCGCCCACATACTCTTCGAGCAGTGACAGAGACAGGGATCGCCACCGAAGGGGACGAGGACAGAGACACGATGCAAGTTACGTACGCTCAAGGAGGTATGCTTGTTTTAGGAGTTATGCTGCTTTCAGATGGTAACGAAGAAGAGATTTCAGCTACTTTCTGACTTCCCTCTTGGAATGCAGCATAGTGTCAATTGTGTCCCATTTGTCACCCACCCTTCAAAATCGTATTTCTGTGCAGTCGAAGCTTTGACAATCGCTCAGCGGAGCAACGAGCATTTGACAGAAGATACTACGAGGGATACAGACGACTGGATCCGAGCCGAGATCAAGATCGCGACCATGACAGAGAAAGGGAGCCGCACGGAGCGGCTGAAAGTTACTATCCACGCGACTTCTCCCCAAGCATGTACGACTACCGACGGGGTCGAGAAAAGGAACGGGAGCGGGATGATTCGTACAGAC
Organism: Syngnathus scovelli; assembly: GCF_024217435.2. NCBI lineage: Eukaryota > Metazoa > Chordata > Actinopteri > Syngnathiformes > Syngnathidae > Syngnathus > Syngnathus scovelli. Next base: position 597,668 of record NC_090865.1, read on the forward strand.
GAAAAGGCAGCAGGCGTAAGCACAAACGAAGGCGGCGTAGAACCAGGTCCTATAGCCCATCGTCTTCGGTGAGTACAGCCAGACCTGAGAGGGCCTTTAACAATCTTCACCCTGTTTTTTTTTTTTTATTTTTTTTTTTATTTGTATTCTTTTTTTTATTATTATTATTATTTTTATATATTCTATTTATCGCGCTCAGCTCTCTCTCTCTGCCTCTTTTTTTCTTTAACCATTTGTTCTTCACAGCCCCTGGACTTGGTAAGTAGTGCAATCTTTCTGATTTGTTTTTCTTTTGTCAAAAGCATTTTATTGGTTTCTTTTGTCTTTTCTTTATATAGGTGTGTCACGCTGGGAGAGCATTTTCAGTGATTGCACAATTTTACAGTCATTAATCTATACATTGGTATTGGGCAGCCATGTTATTTTTTGTTCTTTTGAAATATATTCCTTAGCTTTTTTTCCCCTTTGGGTCGAGTGCAAATTTGCGGCTCAGCGAGTGGCATTTATTATGTGTTGTGCAAAAAATGAAAATGTTCCACCAAAAAAATGCAAATATTATTATATTTGATCATATTAGCATTGAAAATCTATTTGCGAAAATGTCTCTTTGTATCAGCCCACGTCTATCCAGCAATATAGATCAAATGAGCAGGTTGTAACTTTCCTGCTCGCTACATTTGGTCCCTACCATTGTATGAAAGCTGACGAGTCGAGCTAATAAGCTGTGATTTTAATGTTTTCTGAGGAAAAAATGGATAGATGTGCCAGTTGCTTAGTTATTTTGAAGCAGCTGTGGTTTGAGGGTGGGGGGGGAGCAGAGGACATCATGTGATCTTTGACTTGTTCCCTTGCACTATATCCCTATCGTTATATATTTTCTTCACGTGGTGTCACGCGCGAATCGCCCCATGGCCACCAAACCCACCGACACCATCAACGAACGAACGCCCGCCCGCCCAACCTCGGCCCTCCTCGTCCGCCTGTGGCTGCCCCCGAATCCCCCCATGTTCCCTTTGGTCGTGTCGTGACCTGCTGATGGCGGTTTGGGTGCGAAAACAGCGGAGCAACAGCCGGACGCGGGCACTGAGTGTGAGGGACGACGAGGAAGGGCACCTGATCTGTCGGAGTGGGGACGTCCTACAAGAGAGATGTACTCACTGCCACTACTCTATCGTAACCCTTCTCCGTATGAGTATTAAAGCAATAGAGCGTTTGAATGGGAGTGCCTGATGATGATGATGCTGATGATGATGCCTCGCTAGAAACCTCTGTGCTCCAGCTCAATTCGGGTGGAGTGCAAGAGCGAAGATTCTGTGAGGGACTTAAGTTATCTTGAGCGTTTTTCCCTTCTTAAGCTGTGGAGCATTTTCTCAATGTTTCACAGGTTACTTAAAAGTAGAACCTCAATTGCAATTGTTTCTCTGACGCGTTGCAAATGCTAGCTAGTGCTTTCCAATATTTTCTTTTCTTTTTTTCTTCTTCATTAAATGATAGAAGCTCATGTCACCTTTCCATTTCAACACGCTCACCTACACATTGAATTTTGCAAAGATTTCCAATTTGGGAAGGGGCTTGAATGTGCCCTCTTTTTGATGGCTGCAAATGGGTCATCAAAGAAAAGGGCCGGCCGGCCGGCCGGCCGGCCACTTTTGATCCTTCATGTATGGTAGTGTTATCACCGTTTGTTTCAAGCCTGCCCCATTGACTAGCCTGCAGCCCTGGATAGGTTCTAGGATGCGTTCGCCCCCGCGGATCCACTTGTCTAATTCTCCTGTTCTCTTCTTCCCCTGCTGTTGTTCCCTTGTCCCTTCTTCTCTTTGTGCTATGTTGTAGATGAGATTGTCAGTACTTTGGGTGAAGGCACTTTTGGGAGGGTGATGCAGTGCATTGACCATCGCAGGTGAGCGGCGTCATTTAAACCAGCAGCTTACTGCTCGGGTTGTCAGTAACGTGTTGGTGGGTTTTTTGAAGGGGTGCATCCAGCGTGGCTTTAAAAATTATCAAGAATGTGGAGAAGTACAAAGAAGCAGCTCGCCTGGAGATCAATGTGCTTGAGAAGATCAACGAGAAGGATCCTGAAAACCAATTGTAAGTGACTAAGTGATGTGCTGTTTACAAATGACTGACTTTTCCACGTTGCGTATCTTGCAGCCTGTGCGTGCAGATGTACGACTGGTTCGACTACCACGGTCACATGTGTATCTCCTTTGAGCTGCTTGCCCTCAGCACCTTTGATTTCCTCAAAGAGAACAACTACCTGCCCTACTCCATCGGTCAAGTCCGACATATGGCCTACCAAGTCTGTCTCGCTGTGAAGTGTAAGTTCTTCTGTCATGGAGCACGTCCCACCTCATCTGGTGCTGCTGCTGCTGCTGCGGCGTTATCATCTCGTGCAAATACATCATTTCTGTCCAACCTCTTTCTTCTTTAACTTCGCAGTTCTCCATGACAATAAGTTGACACACACTGACCTAAAGCCCGAAAACATCCTCTTTGTCAACTCGGATTTTACCATGTCCTATAATGTGGAGAAGGTAAGTGAGGAACAGCACGAGAAAAATAAAGGTGCCCCAAGACATGCTGCTAATTCTTGTTAAGAAACGTTCACCCTTGTTTTGAGCGTACATTTTTTGGGCCGGCCGGCAGAAACGAGACGAAAGGACGGTTAAGAGCACGGCCGTACGCGTGGTGGACTTTGGCAGCGCCACTTTCGACCATGAGCATCACAGCACCATTGTGTCTACCAGGCATTACCGAGCCCCCGAGGTCATTTTAGGTGAGGATTCCGTTTGGCCGTACGACCCGGTTGGTTGCCAGTGAGGAATTTGTCTGGAAAATCCATTTCAAATGTTGACTCCTTGTTTCTGCTGGTTAGAAATGGGATGGAGCCATCCTTGTGACGTGTGGAGTATCGGCTGTATCCTCTTTGAATACTACCTGGGCTTCACCTTGTTTCAGGTACTTCCTTTCAAAGACACTCAGAGAATGACTCGGTGTCTGAGTTGCTTTCAATCTCTTTTTATCAGACTCATGACAACAGGGAGCATTTGGCCATGATGGAGAGAATCCTTGGACCTGTGCCATCCAGAATGATCCGCAAGACCAGGTGAGAATGACTAACATCAAAAAGGCCAGCATCATGATAGCAATTCCAGTCCTACCCTGATGCGCCTCGCCTCGCCTCGCCTCACCTCACCTCACCTCACCTCACCTCACCTCACCTCACCTCTTTCAGAAAGCAAAAGTACTTCTATCGAGGCCGTCTGGACTGGGATGAGAGCTCCTCAGCGGGGAAATACGTCCGGGAAAACTGCAAGCCTCTGAGGGTGAGAGCAGCGGAAAAGAATGCACAGTAAGCGTTCCCAAACAATGACTTCATTGTTTCTTTGTGCTCTTCCAGAGATACTTGCTGTCAGAGGCGGAGGAGCACCACCAGTTGTTTGACCTCATCGAAAGCATGCTGGAGTACGAGCCCTCCAAGAGACTGCTCCTCGCCGACTCGCTCAAGCACCCCTTCTTTGATTTTGGGGGGAGCAGCGAGGCGGCGGCCGGCAGTAAGAGCTGGGAAGCAAACCGAGACATCAGCCGGTGATCCGGAGCATCTCCTCCTGCTGCGGCACTATTTCATCCACGGAGTGGTGGCTTTCATCATTCAAGAAGCAGGAATCTTGTACAGTCAGGGCTTCAAGAGGACAACTATGAGCCAAACTAGTCCTCTATGCATCTCACGTCGTCCGTCCAAACATATGGCGCAGCCGAGACTTTCTTGAGGTGCCGTCATTTTGGGAGAAGAAATGTCTTCCTCTTGTGGATGGTGATAAGGAGGGAAAGGAAAAAAAGAAGTCGTCGTCATCATCATCATCATCCCACAGACCATCCATCAATTTATGGATGAGGTTATCATGCTTAATGAGGGCAAGCTAAAGGCTCATTTTTCCTGCCATGGAATTTCCAGAGTGATGCAATTGATTTTCAGTCAATGAGCACTTGCACCAAATTGGCATTTCTCCATGCACCTTTTAAGCTCTAGAGAATGGAGGCCGTGAAAAGGCCTTCCTTAGTCAGTCATCACCAATGAGACACACTCCACTCTTGCTATAGTCTTGCTGGTCGTTAACGCCACCAAGAACAGGAGGGAAGGTAACGTTATTTGTTTTTGTTTGATTTTCTGTTTAGTTTCTACATGTGATGCGAGTGCGTGCGTGCGTGCGCCGGGAACTACACATTTATATAAATGTCCTACGCTGTGATTTGTAGCTTGCCCAGTACTTTTAAAAACAAAAGTATAAATTGCCTTTCTGCAGGCGTGATGTCATCACACCTGAGGTTTTCCCCACGTCCTGTTGGGGGTTCAAATGAGCTGCACACAACTGTTTGATATTTATTTTTGGGGGTGGTATTAAAATAGGTCATTGTTCTCACCTCCCGTGTATACATGAATTGTTTTTGTATGAAACTATAAAAGTGTATATATGTATGATGCTGTAGAATTAAAGTGCAAGTCCTCATTTCCAAAGGGAAACAAACTCCTGTTGGGATTTGTCTTCACATACACAAAAGCCTGTTACTAAAATTGAATTTTGTAGGGGTGGATAGATGTTTTGATTAAGACTTAAGCGCACAACAGTTGTTTTATTTGAGCACTTGATTGGTGATCACCAATAAAGCAAAGGAACACGACGGCATGCCGACGGAGGCTGGCAGCTGCACCTTTGGGTCCCAAGCCTGCCCAATCCTGTCAAGCAAGAAAAATAATCAAAAGCCATGAGGCTTTTGCACATCAAAACTTGAATATAATTTCACCAACAAACGTTGTCACACTGAATCATTTTTCTCATTGACTTGTTCAAACTGTCCAAGTATGCGTTAGTCACGGTGACGCCAATATTGGCCTATATATTGACATGATTTTATTTTGGACTATAATATCTGAAAATTGTGGTGGATTTAATTTGTTCTTTTCAGCATTAATTGAGCATAAGTTTTATTTACCTAACAAAAAACATTTAACTTTTTCTTTTTTAAAACACACTACGTTCTGATATTTTAATTTATGACTAGGGCTTTACGAATATCTTTTCAAAAGTAGTCAACATTATTCGCTGATAAACTGCAAAATCGGCTGTCTCCTATAGTGTTGGCTCGTGAGTGAACGATTCGTTCAAAAGAACGAATGTTTTCAGTGAACGAGAGTGAACGAATCACTTCCTACAGTGATTCGTTCTTGTTTCAGTTCATATGACTTCAACCAGTAGGTGTCGGCAATGCGCATCGAAGCTGGTGTTTGTCCGAAAACGCCACGGCCGCGGCGCATGCGCAGTTCGCTGTTCTAAGAAGTTCATGACTTTAACCAGTAGGGGTCAGGAATGCCCATTGAAGCTGGTGCCACCTCGCCGTAAAACAAAACGAAGAAGAAACGGTACGGTATGGCACGGTACGCAAACTGGAAAGGGTCAATGGTGGTGGTGGGGGGGGGGGAATGGATTTGATGTGCTCCATGACAAGCCGCTCAAAGCACTTCATGATGATGGGCGTCAGTGCCACGGGGCGGTAGTCATTGAAGCAGGACGGTGCTGGTTTCTTGACAACATGTACCTCAGTGAGGACGCTCACTCCACAGGCTGGCCCCCCATTCAAAATGGGAACATGTTTTTGAGAGGACCAATGGCGCATTTTTCCTTTTTCTCTCAGCCGTGTCGTCCCAAGCGTCTCCACGATGCACGTGGCCGTCAAGGATTGCGTGGCCCTTTTTGTCTACTCCTTCACTTTTATAAAATCATTGCTAATCATTTTTCCTACATGCAGAAAACAACCACAAGCAGCCTCAAAAAAGGAGGATTCTCTCTTTGGAGCTTTCCACGGCCTCAGTCTGGATGGTGTGATGGGTGGCGCGAATTCGTCCGCCGCCGCCGCCGCTACTAATGCAGCAGGGGGAGAGCAGTGCAGCGTCATGTGAACCACCCAAAAGCACTTTTAATGACACCACGAGTCAAAGAAGAGGACTAAAGGTTCCACTTATCTGGCTTACTGTCATTTATTTCAAGACAAATGCCAAAATAACTAGATGACATTTAATGCAGCGTTGGAAGTAGCTGCCAAAATGGACAGAGTTACAGATGGGCATAAAAGGGAACTTTTATCTTCTGAATATAAAAAAAAAATTCCAAGATATGGACGATGCATTATTTACTTACATGAGGTGATAGGATCCGAAAAATTGGCTGAGAACAAAAAAACAACTGCTGGGGCATATAAAGGAGGGAACGGTATGGAAAACAGCAGATTTAAAGTTAATGAAGTCCTGGTTGTCAGTCACTCCCTTTGCTCCATCTTTACTTTGGGTGGCTTGAGGAAGGACCTGTTCTTCTTTTCTTTGCTCTTGCCTTTAGCCTGGAACGTTCTCCAACTGTCCACACGGCCATCTCTCGTTTCCTGTGGAGTGTTTTGACACCGTGACCAGAATGCTAAAACAACTGAAAAGCAACAAAAATAGCACGATCAAAGAGTAAATTGACCTCAAAATTTTTCTGCCATTCCCTATCTCGTTTTGCTTTTTCTGCTGCTTCAATTTCTTCCTCTCGTGCCCTTTTCCTGCAGAAGAGAACACAAGAATATCCCAATTCTTTTTTTTTTTCTTTCTGGCTTGCACCACCGAGTACTTACCTTTCATGCATGTCCTTTGCTTCTCTTTCTTTTCTTTTGATGGCAAGCTCAGCAAAGAGTTTCATGGTCTGCTTATACACTGCTTGCTTGAACTGGTGGAGGAAAGAGTAAATCACTTACGGACTGGACTGCCACATAAAACCAGAACCAGCGTTGATTTGAACATAGCAAACACTTACTAGTTCCGGGTCATCCTCTTCTACTATCTGAGCTTTCCCTTCCTTTTTTAACTGTTTCTTTTTCTCTTTTACCTGTAGTGAGTGTGCAAAAAAATAACAATCATCAGGACACGTTTAGGTACATCAGAAGTAGGTCGGCACATTCAAAGCGACATTGCAAAGTAGTCCAATTCAATTTTCAAATTGCAAAACAAAACCTGTTTGCTTCATTCAGGTCAGTTGCTAAGCTTCATTTTCATACTGTGTGTGTGTGTTCTTTCTAACTGATCTAATGAATAATCTTGTCAATAAAAGTTTAAGACATGAAATAAATCGTACGTGATGTTTGAGTTGCTAACAAATCTTTGTCATTTAACATTGTAAATAAAAGGCACGAAATGAGTCTTGTATAACGTTTGAGTTGATAAGAAATGTATCACTTAACATTTAGTACCTCCCTGAAATAGTTGCCATTCATATTGATGCGCACTCACCATGTGCTCCACATATTCCCTTCCTGCCTGAATGACATCTAAAGCCCTCTTCTTCTGCTCTGGATCCTGAAGAAGTTTGTATGCCTTGTCCACAGCTAGAAACAACCCAAAACACAAGTTAGTGTCAGTGACCAAATGACACTATCAGAGGTACGTGCAACCCAAAAGCCACGAGATGAAAAGGTGAAACACCTCAAAGCGTGCATACCTTCAAACGCTTGCTGTGCTCTGTCTGCATCATCCTGATTTTTATCCGGGTGGACTAGAATGGATAACTGGAGTGATAAAGGGAGTCCCAGTTAGGAAGACACTACTTTATGGACGAAATAGTACAATCAAATCTAACCCATAACTTCAGTGTTTTGCTTACCGCTCTGAATCGTTTCTTTAAGTCAATATCTGTTGCATCTGGATCGATTTGCAGCACCTAAGCATGCAAATTACCAAATTGTCAAAGAATTTGTGAAGGATCTCAGAAGAGAAAACATAGGAAATGTTTACCTCGAACGGGTTGAGATTGAAGTAGGACGAGCCAGGCCTGAGCAGTCGATCTATCTGCTGCTTGGACGTTAACACTGAGTCTCTTTTCTCGATCTGCTTCACCTGCGAGATACATTCAAATGCGTGCTTATATTACTAAGTCGCTCTATAAAGAGCCAAAAAATAATGACAAAATGCCTTTCCTCCCTCCCAAATGTCCCTCATTTCCAACGCTTGAGCAAAGAGTCATCGATCAAACAAGGTTGCTCTGCATCATTTCCTTACAGACTGATCGCACCACAATGATTACAAAACAGTGCGCGATTATTATGTATTCATGAATCGGATTTGAGGTGTTGAAACGTTAAAACGAAAGGCTACTCCATCGTTAGCATTGTTTAGCTTGGCGCTAGCCGACATTCACGTATGCACGCGCGGCCCCGTGCAGCTACAAAAAGCGGCAAATGCTTCATTTGATCAAGAGAAAGACAAGAAGAAAAAAAAAAGCTCCAGTCAACCGGCTTAACCGTACCTCCGAGTAAAAGTTTTGAAATAGATCATCGGACGGAGCTTGAGAAGACTCGCCACCGCTCGCCGCCATCTTGACATCAATTGACGTTGGACGTAAAGTGTCACGTGACCACGTCGCTCACGCCCATACGGGCCACATATAGCGTTCGCAAAAAGTACACGGAAAATGCATGTTTAGCATATTGCGTGAATTCAGTTTCGAAAAAGATAATATATTATCTCATTTAAAAGGTCAATTACATGGAAATGGAAACATTATGCCCTATGTAGTATATCACGCAAACGCGTTGTTTTCATGGCCTACAATTGTTTCCCATTCATAAAAAAACGAGCAATACTTTACGACTGCTGCATGAATATATTTGAGTGATTTTGAATTTTAATAAGTTTGCATTGTCTAAAACTTGCCATAGGAAAGGTAGGGTCATAAACCAAAGGTACTAGGCACGTAGGCATGTGAATGCCATGGTTAGCAATATCAGCCCAATTGATTTTAGTTTAAAAATGTTTTGTCAGTAAGAGCTACACAATACAAGACTGCCTACTTAAGATCTTGCTTGACCTTGTACAATGAATAGGAACCCAATTAAGACATACATTTGTAATCAAATGTATTTAAAAAGATGACAGCACTTTGCAGAAGTGCTTGAATGACATCGTGGCGCTCCTGATTATCGCTGGCGACCACTCGAGGGTAAACACCGGCCGGGTAGGCTCCAGCCAGCCTGGGAGGATACATAATGAAGACAAGCAGTGAAAAAAATTGGAATTTGCTTTGTTCAGAAAAGATTACATTCAGTGTAACACAAAGCCACATCACTCGCCATAGATTTTTTCTTACCGATGCAGTCATTTAGTGGCCTATACATCGTCATGAAGTAGGATACTTTGTGGAGTCTATATTACACAGAGGTGGGGGGGGGAATGCATCAACACATTTAATATTTGTATTGATTCATTAATGTCTCATGCTGTGTTGAACGTTCATTTCAGCACATCTTACCCGTTAGTCCCTTCAGTTTGTTCAAACTCCTCAATGTGACTTCAGAAGCTTCTGCTCCTATTGCCTGGTGACAAAAGGCACAGAAACAAAGACAATTCGATTTCAAAAACAGAATCCTTATGAACACAATATATGTTCATGATGCGCGCCAATTCGGGCTCCATCGACTGACTGCAAGCTTACCTGTGTGGTTTAACTTGCACAGCCCACTTGTGCCACCTTGTGGCCTTTTAGCGTAAAATCACAGCTGTGCGTCCAAATCCATTGTTTCAACGGGACTCCATTTGAGCCACAATGTCATCGCGAATCCCAAGTGAGAAAACTAAGCAAATGCAAAAAGAGCATATTCAGGTCACATTTAGTTCATAAAATCATGACATACCCGGAAGTAAAGACGCACGGTAAATGCAGCATCACATGAAAGAAAGAATGCTGAAGAAGCGGTGCTGAAGGAACAGCTCCCTTAGCGGCAAAAGACAGAAAAGGCACCTCAGCCCGCCCCACATCGTAAGCGTGTCAGTCGCTCAGCAAGGCCCTTATTTGTAGGTACTTACCATGAGCTGGAGATGGACATTAACAAGAATGAAGCTTTTCATTGGTTAGCAAAAGAATCAATTGAGCGGTCATTTTCAACACAGCAATACAAGCCCCAGGAAGCGAAAGACAGCAGTAAGGAAAAGGGGGAAGAAAACAAGCATAATGATGGCCAGTCATCACAATAAGGTACAGGAGGGGAGACTAGGAGAGCTCACCCTTGAGTACCGTTCAGGGGAGTTCTTCACTCTCGTGGCGGCGCTCTCTCAACGCTCCTCCACCTGGGCAGGTTGGAATAAGAGGACAGTCACGTAAAACTAAAGACATGATGGACAACCGCAGTCACGAAAAGGCAAACAAGTGCACTGTTTATAAGGAAGCTGTCAATTTGAACCCTTTGGAGCGGTCATTTCCTTGGAGTCTTCAAAGGGAGCGGAGGAACCGATAAGCAGATTTGAAGGTTCAATCAATATGGATGACAAATGCTTTAATGCATGAAAATGATCAACACGCGCATTTGCCCCGTACCATTGTGTGGACAGATCGATGTACAGATCTTAGGGGGCAGGGGAGGGGCAGGTGACCTCTATGAGAAAGATTTCTCTGCAGATGATTGTAGACGTTTGCATTTCACAGCGAGCGTCACTAAAGTCCCCTTCAAAGGCACATGCTGCTTTATTAGTTTGCACATGGACCTGGGCAAAATTTGGCCTTTTCTGACTGTCCCTATGGCAAGAAGCGTGTGTGTCGATCATCCACTGTACATCCATGCACACAAGAGACTTGGAGCGTTTGCTACTGCTGCGACAATAAGAATTGTGAGCACAAAGATTGAGTGCAGTAATAAAGGGTTGCTTTAATAATTGCATCCAAACACAAGTGTCCGGGTGCGCGGACCAATTGCAGCCTTCTGATTCTCCTTGAGGCAAACCAATTTGAAGATCTTCTTCCCAATGTGAGAATTGAACTTGTGCGGCTGAATGGAAAAAGACTGAATTTGAGAATTTGACAATTGACTGATTGAGTCTCAGCGGAGTTTTATTGAAACGGAACAAACGTAGAGGTTATAAATACAAGTAACATCAGAGAACAAATTGCTATGGGTCGGCTCTTATGGTAAGCCGAAGCAAATTCGATTTGGGCAATTTGAAAGAAAACAAGAAATGATGGTGTCGGTTTAAAAAAGAAATCATCACAATTTGACGCTCTCTAGAAATGCTAAGCATACACTTACAAAATGTCGATTTCCTCCTGTGTGGATTCTTTTCTCCACCTTTGCAAAAAAACCAAAAATGAAGTCTGAAGCTCTAACCAGAAGCATTTATATACAAGCAAGTCCCTAAGCAACTATGATGCTTCAAATACATCAGGCACGTATGCAGCAGACACAGCGGACAACCTCGCATTGCACCTGCTACCGTCACTTTTTCGTTTTAATGGACACACTCCGTTCCAGCCTGAAGGCGCAGGAGATTTTGTCGCGTCCGTGTGTGTGTGTAGTGTTGTAAATTCACTTGGTTCAAATGGAAGGATATTCTTACGGCTGTGTCCTGCCACTTGCATGCCTAGCGTATTTTTGCCACAAGAAGCACAAATAAAGGGAGTACAAGAGGGGGAGGGACACGGACACAAATGTCCTGCGAGCCAATGTCTTTTTTTTTCTTCTATGTTTTGTCAAACTACTCACAATGAATGTCCACTTTGGGTAATGTTCAGTTAGCTTTTAGGTCATCAGGAAGAAAAAGTAACAATATACATGGCTTAATGTTGATTTTGTTGTTGTTGTTGTAATTATTCACTACAACTTAAATTTCACTCATTCTGCAGCCTTTCCAAGTACCTGTAATTCATAATAATTTCAAGCCAATTCTGGGGGCTTTTCCTCCTTGAACGACAAACAGATTTGTAACTAACGAGGGGTAAAGAATAAAAAGTCAATCAATCAACAAATATGGCCAATCAATTTTTTTGTTGTTGTTGTTGTTGTTGTTGCCGTCACATAGCCCAAATCTTGTGGTGTCTTTACTTCCACTGCTGCCCATAAGAATCCTGTGAAAACTCCATGGTGTCATTACTGTAACCATAGTTACCGGAATAGTCGGCCCCTTGCTGCAGGGGCTGCTGGGCGATGGGTTGGGACCCCCAGTTCTGCTGGTTGTTGGTCTGGCGGCGCTTGGAGTCAGGCTGGTTGAACACATCGGCCTTCCTCTTGCCTCCGACGTTCCCCCCGCGATTGCCGCGGGCCCCACGTGGCCCGCGGCCCCTTTGTGGCTGGAACGGGGTCCCCCGCCCTCCTCGGCTGCCCCTCGGCGCTCCCAGGGGCGGCCCTCTCTGGGAGTAGCCCCCCCTGCCTCGGGCGGTGGGCACGCCACGGGCCCTGGATGGAGGGGCCCCGCCCCTGCTGGGACGGCTGCCGCGCCCCCTGCTGCTGTATACATCCTCATAGCCGCCGTAGTAAGGGTCTTCGTAGCCACCACGGTAGTCGTGATAGTCATAGCCATAGTAGTCATCGTAATACTCTTCGTAGCCGTAGTAATCTGACGGATAAGAATAGCCCCCACGGCCGCCACGACCTCTGCCACGCCCTTGGGGCGGCATGCGTGGAGGTGGGTAGTAATAGTAGTCGTCATACCTACAAAGACGCACTACGTTAGCTTTGTTATGGGCGTCAGTCGGCCGGGTCGCCAGACGTCGTCTTGGCTTTCCTCCCCGCCCCTGGCTCGCAGACTCACCCGGTAGTCCTGGAGGTCTGCCGAGCGGCTTGGCGCTCTTTCCTCTTCTTATCCGGGGGTTTGGCCAAGACTATCTCGATTTCATCGCCGCCGAGCTCCTTCCCGTTCATCTCATCCATAGCCTGTTGAGAATTCAATGAGCTCCTCTCCGAACAAAAACAGGGCAGGGCGTTGGAAGCACGTCTCACCTTCACTGCGGCATCCCTTTCTTCAAAATGAACAAAAGCGTAGTCTTTCAACTTCTTCACTCGCTCCAGCTTTCCAAACTGAGAGAAGGTTTTTTCAAGGAGCTCTTCGGTGACCGCTGTGGCTAGCTTCCTTACAAAGAGCACCTTTACCTGCGCCACACACACACACACACACATTGTGTTAGCACAACAACCAAATGATGACTTTCAATTTTAGTTGATAAACACTAGCAGTGAATGAACTCACCTTGGCCATGACTTCAGGGTCTGGCTCAGCGACAGGGTCAGCCCACTCCACCGTTACTGGATTCCCCCACACTTTGACCTTGCCGCTCATCAGGCGGCGACGGGCTTGCGCGGCAGACTTGTGGTCCTCGTATTCCAGGAAACAGAAGCCTCGGTTCTTCTTCTTATCGTCTGGCTGGTGGTACAGGATCACTTCTTGGAGACCCTCTGAAAGATTCAACCAAATTTATCGGCGTGAAGGCTAAGCCGGTAGCAATATAATATTTCATGCCATTCTTTGTTTGATCCTCATCTGTGACCTAGAAACAGACCTGTAACTTTGCCAAAGTCTTCCAATATACTTTCTCGAGTCTTGCTCTTTGGAATAGAGCCAACAAACAGCCGGTTGTTGGCAACCGATATGCACACTCCCAAGTACTTGCCAGGGCGGATTTCATAGTTATCACACTGGAACAAACAAAAAAAGTCAATAAATGGGTAACATTGACAAACAACATATTCAAAAGTGAGTACCTACTACTATTGCAGGAAGACTAATTGCTCTAAGTTGCACCTCGGTGCTAAATGGTTCGACATGTCCCAAAGCGTGCAGATTTGCAAGCTCAATACTTACGAGCTTCACAGCCTTTTGTGCGTCGTCCTTATTGCAGAACGTGATGAAGGCGTAACCTCTATTCTGACCAGAGAGCGGGTCCATCATTAACCTGAGATCCCAGATGGGGCCAGCGGACTCAAAGAGAGGAACCAGTTCATCTTCGTACAAGTCCCTCGGGATCTTGCCCACAAACACCTGACGACGCAAAAACACTAGAGTTTCAACACGTTTGGCAATAACAATGCAGCCATTGTTGAATCACTTAAGTCAAAGATTCCCAAAGGTTGTACAGGAATTTGACTGCGGACTGATTTCATTGATCATTTTTCTATTGTTGTCATACTGATTGGCATCTGTTTTTTGAGTGTATTTACCTCTGTGCCAATCCCCGGTTGTAGTCCATTGAAAACCTTCTCGGGTGGGGGGCCTCCATATTTCCTCTGCCCTGTGGTGACATCCAAAGTGTATCCTGTCTGCTCCAAAAGAGCCTGATGTTGAAGCAAAGAGAAAACATTTACCAAATTGCATACAGTTTATATGAAGAAGAAGAAGAAGAAAAAAAAAGCCCCTAGGGTCAGTGCCATACCTTTATTTTTGTCTCATCTGGCCCTTTGGTGGACTCTTGTACTTTGCTACCTTGCTTCTCTCTCTGTCGGTACGTTTTCATCACACCACAAAGGAAAGCGCTTTTATTCTAGGAGGAAAAAGGAGACCATCAATAAAGCACATTGATATGAAAGACATTAGCAGTGGCCATAATTAGCATTATATATATCATTACCTGTACGTGAGATAGGTCACTCTCTCTGAACTGCTGCAGCACAGCAAGGGCTCCCTCCTCGCTGAACTCCCGTAGAGCATCGATGGCCCTCTCGTCCAATTCAGCATAAGCTACCAAGCCTTTCGTTCCGACAGCAAAATGAGTTCCATCACACTTGGAAAATGTAATACCAAGACGGTAGCTCACCTGTCTGAAAGATGTTATCGAGATTTTCAGCAACATTTTGTGAGAGTCCCGCGTTAATGAGTGTCTGGTAGTTCTCTGTGAGTGGTCCTGTAACCTCCATGGGTTCTTCTTCCTCCTTCGGCAGGGCAGAACTACCGTTCACCTCAGCGGCAGCCATTCTCCTAATTCAAAGTCAATCGTATAATTGATTCAAGCACAAGCTTGGTGTGATGGAGGCACTTGCTACTTACCAACTATAATTGTCACATACAAAAGAAGGTTTTCAAGCCACTGCAAAGCGTTTTAGTACTGTAGTTTGAAACACCTAGAACTAAACATACTTGCAACTACTTACATAGGACAGAATTATGAGTTTTGTAATCGGTATTTGCCAAAGTACCGCTTTATCTTAAATTGCAGTGGTGGTTCAGCTAAAAGCACAGCATCGTTAATAAAGACGTTCATATGTGCTTCATAGGCATTTGAGAGCAAACGAATAATATTTGTAAATATTGCTACAAGTACGTTCCATTAGGCATTTCGGTATTGGGTTTCTTTAGCAAGGGAAACTCGCGTCCCGCCCCCTCGCACACAGCATGCTAGCTAACTAACTACTAAGATGAATAACGCTCAATTATGATGATATCACAAGACTTGTGGCCACAACATGATACCAGTTGTTTAAAAGGACACCCGCATTGTGTCCAAATGTAAAAAAAACATGCACGTTTGACACCATAGGTTAGCTTAGCTTACGACGTAGCTACTGGCTAGCTAGCTAGCTAAAGATGCAGCAGGAAGGCCGCGCCGTGCAAACATATCTTCAACATCAAACATACACGAGCGGTTAAAGCAGCAAATAAAACAGTTAGCAACACTTACCAGCCTGATTCTGTAAACTAACAAAAGTGCGTTTTGAACAGTAGAACAACTAAAGTCTCCGGTTAGAGGCTAAACGAAATAATAAGAAAAATGTTTTTGTGTCGAACCCACGAGACTAATTTCCAGACAGCAAGTCTCGTCGTCGCTGAGCGAGAACAACGACATGTGGAAATCTCGCGATAACGGATTGAAAATATAACCTTCGAGGGGCGTGTCTGTTCTCGTCCGCGTTTGCAAAACAACGTTATTAGACAATGATTGTGCTTTCACTGTGTGGTTCGATGACAATTAAAGAGCAAAATACTTAGAAGGAACAACTATGATTCCAAATAAGCATAAGAAACCGTCCCATGCAGTTTCACTTTATTGGTCGGATTTGCATTGAAAATAATGGGGTAGATCAATCACTATTTGATCATTATTGTGATGATGGCTCAGTCATCATGTTTGAGCTTTCTAATCTTTCCCCTATGACGGTCAATCTCCTTTTGTAGGCGCTCAATCTCCTTTTTGTGGTGATCAATCTCTTCTGTGTGGTGTTTCCTCAGCGCTTCCATCTGCTCCTTCTCCTTTTGTCTACGGTCGGACGGGACATGGGGTCAACCGCTAGCGAGAAACCACGAGAAAGGGATTCGATGAGACGGGGTGTCACCTGAAGTACCGCTCCTCTTCTGCTGCTTCTCGTTTTCCAAAGGCACCTCCTGCTTCCCTCACAGAGCCTCCTCCACCTCCACCTTTCCCTGCTCCCTTTCCTAACTCACCCAGCTGGAATAAGAAGATTGGGTTAACAACAACAACAACAACAACAACAACAACAACACATTCCATTTCTAGGATGTTCATGCAACAAATAAAAGGCAAACTTTCAAAATAGCTGGTGTTTTGTTGCTATATCGCCTACTCAGCAATGATATTGCCTTCATATTTTGTTATAGCTACCTCATTAGTGATTGCAGTACAAACTCAACGTTTGTGTGCTTATAAATAGAGCTCGAACCCTTTTTTTTGGGTGGAGGCTGTTTTGAATAATAAAACTGCCACGCCTTTACATTATGTAATGCATTTTTAGGAAAGCACTTTTGTTTGGCTCTCACGCCTGTCGACTTTCACCCATTAGGTCAGTGACATTTGTCAATGTTGAAACATCGTGTAGTATTTGTTGGCTTGATGCCAGCAGATCCACAGTAACACGAAGTGTCTGAAATACTTTTACATTGGGGCGTGTAATCCAATTTTACATTGTAATAACAACATGTGTATTGCTCGAGTTGGCCCTGGGGTCAAAGTTCCCAGGTTGGTTGAAAACCATTAGCAGGCTAATGCTAACAAGCGTAACTGTCATTACGTCAACAGTCCAGCACGCTTTACCTGATCTGATGCCATTCTAATCTGAGGAGAGATGCAGCCCCTCACGTTCAACCTTAACAGAAGCCGTGACATATTGCTTGATGCCGTAGAAAGATGTTGCCACGTACCGATCGGGCTTCTAAATGCCCGTTATCCCTCCTTGGGTGGGGAATATGCGGAAATTTGCGGGCACATCTGGGCGGAAGTAGGCGTGTTGCTGCCGCTGTCAGGCCAGGGTGAGAACTGCAACATGAAGAATAAATGAACATTACAAAACAAATATTATATATATATATATATATATATATATATATATATATATATATATATATATATATATATATATATATATATATATATATATATATATATATATATATATATATATATATATAATATTATATTATTGTTATAACAACAAAAAACTAAAAGCAAAAGCAAAGAAAAAAAAGAAAAACACAAGCACACATAACCAAACACGTTTCAAGAGAAAAAAAAACAGTAACTTAAAAACAAAATAAACAAAACAACCAAAAATAAATGTAAGAGAAATTGGGAAAACAATATTTTAAACAAAAACAAATCATGACAACAAATCGTTTAAAAAACAGTGCAAACATGGTAGTAACAGCCTTGCAACAAATGGTGGCAGTATACCAGTAAAGATGGACAATCACTATGTTCTGGAGTGAATAAACGATAAACATGTATCATTCATATATGCCATGTTCATCTTTGTTTTTTGACTTTCGAATCATTCAACAAGATTAAATGTTTTACTTGAAACATCTATTCCAAATATTTTTTTTCCCAGCTATTGTCCTTGATTTAATGTATGTAATAGATGTAAGCGTAAGAACAAATGGCTACTGATGCTTTTGAAACTATCAATAGCCACTAAATATAAAGAAAGGACTTTTTTTTTAATTTCCTACTATAGAGAGCATTAGTCACGAATGCCTAAACAATGGATGTGTACATTTAAGCAGAATTTTTGGGTGAGGAAAAACACCAGCCCACACGCTGCTTTGTGGGTTTTGTGCATAATATTCTACAGTCATTTGCAGACATCCGGTCCACAGGGTAAAAAGCGACCAGTTACCTGGAATCCTTTCACCTCAGCTGCTCAAGTGTTGCCATAGGAAATAGTATCCTGGCAACTGTGCAAAGACAGAGTAAGGTCATGCGCACAGGATGAATTCCTTTTCCCAAGCTCTATTTGTCAAAACATTCTGTTAAATACAATATCATGTCCATGTAGCTACTATTCTAGTTCAACTATTTCCGGAGCATTACGCAGTACATATCGTATGAATAACTGTTCAAAAATCAAAATATAATTCATACCTCTGGGGAAGGGCATGGTCATATCTTTGCAAATTTCAAGGATTACACCACGATTGTGCTTTTCATGGAAGCAAAATGAAGAGTACACTTCCTGCATTTACAACTGCAAAATTTGTCATTCATTCATTCATTCATTCATTCATTCATTCATTCATTCATTCATTCATTCATTCATTCATTCATTCATTCATTCATTCGTTCATTCATTCATTCATTCATTCGTTCATTCGTTCATTCGTTCGTTCATTCGTTCATTCATTCATCTTCGGGGCCGCTTCATCCTCACTAGGGTCGCGGGGGTGTCATAGGTCGTCGGTAAGCGGGGTACACCCTGAAAACTAATAATATAAATATTAATATAATAAATGCAATATTTGTACACCCTGCTTTGTATTACATCTCTCCCCATTTCCCGTGCATGCCTTCAGCTCGAATGCTTTCAAGTCTATTGGCGTAACAGCCTCCAGAGTTGCCTGGACGTTGCCATGGCGACCATCAGTGCTGCTATCAGGGTTCATGCAGAGTCTTTGTTTTGTGAACACGCAAGGTCATTTTAGCCAAGGAACATCTGGCATACATTTTTTAACTGGAAGGTGGGCTGTAATTAAAGTCACGTAGTTTGCACTAAATAAGTCAGCCATGAAAGCTTCCAGCACTTCTGTCAGCTTCTGTCCAACATGACATCACATGCCCTAAATGCTCCGTGAAGGTACACGTGCTCCTTTCAAGCTTTTCATCCTCATTGGGGTATAAAGAAAGATAAATATCATATAAATGGATTTTTTTCTCTTCTCTGTCAAGTCTTCATTGCTTGTTCATCAGGGATGATACGCATGTGTTGTTTCTATAGCAACAGCCTTTCATTTAATATCCACCCAAGAGCTTGCTGCCACTGCCAGCAAGGTGCTAATTGATTCTGCATTTCATTCACATCAGGGGGCGTGGAGTGGTGGCAAGACTTGCTTTTAGATGGCTCTGCAGAGATGTGATGAGCCCTGGCGGACTGACAACATCAGCAAATACTCTGTGAACATATATATGCACACAGTATATTGAAGTATGTGCAATCAGGTCAGTTTGGGCAGAGTGTGCATAAAATAAGATGGCTTAAAATAAAGTACAAATGAGTTTCTCCCTTTGTCCTTTATGCACATGCTGCACTGAGATCCAAAAAAGACGGGCCGCTTACCTCGTGGAAACATTGACAAGCGGTCCTTTGTACTGCTTTGCCTCCTTGCAAAGCATTAAAATAGGACAGAGGACAGTTGCTCTTTGATCAACTTAAGAGCTCGCTTTTTTTGGTACCAACAAATCACGACTATATTTAGAGACAGAGGTTTTGCCGGAGGCTTAAAAATGGCTATTAAAAATAGACTACAACTAGAGAGGCTCCTTCTCGGCGCTTGGACAAAATGTCTTCTTTTGGCCGAGCCTTCAATTTATAGCCACTCTTTGGTTCCGTCAACATATCGAAATGATGATACTACTCATCATCTGAGATTTAGCAAATTGCAGTTGCCTTTTAAACGAGCTCATCATTCATAAAGCACACTCCAATCGTGTAATAGAGTATCTTGATTTTATTTGAAATCAATCACATTCATCTTGTGCGGTGAAAATTGTACAATTAGGGGAAACTACATACAAAAATAAAAGTAGTGACAAGAGATTACAAATGGTTCAGTCTGTTGAGGTACGACTTGGACCGACATAGGAAGTGGTCAAATATGAAATCGTAACAATTACTGACAACGAGTGACAAGGTTATCAAAAACACTTTGACAGAAGACATGAGGAGGTTCCATTACTCATCGCAACACAGTGGAGAGTAATAATATCCTGAAGCACATTTGTGGTGATATTGGTTCGTTCGTTCATTCATTCATTCATTGTATACGTACACTGTTTGCTTTGATACTAGAAGTACAGTGATCTACCTGTCACAGACACCTCCAAAAATGGAGTCTTAGGCTAACAAATCTCTAGTCAATAAATTCCTTGAATTACTAACACAGATTTGTTATACAATATTCTCATAAAGCCTCTATATGCTCAGTAAATATGAGGAAGATGGTAGAAAAGATTGGAGTCATCATCATCATCGTCAGTAAGAAAAATCAGTCCTGCTTGAGCATCAAGCGCCCATCGTATTGCACCGTTTCACACTGATGGTTCAAAACACAAATGTGTTGAAGGCTCGACAGCGCCTCAGCTTTGTCCAAAGAGTCCTGCAAGGCTGAGAGATAAATGGGCGATGATGAAAGCCATTGGCATTTTCCTCTTCAAACGCTCACATTCATTCTACTGCTCCGTCTTAAGAGTCTGTATTGTGCTTGCTAGCCAGGAAAAATGCAAGAGGGACCAGGAACGCATCACCCCTCAGTAGGTTTGTCCCCATGCAGAGCATACCGGATAACGGCACATTGCGGAGGTGTTCCACTCTTTTGTTTTTTTTTCCAGGTCACAGACGGAAAAAAAAAAAAAAAAAAAAAAAAAAAACCCCAACCCAAATCCATTGGCATTCAAAACAGAAATAGATCAAATATGATCATCAATAATAGTGCTAATGATGATACTAAAATGACAATTAGTATGGCGGAGGTGTTTTAAGAAGTAAACAGAGAAGATCAAATTGAACCCAAAAATCAGAAAATGCTTGCTTTTGCTCTCTTTGCTATGGTGGAAGGAAATTTGGCTGGAACGGCAGCAGCCAAGAGTCGTAGTCATTGCTCCCAAAAAGCAGGGAGGACACAGCCTATTTGCCACATTGTCCAGCCCGAGGTGAAAAGAAGCACAGCGGGCATGGTGAGTGGCATGCCCTCCCTACCATCCCTCCCTCCCTCCCTCCCTCCCACGGCCGACTGACCGACACGAATGGAACCGCATCCAACTCTGGCCTAGGTGGACCGCGGACGCAACGCAACTCTCCGCCGGCGCCTTGCCAAGTCCACTCAGAGAGGCAACCCCACTCTTAAATGATCTTCCTGCTCCGGCTGAGGATTTGAAGACATAGATTCTCGGAGCTACTTCCCAACTTACGATTCCAATGCAGGAACGCGACGCCAAAAGGTCAAGTAAGACGGGCACCTGGCCCGGACTCAGACCTCCGTCTGCAGGTCAATGATGTCCTGGCCCACCAGAGGGATGGGAGTGCTGCTCTTCTCCCACTCCACCGAGTGGAGCTCCAGCGGCGAGGCGGCCAGAGGCTCCAAGTCTTTGCGGACCCACGCGGGGGGAGACTGCTGCTGCGGTAAGCCCCGGACTCCTTCCCAAGGCCTCTCCAAGGGACCCTGCTGTTTGTCCTGCAGGGTGACAAAGGGAGCACGCTTAGTCGCCAAATTGCCACTCAGGATGTGCGAGAAACGGCTCATGCAAATGAAAGGTGAATGTCAAATAACCGAGATGGTCTACGGAGGTGACTGACTATTCCTCCTTGAGGCAAGGGCAGCCGTGTCGTCGTCTGACTACAATTTGAAATGGTGAGGTCACATTAAAAACACTCACGCTTTGGTTCGTTTTGTCACTTCCTGCTGATGAGACGCTCCATCTCACAGACTGTAGGAAGACAAATGCACCCGTAAATTCAAGCGTTAACCCTAGCTCAATGCAAATATTCTTTACAGGGGCATTTTTTTCCACCGCCAAACTCGTCGTCCATTGCCTCGGATTGACTGTTTGTTGATTTGTTTTTTTTTGCTGATTAAGCGTCAATTCCTTTCGGTATGATGATGAGCAATGAGCAACGAACAACCAAAATGATGTTACCTTGCTGTCAGAAGCGGGCGACTCTCTGTCTTTATCAGCGTGATGTAACTTCCTGTTCAGGTCCTGGAACATGTTCTGGTGGCGCTTCTTTGTGTGCATTATTTTCTATGGAAAAATGATGAACATTGAAATGGTGGATTTTGACATAACGATGCCTTTTGACAAAGTCTGATTGATTGATAGGTACCTCAAAGTCAAGCTCGGCATAGCGCGACTTTTGCCTCTAGGAAAGAAAAGAGAACAACAAATCGGGTTAGCTCGGTTGAAGGAGTAAGTCAGAAAATACCCCGAATCCTTTTATTCCGTCCGGTCTTACCTCCAAGGAGCTCATGGACAAAGTAGAGATGGTCTCGCTTTTGGACATCATGGAGTTCATGGACTCAAAGGTGTTCTCCAGGCTGCTGTGAGTGATGTGAGACTCGCTGGACATGTTGTGGATGTTCTGGATGGGCGAGTCCCTCTCCGAGTAGGACACGCTGACCTGGTCGCAGGGAATGGTCTTGATCCCGAAGGCGGCTTGGGGCTCGGCAAAGGGGCCGCCTAGGTGCACGAGTCGGGCCTGGGGCAGCTGCTCCACGTTGATGTTGTATTTGCTCGGGTCCTCTTTGGGCTTGCTTCTCAGGGTGGAGGTGGTGTTGGGCATGAGCATGTAACCGCTGGCGTCGGAGACTCCGCCCTCCGCCTGAACCCGAGCCAGGTCGGCGTCCAGCTGCTGGAAGAGCTCTCCCTCGCACACGTACACGGCTTTTCCGTCAACTCCTCCCGCCAGACGGCTCTTCTCTCTCTTCAGGGTGAGCGTGTGGCTGGAATATTCGGGGACCGCCTGCATGTGGCTCTTGTTGGACGGCAGGGTGTGGAAATTGGGGCCCATGGGGAGGGGCATTTGAGGAGGTGACATCTTCTCTTCAGATGAGCCGCTCATTCCTTTGAAGAAAAATGACCAGTCATCAAGCAAGGCAGGTGAAAAAGCATCCGTAACCAAATGCAAATGGCAATGCTGATGCTTACTTACCTTGGATGCACGAATCTCCATCCTTCTCGGCGTCAGACTGATGAAAAGGAAATGAAAATGCCATCAATGCAAAAATCATCAAATAGAAAAATCAGAAGGCACGATGAAAGCAAAGAAAGCTACCGTAAGCTGGTTGTGGCCATTGTGATGCGAGCTTCCCGAATCGCCGTTGCCGTCGTCCTTGCGGTCCACAACTCGGCACTTAACAGCTTCCTGAACCTAAAGAGCCCCGGAAATTGCGTTTAAACCACAGCTCGTCACGTGCTGAACTCATTGAAAGAATTTCCTCCCTTACCTCTCTCCGCAGGATACAGTGGACCATGACGATGATAAAACCTTCCAGGGAGTCGAAAACAGCAAAGAGGATTTGGAAGAGGGCCGAACGGCGGTCAGTGATTGCCAGGACGGCCGACATCCAAGTGAGGGCCAAGAGAGGCAAAACCACGCAGGAGCTCCACAACGATGCCCTGCAAGGAAGAGAGAGGCCACGCGTCCTTTTACTTGATGTCCTTGGCTCCTTACCAATACGCTGGTAATGGCGCTGATGTGAGCGATAAGCACCAAAGCTTAATGGCAGATCAATAGAACCTACCCGGCTCTCTCCTTCAGCTTCACGTCGGTAATGCCGTCCTTGGATACCAGCTTGTTAAAGACCAGAATACCAATGACCATATTCACCTGTTGGTTGGGCAGAAAGAAATGAAAGGGTCAGCGTTACAATAATAATAATAATAATAATAATAAAAAGGGATTAAGATTTCAAACTCAGATCAGATACGTACCAAAACAACAGCGGCGGCCGGACCCACAAAAGAGTAGAGGAGCCCGCCCTCGAGAGAAAGCCAACAGCTAAAGGAAAAGATGGAGAAAGAGCTTTAATATGGTCACGTCAGAGAAAAAGGTCACAGAAAGTCAGAATTAGACAATGAGGCTTACTAGTTGACGGTGCCGTATCCCTTGGCTTTCGTGAAGCCCACAGAAACGGCCACCACCAACGCAGGTAGACCTAAGCAAAAAGGTTCAAGTATCAACTGAAGAAGCATTCGGGGGGCAAAAAAATTCAAATAAAGGCGAGGTGCCCTTACCCCAACCCAGGCACAAGAAGCGCTTGCGGATGATGCGGTTGCGGAGACGACCCGTGACGGCCATGTACGACTGCCAAGCTTCTGTCAGCACCCAGCAGAACGACGAGAGGAAAAAGAAGTGCAGGAAAGCCGCCACCAGTGTGCAGACCACCTAAGCAAGCCCAAAGTGGGGAAAAGCAGGTTTAGAAAGCTAGCGCATTTAGAACGCCTTGAAAGGGCAAGGCGGCCAAGCACCAACCTTATTGCGAGCTTGAGTTTGTCCCACCAAAATCAGGGCGTTGGAGCAAATAATGGACAGGCAGAAGTTGATGAGGATGACCGAGCGCTCGGAGCGGATGTACCTGGAGCCGGTCGGAGAAGAGAAAGCATGAGTTTGGGCTGCGCTTCTGGAAAAGCCAGCCTACAGCGAGGGGGCGGGGGCTGACTTACTTCCACACCGAGACGTAGATGATGATCAGGAGGAGCAGGGTGAGAGAAGACACCCCGCAGCCCACGATGAGCGTCACGGACGGGAGGAGCGCCTTGTCCATGATCTGCGTGCGGAGAGGAGACAAAAGGCACGTCTTCTAAGAGCTGCATAAAAACCAACATGTGCAGTGAGTCCCCAAAGGCGCAGCTCAAGCAAGGTGACCTCAAGGGCAAATGAAACAAACGGTCAGGCTGGCTTCATTTCCGCATCATCTTGCTGCGTATTTGATGTCCCTGGGCCAAAACCGAGATGAGACAATTCGGGTGAATGCAGCGTCGCTGACAGACAAGTCTGCGACGCTCATTCTTCCCCTTGATGCCCTGCAGGTAGCCAGGCAGGCAGGCAGGCAGGCAGGCAACCACGCAGGCAGGCAGGCAGGCAGGCAGGCAGGCAGGCAGGCAGGCAGGCAGGCAGGCAGGCAGGCAGGCAGGCAGGCAGGCAGGCAGGCAGCCAGGCAGGCAGGCAGCCAGGCAGCCAGGCAGGCAACCACGCAGGCAGGCAGCCACGCAGCCAGGCAGCCAGGCAGGCTGAAGGCAGGCTGAGGTGAAGAGGTGGGCCATCAGCACCAGCGCATTCATCTGTCACTACCACCCGCCCGCTTGCTATTTTCCAAATGTTATTTTGACTTTGAAGATTGAGGTGGCTGCCACAAAACAGCAGTGAAGGAGCTCCATTTGAGGTCTTTTGAATGAGCTCTTAGCCATTGAGTTTGTTGTGTCCTCTATCTGGGTTGCACGATGTAAGTCAGGCTTTGACCTAAATATCAAACATGTCTTATGTCTGCCCTTGCCTGCATCACATGTTGGAAGAGAAACAAGTGAGGGAGGGAGTGCTTGATGGACCGCAAGCTGGTCAAGGGCAGACCTACTTTTCCTATCATTTCCTTCTGCGTGCGCTCATATCGGAGATGAAAGCTAATGCGCCGCAATATGTGCCTTTATTCATTCCCTCGTCTGGTCTCGCTCGCTGCCTCATGCTGATATTTTCATCGAGGAGATGTTATTGAAAGTGGTCGTAATAGGCTGGATGGTGGCGAATGTGGGTGGAAGGGAGGGGGGGGGGGGGGGACCGTCAACGTATAACCAGACGTCTGTCTCTCATTGGTTCACATCTCTGGCATTGTCAGACACAATGAGGCTGAGGAGGAAGAGGAAGATGTGAGGGGGGGCGGACATAATTGAGACTTTGTAGATAATAGCCGATGATGACGACGGGTGATTCTCCTTGTTTCCACAGCTTAAGGTCAAGAGGAAGGAGTAAGAGGTGGGCAAATGCAGACGAAACAAAAGGCACTGACTGGAGCTAGCAGGAGGAAAAAGAAAAAAGACTGCAGTCAACAGCTCTTGAGCAGTTTGACTACGGGGCATTTGGATTAAATGCATTTATCTGTTGTTTGTTTGCGCTAAGCAGTAATTGCTGCACGGCAGAGATGGCCAGATCACATCCTCTGCCAGAGGAGGGGCGAGGAACGAAAAGGAAAGGAAAGGAAAGGGGGGTTGTGTTTTTTCTGGCCCCCAGCTTCTCACTTATGAAAAATCCCCCAGGCCGAGTTAGCGCTGCAGAAGCCGTTACCGTGGCAACTGGCTCGAGCAGCTTCTGGGGCAGCACAGTCTACAGGGGATTTTTTTTCCTTTCTTGATTTGCTTCATCATTGAAAACACAATTAATTTGCACACAAAGCGAAACAGCTCACATCATGTCATTCAATTGTGCAAAAGATGCTGCACACAAAATCCCATCACTAGATGGAATCAAATGATGTGCTTGTGCATATATTCACATTTGCACGTCAGTGCATGTCAGTTTCCTCCCTCTTTCTATAAGAAATTCCGATTTTCTCGTCTCCTGCTGCACCGAGACAAAGAGGCGCCATGCAAATGGCTTGAATTTGCACCAGCCAGCCAGCCAGCCAGCCAGCCAGCCAGCCAGCCAGCCAGCCAGCCAGCCAGCCAGCCAGCCAGCCAGCCAGCCAGCCAGCCAGCCAGCCAGCCAGCCAGCCAGTGAGCACGCACCGCACCGCACCGCACCGCACCGCACCGCATTTGCACAAAGACGGTAGCAGAGAAAAAAGCTCAAGTATGATCAAATTAGAAAGACTTACCGAGTCAAAGTTGACGCGCGCTAAAATGGCGAAGGTGGAGAGGCTGTCACACACGCATTTGGTTCGGAATGAATGAACGGGGACGGCTCTGCAGCTACGCGCAGACCACGAGCCAAGCAGGGAGGATCTGCACAAGGGAGGAAGGAGAAGAGCAAAGGCACCAACCAGTGAGAGGAGGAGAGCAGAGCAGAGCAAAACAGAGCACAAAAGCAGAGGCTGCTGCTGCTGCTGCTGCTGCTGCCTTCACAGCTGACACAGCTCATTAAAAATGCCTTTCCATTAAAAGATAGACAAATGTTTTACACTTGTTCTGCATTTTTTTTTTTTGCAATCTGTTCAATCACACTTGCATTTGCAAATATTAGCTTTTATTTTGGAAAACAGTGACCATCAATCCGTCTTGTGATCGTGCTTCACTGTTATTTAGCCGTCTTTTCAATCACTAAAGAAAATATAATTGCTTAATAAGCAGTAATCAGGGGGAAAAAGATTTCATAATACACTAATGCAAATAAAATTGTATGGGATTATTCGATTCATCCGTGGAATGATCGATTCTAAAACTATTTGACAGCACTAATTTCACTTTGTTATTTGTCTACTTTGCTGTTTACTCTTTTTAAAATGTCTTCAATTGTTTTGCTTTTCACTGTGAAGCACATTTAGTCTGAAATGTGCTGCCTTGCCTAAACTCTTGCCAAACAGTAAGTGTGCTTGAGCTGGAAATGATAGGACAACATCTTGTGCCACTTCACGAAAAAGGGACGAAAGCACATGATCACTCCCCCTCTGGTGAGTCTCAAGGTGCTGGATGGATGGATGGATGGATGGATGGATGGATGGATGGATGGATGGGTGGAGGGAGGGATGGAGGGATGGGTGGATGGAGGGATGGATGGAGGGATGGATGGATGGATGGATGGATGGATGGATGGATGGATGGATGGACGGACGGACGGACGGACGGACGGACGGACGGATGTTCTATGCATGACTAAAAGAAGGTTGGGGCCGGTGACATATCGCCGGCACCCGCCAGAAACACTAGATGTGTGACTAATGACTTTGATGCACTGCACACGCACTCCAAAAGAAAGACGACACGAGTCAACACTCACGTTTCACTTTCATCCCACGAGAGGCACGTCTCGTTCATTGTGTCCTAAAAAAAGAGAGACAGATGGAGAGAACATTGTGAGGAATCTATCTGCACTTTGAAATTCCATAGGAAAAACGTGTGAAAAGCAACACCTTCTCCAATTCCAGAAGCTCATAACAGGGCCAATGAGAGTGATTTTTATTTTTTGTTTGTTTTTTTTGAACAGTGACTGACCAGCTGGTTAGGCTGTGATGGTGGCAGCTTTCAGCTGGCAAAATGATTGCCAAATGTCACCGTTTCAACACAAATGTCAACGAAATGTCATTTGCCGCGGTGAGCAAACACCCAGAGGGGATGCTGCCATCTTTTTTTTTCTGAGGCTCCATTCGTTTGGGCGACTTACATTGTGAAGATGCGGGAACTCAATTTCCACGGGAGAAGACAAGAGGGCAGGGCTAGGGCTGACAATCACTGTCACTACTTTTGAATTGAGCAGAGTCGAGTTGCTGCGGAGAGACAAAAACAGCTTTAATATGGATGTTCATAAATGGTGAGTGGCGTGGCTGCCATCTTGTGGCTACAATAAGAATGACATGAAGATGCTGGACGATTACCTCTGAAAGGAAAGAAACGAAGTCAGGTTTCTGTAGAGGACAATGCCGGTGACGAAAGCTTCATTGCCATCTGAAATCAAACAAATGGTTTCTTAGATACGCATTCAAGTGCATGACATAGCAGCTAAAGTCATTTTTTTGTGCGCTCACCACTGTGGTCAATGGCTAAAGCATCTCTGGAAACGGAAATTTTCTCCTCGGCAGTCCTGACCCAGTCCAGCATTCCCCTCCAGCCTTTAGCGGGGAAAGTGAAGTTGGAGCTGGTGGAAGTGGGCCGCTTATGAATGCTCAGCACTGAGAAGGAAACAGAAAACACTTCATTCAGAATGACAGGAGAGAGTTGCAGACCACTGATGAGAAATGTCACGGCTGTGAACTTTGCAGTTATTCTGACCGACAGATTGCTTCATTTAAAAGCGTTAAGGCGAGTCGGGAGACAGCAAGTCGTTTGTGTGACGGACGGACGGACGGATGGATGGATGGATGGGACACAACGTCAAAGAGATGCTTTGATGCACTTGGCCAAATCATCCTGACGAGACACGAGCGCTGGAAACGCGGGCTCACCTAAATTCTCGGTGACTTCGTAAATATCCTGGAAGCCGCTCATTTGCGTACCGATCATGTTCACCGACTCCTCCACCAGACGGAATAACACCTTAACGTTGGCACCCATCTGGATGAGAAATGCGGGAAGAAGAAGAACATTTGTCATTGCAATTCAAGATGCGTTGCTGGAGAGGATTTATTTACAATTTGGGGGGAAAAGTCCACTTGCTATGTTAACCTTTCGGCTCTGACCGAGGACGCCTCGATTGATGCCAGGAAACACCGAGCGCAAAATGTCACGACTTTATCCACAATGGAACGGTTTGAAAATTCGCTCAAAAGAAAGCTGAGACTTTTGGTCATGACTAACCAACCATCTATTATGTCTTTTCTGTGTCGACGACGTCCGCCGCCCGCTGCAGTGAAAGCCTCGCTTGCTGCTAGGCAACCGCAAAGTTCCTTCAAGCCATAAATGGACTGCCTGTTGATTCATCCTGATATTTCTACAGAATTTCCTTTCCACGGAGGGGAGGGCTGCCCCGGACTTGCGTGGTCTCTGACGCACAAACCGGAGCAGTGTGGGTACGAGGTGTGCCTTCTCTATCAAACGTGTGCCGTCTGTGTCCTCTCTTCCTTTGTAGGATGGCCACAGATTGGCGAGTGGGCGCCGCCGTGTATTTCCCTGACTCAATCTCACGCTCACCCCCGACCGAGTGTTTGCTTGACTTGTCATGACCATTTGTTATTTGGAGCACTAAAGGTTAAATGGCTTGAGAATTTCTCCTCACGTACCTGCTGTGCCTCTTCCCATTTTTCGTGATGTTCCTCTTTCAGCAGGTTGCTGATGGTCTGGACATAGTTCTGCAAAAAACAAACAACAACAAAAAAAACGTTTGACTGAATAAAATGTAAAGGGCCGGCCGGATTCACATTTCTCCTCCCCTGCATCATCTCTAAACACATTTTCAAAGCTGACTTTTCAGTTTACCTCAACATCTGCGTTGCTAAGCCTCATCGTGGTTGCCTTGTACAACTCGGTGACGTTCTTGAGGATTTCCATGACGGCCATGAGGTCGCCGCTGTATGTGGCGCCTTCGTCCGTTGAGAACCTCAAACGTGAAATCACCTCAGTGACGCCGTCGACGCTTTGCGGCGCCTTCTGCACTTTGCTGACGTATTCCCTCGACTACAAGGACGAGAGTGCAAACGGGATTGTTAAGGGTTCCACCTTTGGACCACGTCATTTACAACAAGGCTCCTTTTCCCCTTTTCACTTACCAGGCTCTGAATGTTCCCGTAGTTCTTGGAGACACACTTGGTGTAAGTCGGGCTCTCCCAGGTGGCGAGGCCGACGGCATTGAGACTGCAGCGGCGAAGAATCGGACCTGCGTGACAGTACGCGCTCAGGCATGTATGGATATGGATATGAATACTCTAAATACAAACATCAATGTACCTTCGGCGTCAGCGGGACATAAGATGGCTGCCATGTCTCCAGCTGGAGTTTTCTTCCACACAACGTCGCCATCGTTCTGCTCAGGGCAAATCTCATGGGGCTCTAAAAAGAATTGGAATCGTAATCATGTTAGCTTATGAAATGATCTTGGACGAGGTGCTCATGTTGTTTGTGCAAGCACATGACTAACCAGGGCATCTCTTCTCATTGCAGCGCTTCTGCTCTCCTCTTTCACCAGGGCAAGGCTCCCCACCAAAGAAAGGGCCCTCACATACTCTTTGTCTTTGCTGAATGCCGCCTCCGCAAGTCTTGCTGCAGCTGCCCCAAGCGCTCCAGGCGTGCCAGCGTCCATCAACTAAACACACACGCACGCACACACACACAGTAGCATGCACCGTCAAATCTCAACTGTGATTTGTCTTGTGTTGATTATTTTCCTTTTTTTTTTTTTTAAATTTACCAGGGCACTCTTTCAGGAAGCAGTCGATGGCCTCTTTCCAACTCCCGTGGCACTCCGAGCCCCCGTAGGATGGCCCATTGCATTCTCGCGTCCTCTGCCTGGTGCCGTTGGAACAAGAGGCAGAACACGGACTCCACACTGACCAGTCGTTCCAGTGTCCGTCCACTAGAGGGAAGCAGAGACGCATCAATGATGAGCAACATAATTGGCCAACGTTGGAGTGAGTTAATTATATTTATTTGAATCCACTAGTATTTTTGTTTTTATATCATTAGTTTTCACCAGCCACAACAACATCTCATTGTAATCAGATTGAGTATAAGTGCTTTTAACAAAAATGATGCTCCCTCTTGACTGCCTCGAAGTGTAATGATGCAACAATATTGAGAAAACATCTCACCGGGGCATACAGCAATGTTGCAAAGCTTGTTCTGCCTCGAAGGCCCCTTGCAAGGCTCTCCTCCGTTCTGAGGCAGCCTGCATGTGCGAGTGCGGTCGCGGTAACCGCGGCCGCACGTGGAGGAACACAAGCTCCACGGGGTCCACTCGTCCCAGGCGCCATCCACTGAAAGTCAAATCGATCAACCTGATGCGACGGACGCATTGATCTCACTGGTGTGCAGGTCATGAACCAGGAGGTTACCTGGGCAGACAACGGTGTTGTTGCAAGGTCTGTTTTCACGCAGGGGTCCGGTGCACTGGGTGGTGAAGGAGGAAGTGGCGCAGACCCGGGTGCGGCTTTGCCAGCCTTCTCCGCATGTCACCGAGCACGAGCTCCACTGGGACCACTCGTCTGTCTTAGTATTTGCTGAAAACAATGGAGTGAGTGAGTGAGTGAGTGAGTGAGTGAGTGAAACTCTGGAAAACACAACCTTGCTCGAAAGCGCAAACTAAGCTTACCGATTTGGGTTGCAACTCCTCCGAGGCCAGAATCATCGTGCTCCCTCCTCATACCGACAATGGCCCGCAGACCCTGGCTCTTGCTACGTTCTGTGCCTGGAAGAAGAAGAAGAAGACAGTGCGGTTCATTGCACTGCATTGAGCAGCTGGCGCCAAATGAAGGAAACGAGAGGTTACCTATACAGGCCCGTTGGTTGCACGCCCGCCCTTCTTCCACGGTCCCCTCGCATACGGCATCGTCGGGCTGACAGGCCCGGCTGCGCAGCTGGACGCCACCGCCGCATTCCTGACTGCAAACTGACCAGCGGCTCCAGCCGGCCCAGCCCTCTGTAAAATATCGACATTGACGTATATTAGGGCTGCTGCAACTGATGGCTCAATGACTTGACTCATCTTTTTTATAAACACCCCTTTATTCCGATTGATATATTGGCGTTGGATCAACTATCAGTCGAGATTTAAGGACACGGTCTGCTCGCTCCAAGCGGATAGTTGTTTATCCCGAAATCGCTTGAAATGATGGCAGGGGCCGATGGCGGGCGGCGTTGCTATGCCGACCGAGCGAGCGAGCGCAAGTGTGCTTCGATTTTCACCGCCGGCTGACTGTGAGGTCTTTGTGCTCCTCTCCACCGACATAAACGCACGGGCGGCCGGCCGGCCGGCCTCATCAGCCAAGTGAACGCGCTCGACTCGCAGCACAAGGCGGTTAGTGACGCGTGTCTTTCAGGTAGTTCATCCAATTAGCTTTTAAAGATGCACTTGGATTGGCTTCTCATTACTTTGTGGCAGCCGAGTGCACATCCCTCGTCTGGGCTTGTGCTCGGCAGACACTTTGAAGACACAAATTAAAGGGTCAGCGAGTGCTAAGGAGGGCCGGCGCCGGCAGAGCAAACAGTGAAGACCCCGTGGGGGTCGTTACAAAACACATGTTGTTTCTTTCTCAACTTTGTGTCCGTCCCACTCACTGGTGATCTCAGCATTCTGTCGGTTGTCTCTGGGCACGGGAAGGCATTTCTCCACGTAAACGCCGCCTCTGTAGCAGCTTCCCGGCTTCCTTTTTGGCGTCTCCCAACACTGGCAAGGGGTGTTCATGATACCGCAGGGATAGTCGTGGGTGCTGTCAGACAGGCACTTCTCCAGCCACTGGCACAGCATCTGACAGGCGGGCATACTCGGGTTCCTTTTCCCCACCACCAGGAACTCGGACTTGAACTCGCTGACGTCATTCTGGCCCTGCTGCTCGTCCTCGTTCTCCAGGCCGTTACCGGAGGCCACTTTGCGGATCTGCACGAACTGCTTGCTGGATTCGATGTAGGTGACGGTGGTGGAAGCGTCGCACAGCCTGACCACCTCATCGTAACTCTCCATGCCCAGGTAGGTGCGGGACGTCTCGATGAAGGAGTCAAACTGGAAGGTCCTGACCCGCTTCGGCTTGCACGACTCAGTCGGCTTGGTGATCTTCATGTAGACGGTGTAGCGGCGGGGGTCGGGGTTCTGCAGGGTCCAGGAGCACGGCGCCGACGGCAGGTTGGCGGTGGACGAGAAGACGCCGAAGAAGCGACTTTGCTCCAGGCTCGCGCAGGTGTCAGAGGCCGGACCGGAGGGAGTGCAGGAGGTCAAAGTGCAGAAGAAGAGCACGGCAAGAGCCACGCAAAGAGCTGACGACGCCATGGGCTCAGCTTGGGCTGAGAACCTCAACCTCATTTGCTTCTTCTGCAGCACAATCGGGCGATGTGAATGAGGCAGCTGCAGAGGGACAGACAGGACAGCATGCAAGAGACTTGAGTTCCGATTCTTATGCACAAAAGTTTGCATTGCGTCAGTTGTCTGGGTTCAAGACCGTACAGAGTGAATGAAAGCGGCGAGTTCTCCGCAGGATAATTGTGATGAAACAGCAATTACAGGCTCTTCACAAAATGCTGCTGTCGCCAAGCTCTCGGTCTTTTCCTCCCACACGCTGAACCAAACTGTGAGGCATCTGCGTCAGTCTGACGTCCATAGACGCATTACCACTAGCGACGGTGGCCACTTCGACACATCCTTTCTTTTTTTTTTTTTTTTTTTGCACAATGCACAGCTCTAATTACACGATAAACAAGAGAAATGATTTGCACCTAGCAGAGACTGATTGCATTCTCGACACTGATGACTTGAATACACCTGAGATGAATAAATGCGAGAGTTGATGCAAATGCATGGCCATGAGTCAACTTTTGCAACATTTAACTTCAAGGTGAGCAACGCAATCATGCTTCCTGCAGATTGCATTGTTTTTTGTTGTTTTTTTGCAACAGGTTCTACAAAGTCATGCATGACGCAGAAAGTGTTGCAAGATTTCCATTTGACCTGCCTTGGCTGAATAGACAGGAGATACTCTGACTGGTTACTAGGCAACATCCCAGTGCAATTTGTCTCCTATTCTGGCTGATTATAAAACACTACCAGGCAGGTTGACAATCTACTTCATCTATGTGAATATAAAAGCCTTAAGGCAGCAGCGCTATATGATTTGGTAATTGCGCTGCCATTCATTCAGACACACACACACACACACACACACCTGCTGCACTTTTCAGACTTCATTTCCTCACATCTGCGAGCAGCATAGCAAAGACATCTGCTTTGGATAGAGAGGGCTGTCTCTCTCTCTCTTTCTCACAGTGGCTTGCCCACCTCACCCATCCCTCCCTCCCTTTATCCCTCCCTCCCTTTATCCCTCCCTCCCTCCCTCCCAGCCCACCTCCAACCGGAAGCTCCATGAATGTGCATCGGATGCTGCTGCGAAAAGAAAGGAGGTCCAGCTGTCGTCTACGCACATTGCCATGCACTTTCCCTCCTGACCTTTTTTTCCCTCTTTGTCTTCCGCCTGACCATTTGTTGCTTGCGGCAACATTTCGACAGAACAAGTAGGCGAGGGAGTAAGCGGTAGACCGTTGTCATGGAGACCTTGTTCCAAATAGTTTGGCTCACAATTGCACTGCTGCAACGTGTTTGCTCATGGTGATGCTGGTCACAGTTTGGAAGTGCAAGAGGAAACATTGCAAAGCAATGATCAAGGTTGTTTCTTACTTTGTCACCTTTAAGGAATGCTGTACGTATTTGCAGCATGTGCACGTGGCATTCAGCTTTTGCCAAGGGCAAGGTAAAGAGACGTCATTTGGAAGCCGTTATGGGTTAGGGTTAAATTGTCAAATTGCTTACAAAATGGCAACGAACCCATCGGAAAGTTCTTGAAGCTTGTCACAAAAGTTGTATAGACGTAATGAAATATATCGTATCTGATGCAAGTTGTGAACTCGAGAGCACAGAGGTTAGTTGAGAATCGGCATGACGTTTCAGCACCACGGACAGTTTCAACAGGCCGCCCAAGCGACAGTGCAACAACATTGTCAGCAACATGAACAGCGACATGACAGTTTCAACACGCAGCTGAAGCTACAGTGCAACAAGTCCCGTTCAGTACCACGGACAGCGACGGTAAAGTTTCAACACAAGACAAAATAAAGATAAAGTGTATTTTCTTACCGTGTCTTTCAACGTGAAGTCTTTGGAACTGCGGCGCGGACTTTGCTCTGGCCAAAACTTTTTGCTGTTGTTGCAGTGTTGGACGCTACGCAAAAAAAAAAAAGCTGCGCCAGGTCCGCTGCTGACCCGACCGAGTGGGTCAGCCCCGAGTGTCTTTGATGCCCACAAGCAAAGAATTTATCTTAAAAAGTGACTCTTACAAACTCCAAAGAGTTTACTACCAACTTGGTTGAGCTGCTATATCCAGAGAAACTGGCGTATAGCGCGCGTTGTGTTGAATCTGGCTGCCTTGCAGTGAAGCTCCAAGACGGTCCGGAGAAGCAAAACGGCGTGTACTCTCGCTTGTCTGAGCTCCCAGAATCAATGTTGGTACTTCTACTCCCGGCTTCGGAGTCTTCTTGCTTGTGGCACTGAAAGCGGCTTCAGTCTCAGTGTAGCGTGTGGCCTTCTCCTGGTGCTTTATATCCAACCCCGCCCCCCCGCCCCTTGCACTCACAGTCAGTGCGTGGATCAAGTGAATGAGACAGCAGCAAGACGGGAGGGAGGGAGGGAGGGAGGGAGGGAGGAGTGTACGTGGGAGAAGTGTTAGTGACCGTGTTTGCGCACAGAGCCGCGAGGAGTGCAGGGAGGGAGGGAGGGAGGGAGGGAATGCGTTGATGCAGGATGGAGGGAGGCGTGTTCGCATAGATACAGACGATTATGAACACCAAACTACGCAGATATCAACGCAGAGCCAAAGGTACCGGAAGGAGGATGAGCACAATCAGTGAGGGAGGTTTGGGAGGGAGGGAGAGAAACAGAGAAAGAGAGACAAACAGGATGAGGCTCTCGGCTGAAGCATAAAAAGTACACTTGGCAACGTCAATATTCTTTTAAGGCACTATTCACCAATCTTATTGAACCAGAGCGCATATTTGACATGATAAAAAATCGCACGATGCATAATCATCGTAATAATCTATCTTTTGTCTTTCACGAGGTCAGAAAGTGGCAGCATGTGCGGCAGAGCACAGGTGCCGAGGAGCCAAACTTTATAGAAGGTTTTATGAAGTTGGAAATTGCAAGGCCAGACTTTTAAGATGCATGAGCACAAACAAATGTGCAGCTTTGTGTGCGTTTGCTTGCGCTTTGACTCGGATATTGACACTTTATAGGGCCCCTGCTGCCTGCTAGCGCAAAAAATACCAGCACAGTGTGAGGAATGTCCTGTGGAGGCCCAAACTTTTATGCTTGCATTGACTTTTTGGGTCATTTGTTGATGTAAATGTGTCTGCATCAGCCCACGCTTGCCTCACTCTTAAATGAGCCACAACTGAAGGGTAATAAATGTTGAAATGATTTTGAATACATCGTCCTTTATGGCTGCATTGTATAATGGCAGACACTTTGCACGCCTCCCGCCTCAAGTGCGCACAAGGCGACGGGCAAAAGAAATACAAATCATTCAATCGTTCAGGCCACTGGACAATTCAGAGTCTTCAATTAACCTCGCATTGTTTCGAAGGACAATGACCAATCGACTCCTAACGACATCACACAGTGGCGGCGGAGGATCCCCACGGCGCTATGACAGAACGACACTCCACCTCCATTTTATTCTTAGAGAATCTGTGGGAAAATATCGAGCAAAAACAGTGACTCAAAACGGATCTGTTTTGGACTTCCTGATTCATGATGATCAGAAAGCGCTCACTTTTGAAACAGAGCCAAGAGTACTGTAACAGGCAGACACCCACATTAGGTTATTCCTTTTCACGCGTGGAGAGTGGCCACCCAGGTTCCGTTCCCTCTGCGTTTGAGAAGGGGGTGCTATCCTAACCGCCTTTGGAAATTGGGGAGATACTCCCGTGCTCATTAGAGGAACACATTGGAGGCCTGCCTATACGTCGTCATCATGTTGGATTAAGCTAATACTTTGATAGCATCCCTTTTGCTACTTACTTTCAAATGAGGATTA
The DNA here is from genome assembly GCF_024217435.2 of Syngnathus scovelli. Classification (NCBI taxonomy): domain Eukaryota; kingdom Metazoa; phylum Chordata; class Actinopteri; order Syngnathiformes; family Syngnathidae; genus Syngnathus; species Syngnathus scovelli. The sequence goes on from NC_090865.1 coordinate 634,806, forward strand.
ACACTGCCTTTCAAAATGAGCTTCTTTTTTTCTTCTTCAGCAAGGACAAACTTTCCATGATTAACTGTGACCACACTGACCAGGAAGCAATATGAAAAGGCCATAGGGAAGCCGTTGTGCATTTGATCATAGTGGGAAATTGGTTGAGAATGAGAGCGAGAGGAAGAGTGAGAGGTAGAACTGGAAAGAAAAGAAACTTAAGGCACTTGGGATCTCTTTAAAACATTCCCCCCCCCCCCCCAAAAGAATATGTCTCCTTTCAAAATGATGAATAATAACAAACGATTGCCCCTCTGGTACATAAAACCTCCTTTTGTCCAGATTCACCAAGCGGGTACTATAAAAACGAGACTGGCTCTCATAATCAATGTCTCTCAGGTCACACAAAATGATTGTAAACGCTTTTGATCTGTCTACTAAACGCCCCGGGGAGTCTGCACAGTTATTCTGGTAATCAATAAAAACGAAGGAAAGTTGCAGCTTCTCTTCTGCCCATTAAGAGAGGAAGTTAACTAGGAAGATCCTGAGCAGATTGTTGGGGCACATGATTATTCTTGCAGGTGTCCCCCCTTGTTTTTGAACGAAAGCAAATTCTTCAATTAGGAATAAATGGAGTAAGCGGGTGGTAAACAGCAAGCCATGTGTAGAGTATGCGTGCAGTGACTCACTGTCTTTTCTCTTCACACTGTGGCTGAGAAGGCCTCCCTGACAACAGGTGCTGTCCGCTTGCTCCAGCAGGAAAGACATACATGGTGCTACCTGACCATGATGACTAGTGCAGTGAATCCCCAACTGGTGCAGCAGCGGGACTGGCAGAACCACAACAGCGAGCGCTTCACCGGGCAAGCCTTGACACTGTGACTCATATGTTCCCATTCCTTTTTATGCTGCTCCAGAACACCCTGTCAGGAACAAAGAAAACGTGGACAGGAGTAACAAATGCTGCTGCTGCTGCTGCTGCTGCAGGAAAAAAAAAAAAAAAAAAAAAACAATAACCATACACACTATTATAATGTAATATAGTGAAACAATTAGAATGAATAAATATGTACATTGATATGACAAATAACAAATAAAATAAAGATTAACCTTGCACTATTTCCCATTCAAATAACCAAATGCATATGAAATCTAATTATAGTTTTAGTTTTATGACACAAAAGGAGGTTTTAATGATCCATTTCAGTATTGTCATTTTAATGGTACTTTTTAAAATGTTATTATAATTTTTTAATTACAATTTGAGTTTGTTATTTTCTGTTAAACTATTATAACAACACTGCGGCTGCATACTATTCTGCATCTCAATACTCATAAAGGTGTTTTTTTTTTTTTTTTAGCATTTCCAATGACCATATCATAATTTATGCACGAATCCTTGTGCAAGCAGCATCAGTTTGTCATCTGTTTTTTTTTTAGGATAGATGTACAGAGAGGAAAATCTTTTCAATTCAGTCACTCTGGCTAGTACTCTGCGCAAATGTGAAGAGCACCATTACATCTGCTTTCTCTTTTTCATTTTCTAGTCTTCGCCGCCTCACTTGGTTTCCCCATCTTTCTTTGTCTGGCACACATGCAAGGCCAGAGAGTGTGGGAGTCGAAGGGATGACTCATGTGTTGCACACCTCATCGCTGCTGTCCAACCATATATGGGCTGCCCGGAAATCCATTTCACTGCTCTGCTCTGCTCTGCTCTGAGGAGAAGAGCAGGCCATACAGAGAGACCCTCCTCATTTATTGCTTGAATAAATATCTGATTACTCTGCGTTTGAATGAAATGACAAGCGACATGTGACCGACCGCTGCTTCTGCAATGTGAGCAGCTGCAGCTCGCAAGTCGGTTAACTTTCAAGGGATTTTGCGGCAGCGTGCATCAATTACGCTATCGCAGAGCTTATTGAACGTGATCTTATTTGTGCATATCGTACACGTATACATTATTTGCACATTTCAATCTAAAAAATACAAATATAAAATGATACTATGGTTGCATAAAAAGATGAATGAGTTATGCACCATCAAAACCACTTTGATTTGTCTTTATATCGTTTCCTGCTCCCATTGTGCGCAAGGTTGAGTCACAGCAGCGCATTGAAGAGATGCCCATCAAGTGCTTGGGGTCTCTGCAGGCTTGCCCAACTTCCCGCAGGCGTGAAACGTCCATAATGGAGAGAGAGGCCAGTCAGTTCGTCACTTAGCGGCTGAGTCAGGCCGATGATCATTCAACTCAAAAGTCTACAGGGGGAGGGAGGCGAAGGATTTTCTAAGCTGACTGCACGCTTACGCCAAAGGTAAAGCTGAATAAGCAACAGAAAGAGGACGAAGCCAATCCTCACCATTTAGTCAACCCACCAGAATGGTTGAGCCAATCGGAATACGTTGAGGGAGACTAAGATACGGTCATTCAGTCATTAACTATCATCTTGCGCAATCGTCCTGATTGTTTTTGGCCTTAAAAACAGATAAGGAAACTGCGAACCATGTTGTTGGCGAGGTATTCGTCGCGACTAGAATAATATAAGTGACATAAGACGACGAGAACCGTAGTCTTGTAAACGCGTGTGTTTCAAACGCGAGCAACAAAAGCTTAATTACAGCAATTAGCAGTCAAGAGTAAATTGGGATGAGACGGAAGTAATACATCCATTCTACAAGCATCTCCTTCAAACCAATTACGCTGCGTTATCTGATGACTAAATATGAATATCTAATCACACTGTGAGCAAAATATGACCCAAAAAAAAAAAAAAGTGTGGAGCATGGGGTTAGCATGATCGTTTTGCTCTTCTTGGCTACAATTTGCATGTCGTGTGTGAAAATGACTTGTTTCACAGCACTTGATATATATATATATATATTATTTTCAGTAGCCTGGCCAAGACTGAAACCTTTTAAAGCAAAGATAAATGTCTTGATACGTATTTGAAGTCGGAAAAAGCATGAGCAATTTATTTCCTCTCTATTTTATACTATGATTGGTTGAGTGTTTCCAATCAGTGGAAGCGGCGCCCTGCTTTCTGTGAGATGAGAAGAAATGACACATTTAGGAGCTGGAATATATTTTTGGATTTGTTGTTGAGGTTTATTGTAAACTTCAAAAAGACTTTTGTCTCGCACCTTGCTTCAGTAAAAGCTGCAGTAAATGTATTGTAATCAAAGTAGGTGAGAAGCGAATGTTGGAAATAATTGGAAAAAAGCTTCTTTAGGGCCCTTTTAAAAGACATGCATTACTCGAAACTAAAACAACATATGGCACAACTTTTTCAGTGTGTTCTCACGTATGAGTCAACAGCGCCATTTGAAAGGCTGCAGGCATGTCATTCTTTATATGAAGCCAACAGCTATTAAGTGGCCACGTGAGCTGCAAGGTGTAACATGACAACCATTGTTCAGAGGTATTTTTTCACCTTTCATTGCTCATTTCTTTTCAACGGAATCGCTTCGAGCTGAGAAAATGCTCTTTATGTATTCGTAGCACGCTGCAAGAAGGTATCATTTGGACTTGCTTTGGACTACTCATTTTTGTCTTCAATTTATTGCTTTCATAAATCTGTATTTGTTGTTCTGCATATGATTTTTTGCAGTGTTTAATAAATACCCCAGAGTTTTCTCCACCTTAAATTGAATAGCTCTGTCCACAAACAAAAGCCATCCAGCCTCGGGTATTTTTTTTCCCCGTTCTTACAAATCATTTAGCCCTCTAATTCAAAGTCCCTTTCAGCGAGGATGCAAGTTTTTCAAATAATTGCAGAGCGAAAGGCTGAGTGAATTGAATGAGATCATATTTGATGGTCTGCAAGTTAGCATCCAGGTTTCTGGTTGAGTCAATGGCAGTATTAAACTGCTAATCGGGATAATGGGAGCAATTATTTGATTACAGTAAGGAAAGAATTTCTAGCAGAGTGGCGGGGTCGGTCGGCCATACAGACCAGTGCTAACCGCTGTTTTGTAGCAGTACCTTGATCACCTTCTTCCGCTGTTGTCCTCATCAAGTTTCACCTCGGCATTTTCGGGGATGGCGCCGTCGCTAGTGCTGGTGAGCTTTGGCTCACCTGCATCACCTAAAAAAGACAAACACTGTACTGTAAACAGAAGGAGTGCTAATTGAATTATTCCTTGCAAATGATCTATTTGTGGGTATCATTGTTGACACGGTGTGTGACTGGAAATATCGCCCAAAATAAAAAGTGTTGTTCCGTGACGAAAATGTCTGGCCTACAAGGCCATGTGTGATGATGAAGCAGCGCGGTGGGGAGTTAAATGATGAATTGGATCACACTTACTCCCACATTAGCCCGGGCATACAACCAATCGTCTGCTGTGCCAAAGTCCACGTCACTGAGCGAGCGCCCATAGCTGTTATGGCGGACAACTTGGTTCATTGCCATAACAAGCTGGTAGTGGCTTGAAGGACCACAGCAAGAGACATATCTTGGTGCCCCTCGGAGAGAAGAGAAAAAAAAACAACAAAAAAAAAAAGTCCCTGAACGGTTGAGTCATCCATTACTATGGCAAGACTTCCCACTCAACATCATCGATGCAATTAGAAAGGACGTCACCGAGATCATTCGCTACCATATACTGACGCTCATCATATTCATCACTTACTGGATGAGGCACAAACCTGAAACCTTCTGAACATTTGTACGATACGTAGATGCATAGGGTACAAAAAAACAATCATCCAACGTGGTTTGGAACCAAACATGCCAAACAACACTGACTCTTCATTGACAATTGCGACAAGGCCTAAACTCGCTCAGCGACGTCAAATGATCATTCTTTTATCTTGTGTAATTGTAGCTCATGGTCTAGCTCACATTACCAAGCAGACTCGTGACTTTGGTCTCATTGTGCTGGCTGGCTTGTTCTTCCTGCTTAATGCGCATGCTTATTTCCGAATGGTAGTCACGAATCAGCTCTAATTTTGTCCCCCTTTTTAAGATGTATCATGAAATAGGCAGCATGCAATAGCCAGTCCCAAGCCTGTGTTGAGAGAAAAGTTGAACGTCAGGCCTCACCGAGCGCGGCCGCCGCCACCACCGTGGCTACACAAACAAAGAAAACCTTCCAAGATTCAATGTCGCACAGCAAACTCAACTTTGCGACAGGAAGAATGTTGAAGTCTCAATTTCTTCTATATGTGCAAGATAGTGAGAGCTGACCGAAACGCAGCGTCAGCCTCCTCTTGGCAATATGCTATAGATTCTTTCATCAGCAAATCCCTAAAGCCTGTCAGCAAAAGCTAACCATACCAAGTGTGCTATTATTTCCCCACTATTTATGTATAAGGTGGACCAGCAGCTGACTCCATCCATCCATCCATCCATCCATCCATCCATCCATCCATCCATCCATCCATCCATCCATCCATCCATCCATCCATCCATCCATCCATCCATCCATCCCTCCCTCCCTCCCTCCCTCCCTCCCTCCATCCATCCCTCCCTCCCTCCCTCCCTCCCTCCCTCCCTCCCTCCATCCATCCATCCATCCATCCATCCATCCATCCATCCATCCATCCATCCATCCATCCATCCATCCATCCATCCATCCATCCATCCATCCATCCATCCATCCATCCATCCATCCAAAGTGGACTTCCAGAAACTTAGATTATGTTATGTTTAAATTTGCGTTGTATTCACTGAAGTTGGAAAAAACAAATTCAACTGCAGCATTTCATGTCGTCGCCTGATTTTACAATGACGTGGAAATTCACACGCATGATTCATTTCTTTGTTTCTTGCATCCTCCTCCTCCTCCTCCTCAACATTTATCATGAGGTATCTTCCAGTTTGTTACGTGATTCTAAATACACAAGGGCTTCTGTGTGACACCATACCACACATGCAACATGCAATGGGTAGGTGGCTTCGAAGAGGTGAAGCACGCATGCGACATGACAGCTTGCACTGCTCAGGATTACGTAAAGACGTGTTTCTCAATACAAGACTGTCCCAAAAGTGTGGACTGCGCCAATCTGGTTGTCGTTTGAAGAACTTCAAGAAACAGGTGATGGCAGAGAGCGTCGTGGGAATCTCGGCTTGATGACCTCACTATGGTCCTGCTGCAGTGAAATGCTACAAACAAGCAACAGAAGGGCTTTCTCGTGATTCATACACAAGCAACTCCATCGCTGCCCACTGATGTCTGTTCCAGTGCGCCAGCAGCCACGTTCAAAATGTTCAACGGCATTGTCACGGCGTCTATTTTTTGATGTCACCATGACAATTGAGGAATTGGCAGCTTTACAGTCACACTGACTCATTTATGTTCTGTCCTGACAATGTGATGATGCCCGAAGGCAGCTCATTTCGATTGCACGGCAATGGTGACCTTTCCGGCGCCTCGGAGTCTTTCGCTCCCTTGCAAATTGTTTACTTTTAGAAAACTAGCTGTTTCAACCAATGCTACCAATCATTTACTTGAATATACGTAAAGTGGCATTAGCGTCATGACATAAATGTCATTCCTATTGCCAGACTGTCAATTTGACCTTTTCCAGATTCGTAGCTTTGTGATCAAGGTTGTGATATTTTTGGGATTGTTTTTCATATTCCAGCCACTTGGCCGACCAGGACAAAAATACTGTACCAAAAAACAACAACAAAAAGACGATGACGAGATGAATCAGCAGGAGAGCTTCCTCAAGCTGCGAAGTTGTGAAGGGTTGCCTCGTTATTTGCTTCCGATAAACATGATGTCCCCGTGGGATGTTTGTGCGGCGTAACAATAACAAGCTTGCAGTTTGGCTAAAAATTAGATCCTGGACCAAATGATGAGCGATAAATTGTTTTGCTCTCTCTATTTCTGCCATCGTTTTATAACTGTCATTGGCGATTGTTGGATATTTTTTGGGGGACTATGTGTATTCGTTCAAGGGTAAACTCAATGTACACTCTGTTGTGTAGATCTTGTAGCACATCACACAATGATGTCAGAGTGACGTGTGCAGATGGTGACCTTGCCCCGGAGCTGGTCTTGAAAGAGCGGGATTGGGGATGGGGTTCAACTCATAAAACCATGAGCCTCTGGTTTCTAAGCTTTAGTCTAGACGAGTTTGTGTCACCCTGAAACCTTTTGGGTATTTTTGTTGCGAAGGCAGGTGAGTTAAAGTTTGCGTCATTGATATTTGTATCACTTCCATACTACCCAGTCTTTTGCTCCATAGAGAAGATACAGTCCGTGTCTGCCACTATTAGCCAAAATTCACAAACAATTCATTTGCATTGAACAATTAAAGCCTAAAAATGGACGCTGATAAATAATCAGTACAAGCGTCATCTTATTGGCGGGACATTTGGCTACGGCCCAAGTACAAATATGAGCTCATTTGACGATCTGAAAATTCATTTTGATGTTTCACAATTGAACTGTATATACTTGCTTGCCTAAAGTGTTTTTTATGCATGAGCCCATATGACTGATGGCAAGTGTATGTCTGTCTGTCTGTCTGTCTGTCTGCCTGCCTGCCTGCCTGCCAGGTCATTAGCTGTGCCTGGAGCATTACAGATGTCTGACTGTGAGGATTTGCCGACAAGTGCTTGGTGTCTGTGTCTGCTTTGCAGCGTTTTCATCTTTTGGCATCACGCAGGCAATCTGTTGACTCCTACGTGCTCACAGACACAAAGACAACAGCAAAAACACACACACACACACACGCACACACTCTCTCGTTTCCAAGACTTGTGCAACACGCCCTTTGATCTATTTGGTTAAAGTAAAAACCTTTCTTGACTTCTGATCATTTTACATCCTTATTTTCAGCATCTTAATGAGCATTTCCTTTTATTTTTTGCGATCCACTTCCTGGCTACCATTTGATCAGAAATGACCAGAACAGGTGCCGAAATTCTCTCTCCTATGGAACATGTGCTTAGAATGGTAACCAGGTTATCCTTTATCACCATGACAACGCAAGGAAACTGCGTCGGAACGCGTCATCGCGTCCCTAAGATGCGCTGCTAGCAATTGTGCAAAAAACTTTTCATTCCTGCTTGACTCATGTTGTGATCTTTGTATTAACAGGACGTGACGTGAAAAGTCTTGCTCTCTGAGTTTCGCATTCATGCTGGGATCACCGGTTCATGGACAATCCTTGATGCACTCATTGGCCGCTTCAGCAGGTAGACAATATATGCATACAAAAAGAAATCGTTTTAGCCTTTAAAATAGTTTACAAAAGATGAGTTTACATTACGTTCAAAGAATAGGAAGTGAGAATCATTAGGAAGTGGACACGGAAGAAATCCTTGCGATGCCCAAGCCTAATATTCCTAATTGTCGGACCTTTCTGAAGCATCTCATTGGGTCAGCGGGTTAACAAGCTGGCTTAACCCAATGTTTCAAGGAGGCTTCTTGAAACTTTCACTTCACTAACCTGTGTAGCTCTTCATTAGAATCAGTGGGCCTCCTTCACCCATAGTCCTTGTTAAGTAAGCAAAAGGGTAAAACATAAGCCGATAGAAGCGCCTGTCAACTTCTCCTAACATGCATAGAAATATGAAGGCTTTAGAAACAAATACAGTGGAATCTCAGAGGTATTCCCCGTTAAGTTTGAGCAGTTGCTCAAGGTCCCGAGAGGGCTTTTAGCATCATGCCGACTTGAGCCAGTAAGGACAGGGGCAATTGCGTAGGAATTTTTCTGGCCTCTTCTTTTTTGTACGTTATCATGGCTGACTATTGTTTGTCTGTGACTTTTGTTAGGTAGAAGTAAGCTGACATTTTTTCCATCTTTTTTTTAGAAATCCGGGAACCGAATTGTGTTAAAATGTGATATTAAATTCAGCGTTTCTGCCAGCCTGGAATGTGTGGGAACGTCCGTCCGTCCGTCCGTCCGTCCGTCCGTCCGTCCGTCCGTCCGTCCGTCCGTCCGTCCGTCCCTCCCTCCCTCCCTCCATCCATCCATCCATCCATCCATCCATCCATCCATCCATCCATCCCTCCCTCCCTCCCTCCCTCCCTCCCTCCCCCCATCCATCCATCCATCCATCCATCCATCCATCCATCCATCCATCCATCCATCCATCCATCCATCCATCCATCCATCCATCCATCCATCCCTCCCTCCCTCCCTCCCTCCCTCCCTCCCTCCCTCCCTCCATCCATCCATCCATCCATCCATATCGCTTGTCCTCATTTGCGGGCGAGCTGGAGCCAATCGTCACTGAGTGTGGATGAGAGGCAGAAAAGTTCCACTCCCAATGAAAGTTGTGAGGACATGGGTATGCTTTTCAGCATCTTATCAAGATGAAGTTTGTCACAGTAACATCACTCCCACAACATATTCACGCAGCGCATGCCTTGCACCATATTGGCTGGTAAAGTCAACACCTTTCCCACCCTCAGACTCATACTTGAATGTCACACGTTGGTTGGATTCTCCCCAATCTGACAAGTGCAAATCTCATCATCCATTTTGTCAGCTGCTGACGTCCTTGACCCCTGTGATTCAGCGGCTACTGTCAAACATTCTAATTTATACAAGCGGCGGCGGTGCCGTTTGTCAACACTTGTCCTCCAGTGTATTCATTCACATGCGTGATAATCACTCTCTGACAGGTCCTAGCTTCGATGGCCAAAAAGCAGAACGAGAACGCAGCTGAATGATACTCGGAGGTCCATAGCTTAAGGTTACTTTAAAGTTCTATGATGCATTTGCTGATTGCGCTCTATTCGGAGATGACAAGTGCAAAAGCACTGGATGTTCCTTCAGCAATTTTGCAAAGTAGACACCGACTGCCAAGTCCCCATCAGGAAACTAATGCTGGGATACCCCGACAAGGATTATATTGATTATAGCTCATGTTCCATCATGTTTACTGTTTAAGCTGGCAAGTATCAAGCCGACACGAGAAGGATTTTCTCGCCTTCTGCCAATCCTTTCAGCCTGCCATCAACTTATTTGTCCCCATTCGCGTCGTGGAATACCCAACAACGGCTGCCAGTCAATCACAGGCAGGGCCCTTTACTATGCAAGTTTCCCGTGACTCCCTTTGGAAATGAAAAGAAAAGAGCATAAACATAGCCTTGGTTCAACTTCCAAGGAATTATTTTTGTCATTTTATATTTCTCCAGAATGATTTAGTCTGTTTCTTTCCATGCCTGCTAAGAGAGTCTGTACGGACTGTCTGTCACCAAAGGGCCAGATCTTTTTTTTTTTTTTTTCCACTTCCTGTTTTTTGTATCATGTTCTTGTATTCTCACTTGTCTGGGATTGTGGTTAAAAATAACATGTAAAAATACAAGCCTGGAAGGATCCTTCTTTTTTGATCTATCTCGCATGCGTCATAAACAGTGCTGGCACAAGAGCAGCCCATTGGACATTTTCCCACATTAAGGACTAAAAAGGAAAGGGAAAAAATATACTGTATGTATTTGCTTTAGTCACCAAAGAATGATATAATTAATACTCCCAGTCCAGCATATATGTATTTACCGAGCACATAGAATGAATTCAAGCGGGTTGGCTGAGGGCAACTATTACATCTATTCTTCCGGAACCTTTGGACATACACGTTAGCCTTACATCAGAATCATGGTAACAAAAATAAACCTGCAAGTTTCAGATGTTAAGCCTGACAACAACCTCAACACAGTAGCGAGCTTTTTGTCCCTCCTATGCACTCGGAATGTACAGATTCCTGTCAAAGTCTTTCGGAATGACAACCCGAACCCTGCCTTTGTTTTCAAGGGCCTGCTTTTGTCGTTGACCTAATTGCCTCCCAGCTCAGCTCAGCTCAGCTCAGCTCAGCTCAGCTCAGTTCAGCTCTCTCATAACAAGCCTTATGTACTATCTGGCCCAGGCAGCTGTTGCGATTGCATCTTCGCTCCAATGACATCTCGTTTACTGGGTTAGTTGGCCGGCGCAAAACGGAAACGGCTTAGAGCATGCTATGGAACGGAGTTGTTAGTCGCTGCTGCCATTATGTGCGTCAATGACTGGCTCTGTCTGTGTGACAGACTGACATACATTTTCACCGCAGCGTTATCCTTGCAGGGTTGGGGAAAGATGCCTCAAAACCGCTATCGAAGAACAGACCTGTCACCCGTCAAGATATGTAAATGGATGCTTGTTTGTGGATCATTTTGAAGGAACTTGCCGTATAAGTATGAAATCTTTTCAAGATTTTGGAGGACAGGCACGGAAAATCCACTTTCAATGACAAACAAAAGGAACATAATCGAGGCATCGGAGAAGGAATTAGTCCTGGATCTGGGCGCATTAGAGACAATGGAAGCTCCTTAGAAACAAACGGGGACAAAATCAAGCATGGAGATTACGAGAATGTACCGGCCACAAAACCAAGCGCGCGCTTGCGAGGGCAAAGACAGGAATGAATATACAACAGCATTTGTTTTGCATATTCAAAACCCACGTTAGGTTACATCATTGAAGGAAGACTCTCGCTTCCAGAGCGAGGTGAGGTCGCTTAGACTTCCCGACATGTTATACATCTTATGTTGATCTGAGACGCAAGATAATTGAGAGCTCATTCGAATTGAGTCAAGAGCCGGAAGGGAGTGCAAGTGGCGGGTGAGCTCGGCATTCTTCAGACTGATTGTGGCGCGTGTGAGGAGGGAGAAACGTGGAGTGCCTTGACGACATTTACTTAGCAAAGGTTTCGGGGGTCAGCGTGCAAGACAATTGCCGTGATTAGTCTGCATGTAAAACAGATAACATTATACAAACAAGGACGCCACGTGATCACATATTGTTTTTCGATTGTCCTCATTGGGGTCACAATGTGACACCCCAAACTAGATGTTAGCATTCACTTTGGAGGTTGCATGTTCTGCCAGTGCTTGTCAAGTCAAGTCAAGTCAAGTTTATTTGTATAGCCCTAAATCACAAACAGTCTCAAAGGGCTTCACATAGACAAAAATTGACAATTATTCTCAAAGCATCCCTGATCTTAAGCTCCCAAAGCTTGCGTGGGTTTTCTTCAGGTACTCAGGCTCCCTCACACATTTACAAAACATGCACGGTTGGTTCAGTCTAAAAATTGTCCTCAAGTGTGAATGTGAGTGTGAATGGTATGTATATGTGCCATGTGATTGGCGGGCGACCAGTCCAGGGAGTCATCAGCCTCCCGAAGTCAGCTCGTATAGACTCCGGCAAATAAAACGTATGGATGGATGGATGGATGGATGGATGGATGGATGGATGGATGGACGGACGGACGGACGGACGGACGGACGGAGGGAGGGATGGATGGATGGATGGATGGATGGATGGATGGATGGATGGATGGATGGAGGGATATTTGTGTGCAGGACATTGAAAAACCTCACCGGAGTTTGCTTTCTAGAGTGTTTTTAGTATTACTGTGAAATTAAAAAGGGCTCACCTGCTTGTGTGTGGATAAACTTGTGAAATGGTTGGAAGACACGTCGTTGTCTTGCTGCTGTTGCTTCGTCACGTTTTCGCTGCCCGTCAGGTTTCCATGGGGATAGTGGTGAATCACTCTGTAGGTAGGAACCCAGTTGTCAAGGACTTGCATATTGCAGTGGAATTTCCCGCATTCTACAAGTCAACACGTGAACCAAAAGAGAAGGAACAAAGAGTTTTGTCAACAGTACATTCAGTGATTGGCAGACAAACATTGATTTGTTAGGATTTCAAAACAATTTTTTTTTTTTCAGAAATGCAGTATTCTCTTCTAACCTCTTGAAACTTTTTCAATACTCTGACTTTGGAGATTCTGGACAACTTACCGACCAACTACTAGACACAGCCAGACATATTTGAACTAATATTAATATTTTGAAATCATATTTTAACTATTACCCCCAAAGGTTGAAGAAGGTGCAGGATTTCTAAAATGGCCTGAAACAAAACTGCTGCAAATGTGGAGTCAAAAGCCAAATAAAGTGTAAACAAACCTTGAAGAAAGAAATTCTCAACTAATTTGAAACCTGGCAAAAGCTTCAAAATACCATACACGAACGACCCAGCCGTCAATGACAGATCACAAACTGCTGGTGAAACAGAACTTTGTATTTTGCCAAGGGTAATCATTATTTTGGCGCGCAAGCTACCGAGGAGAGGATACATTGAGCGACCTTTTGCTTTCAGCTCAGTAGAATATAATCCTTCGAAACATTATTCAACAGATTGCTAACGTACAAAGATGAAAAATGCTTGACTTTGGATATGTGGAGGCTGCAATTCAGGCATTGCAATGGCAAAGCAAAGATAAAGGTGCGCTTCCGGTCCTACCATATGAAGCTTGGATAGTGACGCTCTTAGCACATAAAGCTCTCATTTCTGGAATTCATCATGATCGGTACAAAACTTACATACACACACAAAATAAGGTAGAATCATTTGATAAATCAAAGACAAATGATCTTTTTGTCTTTTTTTTTTTGGTTAGCTATATTATACTGAGCAAGCAGGAATAGGACATCACAGTACTAAATTGAATTTCTATAGGCCTGTAAGAGTTGCCCTGCATAAAGACACATCTTGAGTCACATAGACAACATGAACAGCGAGACCTTCCCATCGGCCACTGTCCTGACTAAACGGCTCCAAAAATAGAGTTCATTTGCTTTCCCAGTTTGATCGACTTTGATAGGCAATTACCTCCGATAGACAAAAAGGGTGGTCCCGCTCCAAGAAGCAGGCCGTATACAACTCCTTCTCTGAAAAACACAATTATCCAGCCATTTATAGAGGCAACTAAATTGTTTGTGTGCTATGAAAATTGAACTACAAATTGGGCCCCAACCAATTGACTTGCTATTCCAGAACATATGGAGAAACTGACAGGTGCTTTTGGAAACAGATTACAGTCAATAACTATTCAACTCCATGTTACAAATACACACTTGTAATTATCTTTGGCCTCTTTATGTAACTGTTGAGTGTATTTTTTTTAGATCAGTCATTTTACAGTTGAGCTTAACGACATGATTTTGTTCAACATGGAAGGCCGTGTTGTCTCCAGCTGGCTAAGCAATACAGAAAATGATCAATTCAGATTCATCAATTTTGGTCAAGCTGTCACCATCCAAAACTTTTTATGAACTGTACAGACAACGATTTGTGTCATTCCTATTCAAACGTCGTCTTTGCGCAGACTTTGGATTGGATGGCGACGTGACCATTGTGACCTGTGCGGAAAAAAAAGCAATGGATGCCAGCAAGTGATCAAGTAAAATAACGAAACAAGAGGATGAGCTATGACTACTGGTGTAGGTGTAGAGACGTGTGCTGAGCCACGGTTCACTATAAATATTATTGCCTCCCTCAAAAGCCTACACAAATTCCTCCCAGCACGACACTTTATACGAGTGGTTGGACAAAGGCATCAGAACAAAGATCTTTAAACAAACAAACAAACAAACAAACAAACAAACAAACAAACAAACAAACAAACAAACAAACAAACAAACAAACAAACAAACAAAAGATTGAGGACTAAACACTGCTGGAACCTTTCCTAAGGCAGTCATTTTATGGAGCAATGTCAACAAAGAAACTAAATAATCCAGGTCTGACGTCATTTGAAATAACTACCAACCAATCATTTGCGGTGCTGGTTTGAGAACTAGGCCAATACGGTCCACAAGAATCAAATCATTTCAAAAAGGGATTTGTTTTTCGATCATTGTTTCTGTGTGGCTTCGACAAACATTCTCAATTCACCGCTGCAATTATCAGCAGAGTAGCGGCATTTTTGAAAGTGCATCTGCGTTTCAGTAGGTGCAACAAACACTTGGAGAGCTGCTTACTCATCCTCCACTCCAGTACGTGATGCGTTTGGTGTAACCGCTGCTCAGCTGTCCACTCCCACTTGAATTCTCACAGTAGGCTGCGGGTCGGGAAGGCCCGAAGCACGAGGATCATCGACTAAAAAAATGATGCCCACCTGCTGGCTGGCAAAGGCTCTCCCACATGTGCTTCCTTACAAGTCCTCATTGTCCTCTTTGTCACCCACAGCCTGTGCCAGCCACCATTTTCGTACGTGAGGCTCGGAATGACATCGTACCCATCCATCCATCCAATCATCTGAACTAATGTAATCAAAGTCTTGTCAGGACAGAAAATTTGAACGCTTCAAATCTCTTAATGTGACATTCTGGAAGAAAGCTGCAGTGATTTCTTTCATTTGAGCAAACGGCCTTGCTGGGATGAGTCACTTGCACGTGTTTAAGAAAGAAGAAAGTTCATGTTCAATCGAGTAAAAAAAAAGGATCTGTATGGTATGGTACAATATGTTGCACATGAAGATATTTCCACATGAGCACCATCACCTCTGACCCCACACTTTGCAAATGTGTCTTTTGTGTGTCTCATGTTTTTGTGCTAGTGCAGCAGCAACTGAAGGGTCCTGTGTCACCTTCTTACGAGTACTTTCTTTGGTGAGCATTCTCAGCTCTCGTCTGCCTCCCTCAGGTTCAAGCGGGCATGTCGGGACTTCCGGTTGCCATGGTCATTCGTATTCATGTTACGCTGCAGACCTCTTTCAGCCAGTGTAGCAGGTTTTTGAATGAAGCCTTTTCAGCTTATTGTTTTGACATTTGTCCAACGCTTAGTGCAAACTCCCGACCAGATAACAGATGAGTAAATACTACGTATGTATGAGAAGCTTTGGTAAATGAAGTTTCCGTTGGCATTATATAGCCACAACATGCGCATGAACAAAACCTGACCTGACCTGCAGAGTTGTGTAATATTAGGAGCGCGTCTGTAACACAAGAGCCTTCCAAACAATGAAAGCTGTTTACGTTGTGCAATCCTCTCATGATCATGATTTGAACGGTGACATTCTCCCTGTGAAAAATAATATTGCGACTTGATTCCTTTCCAAAGCATATAACCAAAGCTTTTAACATAGACTCTTTGTAAATTTGCTCTCAATTTTGTGTCTCTGCCTTGCCCGCAGGGATAACTTCATCTCCTGGACCTATTTAAGGTGGAGAAAGATGAAGTAGCGGAAAGATGTGCACCAACTGAGACATGTGTCTGTTTTTGCTTGCTTTTTTGGAAGTACCATTAAATTGGGGAGCAGTGCATTAAAGTGACAATGGCTACCACGGCAACAGTACTTGCTTCATTCAGACGATTCCGAAAAATTGGACAGACTATTACATCTTTTTAGTTAGCATATGCATTGAGTTTGAACAATGTGTTGCAAATGAGGCCAATCATTCACAAATGCATTGTGCACGGGTCATGCAAACCTGCAATGGAAAGCTGAATCATTATGCAAAG
The DNA here is from genome assembly GCF_024217435.2 of Syngnathus scovelli. Taxonomy (NCBI): domain Eukaryota; kingdom Metazoa; phylum Chordata; class Actinopteri; order Syngnathiformes; family Syngnathidae; genus Syngnathus; species Syngnathus scovelli. Next base: position 651,034 of record NC_090865.1, read on the forward strand.
TGACAATGTCACGTTGGTGAGTCATACAAAGAGATGCAAATGCAGTGAGCATCTTATGACAAAAGAGTGGCAAATGATGGCTAAGTGTCACACTCTTTACAAAGCTGATGACATTTCAAACAAACATCTCTTGCAATACAGTAAATATCAACACTTTGATACATTTACAATTGGAATTGACCTTAAGGGTACTTTCCACTTGGTTTCAACTTATGGATTCTTGCCGTCACTTGGCCGTGAGTGTTTTAATGACGTCCAGGCTTGTCAAGGGTTCCTCCTTAGTATGTCATTGTGACCAGTAAGTGCAATCAACATTTGTGACTCCGCGTAAGTGTGCGCGCGCTTTGCAGTTCATTTGTGTTTGGCTCCGAATCAAAAGGCTCTGTGAGAACTTGTCCAGACTCCGGTGACGTCAATGACGTTGTAAGAAAGGCAAGCGGCTATGACTGAATACTTGTTGCAATCACTCATGTGTAGTTCCAGCCACGTCTGATCATTTGATTAAAGCATCGGCTGCTTACATTTTTCGACCTAAACCATGTTGCTTTGACACAGTGGCAATTTGCTCCCCGTAGCCCGTTCACTTCAACAATGAACGATGTAATCATGCCTTTTTTTCTTTTTGCATGCGGCCCCACCCGCCTTTGTTTCTGTGTCAGGAAATGTTCACGTAAAACAGGGCTGAAGCTTTCTATATTTGTTGGCCAGTCACAGAGAAAGTCAGAGAGGCGCGACACACGTCCGCATGTCTCCATTTTTCCGGCATGACTCGTTCATTGCGTATTCAATCCAGCGAGTGTTCATGTATGTCAGCTAAAGTGAGCAACTTGACCTTTACATACGTACATGACATTTTCTCATCTTGATGACAAGGCGCTGAGGTGCTTTTTCTAATATGGACAGGAGGATGGATGGTGGAGATATGGGAGATAGCAAAAGTAGGAAGCAAGCTGGCAGTCCAAGAAGCCAAAGAACCCCCCCCCCCCCGGTTCAAGCTCAGGAGGCGCCCGCCACCTTCACAGTGACACAAATTGTGCCTAAGGCAGGCTAGAGGGAAAAAGTAGCAAGCAACTGTGTCCCAACGGCAACATCAACACAGCCTTTGATATTGTGCACAGACATCACTCAGTACAGCCACACAGTCTCCAAGTACAATTCCAAAGAAACAGTTTAAAAAAAAAATAAAAATAATTGCTGCTTTGATTGGCATGTTGAGTACTGTATTCAGCACACTCACACAGGGAACTCCTCTTCCGCAAAGAAACACATTACCATGGAAACTGAACTTGACATATGGAGTCCTCCCGAGCCTCTGCAAGCTTTGTTGCTGCGGTGATGTCAGAATTCCAAAGGTGTCACAGAAAAGTGTGCGAACAGAAGGACATCTGTGCTGGATTTTTACCAATGCATTCAAAGCATCTTCTGCAAAACAGCAGTGATGCGACAACCAAAGCTTTTGTGTTTGCACAAAGCCAATGCATACACCAATATGCGTTTTGTGAGGTTGAACCTCATAAATATATCATTCAAACAAAATTGCTGGTCAAGATCACAATGACCCGCATTGGCCGTCATTGTCTGAATGCTTCCGGCTGCAGCTCAATAGCGAATACTAATGTCATAATTATGGTAACCCGGCAACAGGAAACGGGCTGCCCTGATGGAGAGAGCCAACAAAGCCAGCCGTCCGTCCGTACGTTGGCTTCAAACGGAAGCCAAAAAATTCCACATCCAGAGGACTTTTGACATCTTAGCAGAACTTGCACCACCTAGACACCATGCTACAAGTGCACTAGTTGTTTCCATAAAAGTCCATTTTTATTGCATTATTCATTCATTGGACTTATGGAAAATACCTTGACTATAGATTTTTTTGCATATGACAAAAAAATAGTCATCCCTTTTCTTTATTTCTTCTCATCTGGGCATTTCAATAATTATTTCAACAATTTCATGAGACTTTCTGTGTTGGTAATATGGTAAAGACAGACTGAGTGAAAAAGATTCGTTTTTTTTTCTTCAAAGAACCAAAAACGGAAGTATTATGTATTTTGGTAGGTTGAATGGAAAGATTGCCTGGTTTTTAAAAACGACAATCAATGGGATATATCTTTGCCGTTACTGACCAAAATAAATTTCTCATTCACAAAAAAGCTTTCTGAGATGAAAAATAATCTTCACTTACAAAAAGCTACATCCAGCTCATGAGAATGACATCTGTCTAAAAAAGGCAATTCCCTACCTGCACAGAAACAGCGTTAATACACAGAGAAAAGGAAACTATTTTTACTTAATGGAAATTCTATATTCAGCACTCCTTTTCACAGTATCGGTGGCCAAGAGTTCCTGTCTCAATGGCGCGTATCCGGAGCCTGCTGAGAAGCATATTTAAGGTCTGTAAGGGGCCATTATGAGGTGACCACAAATAGCCCGTTATTGTAGCACATGTTACACGTGCATTGCTAATGGGTTCTTTGCCGTGATGTGGCTCGGGGTCGTCCTCTCTTTGATGTAAACTAATGACCCTCGCTCCGCAAGATGATACGAATACCATCACTATGAAGGAAGCGCTAGCCACCCACCATCTCCCTCCTAGTCATTATCGCTTCCATTTAAAGCACCAGTTAGGGAGGGAGGGAGGGAGGGAGGGATGTCGTCGGTCCAGTAGCGTGCAATTGACCTTGTCTGATTTTGACATGTTCTCGTTCGGTCTCGCAAGCACAAGGCCCTAATTTACAGAAGGTTGACTCATTCTTGTTTTTCGGAAAACCTCCATCCATCCATCCATCCATCCATCCATCCATCCATCCATCCATCCATCCATCCATCCATCCATCCATCCATCCATCCATCCATCCATCCATCCATCCATCCATCCATCCATCCATCCATCCATCCATCCATCCATCCATCCATCCATCCATCCATCCATCCATCCATCCATCCATCCATCCATCCATCCATCCATCCATCCATGTCTCAGAAAACACGTCAACTATCTTGACTGGCACTTGGGAAGTCCAAGCCTATTTCAGAGGGGGGCAGTTTTTTGGATCATGAGCAGATCCTTTCTTAGTCCACAATTCCTGGCCTTTTGGTTGAGCGCAATCTTGGTCCAATCAGTCCATAATGCTTTGTTTCTAAACGTTTGTTGCTCATTTTAGTATATGAAATACCTTTTACTTATAGAGGGAGATATACATGCACAATTTAAACGTTTTCTTGAGCTTTCCCCCCCCATATATTATAATGAATTCAGTTGTAGTTCATCACAGTTGTGACAATGATTACATACTGCCATCTAGAGGCTCGTTTGTGAATCAAGTCTCGATGCATTTTGGTATGAAAACGCGCTCCTGTTGTGTGTACCTTTTGAATCCTCGAAGCAATGGAGGTTTTAATTGCAAATAATAATTTTTGCAGCCATCAAACTGCATCAATACAATTTTCACAATGACATCACTTTCCCCACGATTCATTGTAGAATCAATACCAAACATATGGGTATAGAAAAATGAATTTGCAAGCGTGCAAAACATGACTTGATATGGAATAAGAGAGTATTTTGTGTCCCGGACACCGAGAGGCGCTGTACTAAGTGGAAGTTTCTTGCAACGCGATCTCATGGCAAACGAGTAAGAGGACAGCTGGGCTCGGCAGGGTAGGAGTAAACACCGAAGGTAAACCCAATTGATCCTCATCATATAGCAATCCATAGCACTTTATCATCATTTTATTTAGCTTTTAAAATGCATCTGTATTTTTTTCCTGTGCTTAACACGATCAAACGCACCAACGGCTTAATATCTAGTGGGGCTAAATGTTAGCTCGGCTAGTTGCGTCAACAGTGTACATTGAACTCTCCAACCCAGGTAATTAAGGAATTATTACAATACAATAACCAGTTTGTGGAATGCACGGAGGTAGGTTCTACCACACCGATCACTGACATTGCATTGTTGCGAAATGTCAGACACTGTGTTTTAGCACTCTAGTAGAGCCTAAATAAGATCCTGATAAAAATAGTCTTTTTTTTTTTTTTTTTGCCCCCCTGTCTTGTTCACCTTGCAGCCAGAGATGAACTTCACGTAACGATTGGTGTTTCCAGAACACACCACAGCAGTTTGCCTTTTGCATTTCAAGACAAATGCTTGAGAATGATGGCTCAAGGTGTGATGGACGGTGCGGTTACACTTGTCATCAGGGCGCCTAACCAGAAATATGATGACCAGACTATTAATTGCTGCCAGAACTGGACGGTGGAGAAACTCAAAGCCCATTTGGCAGATGTCTACCCCAGCAAACCGGTGAGTAGAAAAACAACCGTGCAATAGTAATAATAATAGTCACAATAATAAATCTTTCCGAGTAGTATTGGCCAATCCCCGTTAGGCATTGTGCAAAGGGAATGTTTGGTTTTCCTCAAATACCTCCAAACCATGTGAAATAGGTCAATTGTATAAAGAAGTAGCCTACCTTCCCACACTTTTGGGCGTGTCAAAGAGGAGTTCTCTTTTCGGCGCCTGTAGAAACATACAAGCGTAAATCAACAAAAGCAAACATGCAAATCAGCAAATTGAAATTGATGCAATAGCACTGTACGTTAGCTCAAAAAATAAAAGTAGAAAATAGCAATTTTTTTCTTTCCCATTTGAAAAGAGAAAGTTAAGACTTAGAAATAATATGAGAGCATTGATGGACATGTGAAGGCAGGTCAAGAGGCCAAGCAATATGTGCTATTTGGGTATTTTAAATCCTCGAGTCTAGAAAGGAGATTAGATTGTTAGTGGTGTGGTTAAGATTTACATAGCAACATTATGTACACCGGGTTAGACTTTGTGTTGTGGTGGGTTGTGCAATAAAGGGGCCACATGAGGCATTTCTTTTCTTTTTTTTTTTTTAGAGCTCCAAAGACCAGAGACTGGTGTATTCTGGCAAGCTGCTTTTGGATCACTTTACTTTAAAAGATGTGCTCCGAAAGGTACCCGACTACCAGTTGTCTAACCAATGGTGAGGGCGTAACGAGTCAGAACATTTTGTAATGTCTTTTCCAGCAAGACGAGTATCATATGCTTCATCTGGTGTGCCCCTCACCGACGCCCCCCAGCTCCCCGAAGCCCACCCGCAGGCCTCGAGAGAGCGCGGCCCAATCCTCGGTGAGCGCATCGGTGACATGCTCCTCACTCCTCTTTCATCATCAGCTACGTTTTGTTTCATCATTCGCCTTCATGCCCAAAGAGGTCCCCTAAGAGGATATGCGCACTCTTGCCAGTCGAAGCGTAATTGGATGCTCTGATTGACAGGTCACTCAAAGTGCTAGTCCTTCCTTCCCCGGTCAACACAGCCAATCAGAGAGCAGTGACGGACTCCGACAACGAGGTGCACAGTTCTCTTACGAGCAGTTGCATCAGCAATTCATGAACAGGTACTTTGGGATTCACTGTATCATCATAATGCAAAAAAATGGATATCCATGTCAGTCAGCTAGGGTGATTATCAATTTATTGATCATCAATTTCAATTGATTAACCAAGTGGCATGTAAATTGTTGCATGCGCCTCATGTTAATGTTGTCGCGGTGGTGGTCTTTTTTTTTTTTCCCAGCTGGAGTCATTTCTCTGCAATGTCCACCCCTCCCACAAACGTGACCCCCTATTACAACCCCATGACGCTCTTGTGGTGGCAGCAGTTGTATGCTCGCCAATTTTACATGCACTAGTAAGTCTTCACTTTTCCAAGGTGGTAGTCATTTGTCGTTTCAATGCATGACTTCTCTCGACAGTAATTTACTGGCAGCCACCTCCCAAAACCTAAGCCACGACCTACCCAGGACTCCCCCCGTCCCCCAAGCAGACCCCCCGAGCCAGCGCCCGCGGGTGGATCGCCGCGGCAACCCCGAAGTGGAGATGAACGCCCAAGGGGGGGAGATACTGAACGAGGAGGATCTCAACCGGGATTGGCTGGACTGGGTGTACACCTTTTCCCGGGCCGCCGTCTTACTTAGTATCGTGTACTTTTACTCGTCCTTCAGTCGCTTTCTCATGGTGATGACGGCCATGCTGGTGCTTTACCTGTGAGTGGCTCGTCCTAATCTGTTGATGCGATCCAATTTTTTGCATTATTGTGATGTTTGCCCGTGTCACTCGATTACTACTGCTAAAATATTTTAAACGTCGTTTTCTTAGATTTGCAGAAACGCAAAAAAAAAAAAACCCAACCAACCTTTAAACACAATTTATGTGTAAAATACATTTCTACGAAGCCTTTCCAAATTGGGTTTACACGTGTAATGTAATTTGTGTTTAACAGTCACCAGGCCGGCTGGTTTCCCTTCAACCTGGAAAATGAACTGCAGCTTCCTGGAGAAAATCAGGAAGAGATGGAGGCAGAGCTACAGAACAATGACCTCCATGGAATGGTATGCAGCTCACTTTTGGGGTATTTGCTTCATTGGTTGTGTTGTCAGCGGCCACAGCAATAGAACCACTTTGGTTGGTTTTACGCAAGTGGTTGTAACGTTGTGGCCAGTTAGTGCGGACGTTATCTTTGAATATTAGGTTATTAGAAAAGAATGACGTTAGGAAAGACACGCTTGTGATCTTTTATTTTATTTTTTGAATTCAATTACAATTGAGCAATCATTGCAGAATCATGACAGAAAGTTTTGCATTGGCTCTTTTCTTTTTTCTTCTTTCTTTCCTTACAGGAACACGTCGCAGACGACAGCTCCGACGATGACGAAGGCGGGGAAAGCGGAGAGGAAGGCGCAGAGGACCCGAACGGCGTCATCCCCCAAACGGGCATCCTGTCCTCCATGTGGGCATTTATCATCACCTTTTTCATGTCGCTCGTTCCCGAGGGACCGCAAAATGCTGCCAACTGAGCCGGACTTCTTTGTCATTTCCCCGCAAATGGCTTCAGTATAAAGCGGCGAGCTGCTCTGCTTGTTTTTGGCTGAAAATTGTAATGTGAAGAATGGACGTTGGATCGCCGGTGGTGCCATGTTAGCTTAGTCTGACCCACTCGTCTGTAATGTATTCCAAATGCATCAGCAGACACAATGAGTAACACTAATATAACTAGACAAGGTAAACGGATGCAATCCTTTCTTTGTGGGACAAGATGGCTTTTTAAAGTTGTGATGCTGGAAGTGGGATATGTTCGCCACAGTGCAGACTTAATGGATGGAATGGCTGCTGCTGTTACTTATTTAAAATGTGGTTTATAGATACGCTGTTATGTTATGTTTTGTTTGAATTTTTAACCCTGAGCAACACGGTCATAAATAATGACCTTATCCTGGGGCTATGAAGAAATTGTCTTGCTCCTTCCTTATTAACCTTTGGAAGTCAAAATGATCATTTACACAAAAAGCTGAAAAAAAGAAAATGCTCCAATATTTGCATTTATGCCGGCAATACATATGAAGAAAATGTGACCATTTTGAGGAAAACCACTAAATCCAAATCCTTCAGGCCTAATCAGAGCAAGCATCATGAATAAATGAAGTTGCTTTTGGATTTCTAAATGAGAAGAAACAACCAGGATCAGTTGATACTTTTTATGTTTATTGCTTTCCACTGCGACATACAGTACAAGTCATCATTCTTGCTAACCAGAACGTTTGCTTCATTTTGGCTCGGTTTCTGCCTGCTGGAGTTAGTTCTTCTTTTTTTTCACTCAACAGCGTTTGTTTTGCATGACATGACCCGATTGGTCAGAGTTCACTTCCAGTTTAAAACCCGTGCGGCATGAGCCAAGTTAGTCCCAAGATCCTCCTCGCATGACTCATTCCATCTACGTCGCGAGCAAACATTCAAGACATAACAGAATACACTTACAAACAGCAATTCAGTTTGTAAATGGAAGATAATAACAATAATAAGTCCAGAAGTGGAGTCTGCAGCCGGAGGCTGGCAACAACTTGAATACAGACATGGGCCAACTACACACCAGTCAATAAATAGTGCACTGGTCCACTCTAAACTGACGCCGCTTTGTCTTTGGCATTCATTTATTGGATGCCGCCGCCGCCGCCGCCGCCGCCACCGCGTACATGTATCTATCGGAACACTTAATTGGAAGTACGACACTTGCACATAAAGAGCTCTGACAAGGCACATTGTCACCACAGCTAGACACCGATAGAGCGATAATTATTCCTTACCTGGATATTTAGCTAGTGTCACGGATCCATTCGCATGGAGCATTTATTGCTAAAACAAGACTGCACTTTGCGAAAATTAGATCGGCTTTGTAGAATATTACAAATGTCACATTTACAGTAGAAATATTTGCCTTGCATAAAATGTTTAGCATCACCAAAAGAACATTTTTTTTGTCCACCGCACACACACACACACACACACACACAATAAAAGTAATACAGACAGTATAAAAATAGGTGCAACTAACTGGGGTCACTTGGATTCTTTTTACCCCCAACAACAACAACAACAACAACATTTGGCTGGTGTTGTTTTGTGTGCAGGAGTATGCCGGCCGGCCGTGTGCGTGCGTGCGTGCGTGTCGTCGGCGTCATCGAAACACAACGGGGACTGGCGCAAAGTACAGTGGAACACCCAAGGTTGTAAACAAAAATCCGATTTTCGCCATTTGTCTGGTCCGTTGAGTGACGTGGCAGTGAACAACGTATGAAGATGAGGATATCAGTCGCTGTCAGTTGAGATTCATGGCACATGTGCTAAGAATGTGCTTCTGCTTTGGAAGGCAGTCAGTCATCTTTTCGGTACCTCAAAGTGACGTTCTACGATCGACTCCCATTTATTCACAATGAGAGTGAGAGCAGGCACTAAGGAATACTTGAATAAGTGTCCTTTATTTTGTGTATAATGTGTTCCACTGTACTTGGGCAGATCCTTTATTATTATTATTCTTAGCTTCGAATAGTATCTATGAAATGATAATCATCCAGTTGTGCAGAGCTCAAGAGATGTTGACTACAGCCCAGCTGTGATGTTATCCGTTTGCGTAAACATTCATAAATAAAATCACGGGTTAAAACTGTCGTGGTAGTGATTTGGGGGGAAGAAAACAAAACATGGAAATTCTGCGACCAAAAATCCCACAAGATTCCTGACAAATGTAAATCAAAATTGCCGTAAAACAAATAGTCGGGAGAAGAAGCAACATTTAAATAATAATAGAATAGTACACTAGAATTCATAATGGGTAAGAAAAGGATGCTGGCAAAGTGCTTACTGTACAGTACAGACTTCATATGGCCTCTGAAGTAAGTTTGACATATTACAAATGAAAAGATCACAGTAGATACTGTATACCTGCATTCATATTGAACCTACATTTATATATATATACAAACGACGTTTCTGATGATAAGAATAGATGACATTTAAGCAGCATGAGAAAACATGATTGTTTGACCTGCAATGGTGTCATGTCGACTTCTCTCTAATTCTTTCCTGGCTTTTGGTTTTTGACACATCGGTTCAGATATTCAGGAAATATCCATGTCTCATACATTATTCACCGGCATGGATATTTGCTGAATGGCCTTCATTGAATGGTGCTGGTGTGCTCTTAATAGGACCTTCAAACACTGTCTGTGAACGCTACACAGTATGGAAACGGAAATGAAATGAAACTCAGTCAAAGATCCCCCACGAGTGAGGCCCATTCCTTTGGCATCAGAGGTGCAAACGGTCCAAAAAATGGAGCAGAATACCCTCGGCAACTTAGCGCCCAAGTGGAGCTCACCTGCTTGGCTGAAGCCGCGTGTACAATATGTATATGTCAGCTGCGTCGCTATCACAGGAAGGTCTCTGCGGTGGAACTCTCTCCTGGTGTGTCCGCCGGGCTGACGTCCACTCTAACGCAGGCCGCCTTCTCCCGGCTGTTGACAGGAAGGACGGATACAAAATGAGACTTTGGAAAGAGGAGACAAGGAAACAAGAGGTTCACCGTATCCGGAAGGGAGGGGCTGCTGAGTCTGGGAGCCTTAACAAATGCCAGCACATTCCCTTCACATTCTTACGCCGTCCGTCTCTCACATTTCTCCCATTCGGATCGGAAAATAATTGGGGGGAAGCGGGAATGTGCAAGGCAGTATAAATCCATATCTACTGTCAATAATGTCAAAATGCGGGCCGCGCGAGTCACCGCTCCAGTTCACTGCCCTCCGTGATCCGCTTGTGGCCATTTCATCGGAGATATTGGGACCTTGAACGACTCGGTGCCGAAATGCTAACTTTGAGAAGACAAGCAGGCACACATCAAAGCAAGAGGAGCCAAGGACGGACGGACGGACGGACGGACGGACGGCTCAAACACACAAACACCAGAGTTGACAGAGCACAGCAAAAGCCATGTTAAGTTTCCACAGATGAACATGATAGTGAGGTTGCTTGAACGCACACGCACACGCACGCACACACACACACACACACACGAGGTTAAGCAATGAAAGTGCTTTTTATAAAGTACGTGTCGAGTTTAGGCCATGCTCTAACTGTCTGTGTGTGAAAGGTTAGGATGCATCAGTTGTTTTCCAAACACACTGTCTTGCTACCTCTTCTTCCTGTGGGAGCCTGTGGTCTGCGACTACTCCTATTCTGTACGATCTGTTCAAGATACAGTAAGAAAGTTCGGACCTCTTTTTGCTCATCTCAGCCCTCAAAGCACGGCTTTTTCTTTTTTTTTTTTTTTGCCACCTTTTATGCGACGGAACAATTAAGGCGCAACACAAAAACACGGTTTCGTTGTAATGGACTGACCTTCCCGAGAGGGACTTTTCTGGGATGTTTAGCAGATTGGAGCCTTCATAGCTGACCTGCAGCCCCAGTTCCTCTTCCTTCTGCAATCGAGACTCCGCTTCCTGAAACAAAAAGCGAGTGAGACCCTACCTGGCTCAACGCCACAATGTTTGCCGTAAATGCAAAGTACCAGCTTTGCGCGTGCTTTCTTTTTCTTGTCATCCTCTTTTTTCTTCTTGCTCTCTGGCATCAAGTCGTCGAGCCAGCTCAACTCTCGCTTAGTGAAGAAGAAGTCGAGAAGCTTTCGGATAAAGACCAGCGCGAGAACCTGTAAAGAATGACAAAAGTCTCGTAAATGACCAAGTCATCCTGATTGTAACGTTAACTTTACTACCATCATGGGGAAGACCACCGCTGCGGCAGAGGCCTTGATGATCCAAAGCAGTACCAGGCAGGTGAGCTGTACCAGGGTGAAGATATGGACTTTCCACAGCGGCACGTAGCGCAAGTAAATAAGATCAGGCTGGTGCTTGGCAGGCATGCCAAACAGCTTGATTCTGTCAAAGAACTGTGGAGGGAATCAAAGGTATCAATCCGAGAAACCCAGTTTTCGACAAACCGAACCCACGTTTCACAAACATACTTGGATGCCTTTGAGAGAGGAGGCACCCATGTAGAGGAAGACTCCATACAGCACTGGCATAGGGATGAACTGTAAAGAGGACCTACAAGTCATCAAAGAGTGCACAAAGACGAGCAACGCTTCTCCTTGCCTCACCTTGAGCGCAGACGTCATGAAAACGGAACAGCCCATGAGGACAAAGATCATGAATCCAGTGACCCGCTGCTCCCGGATACCGAGAAACTTTGGCTGTTCTCCGGGAGCGGAGCAGCCCGATTCCACCTTGAGGCTGTTCACGTGCGAAATGGAGAGGACGGTGGCTGCCACGAACCAGGGCAGGCCCATAATGGAGCACAGGCCCAGCATGACTGCCACCACCAGCAAGTCCAGGTGATAGCCGCAGCCTTTCTGCGGGTCAGTCAAGGAGACGAGTACCATTCTGAGGCAATTTGCGCCTTCTCGCAAATTGCGCATTCCGGGACTGAACCGAACTGACCTTGAGCTTGTGCTCTTTGCGGTTAATAATGACAGCTGTGATCTGTTGATCCATAAAAATGAGGATTGTGCACAGCAGGGCAGGAAGCGCTGCCACCAACAGCGTCCACCAGGGGTTGTCTCCTAATGGGTCCATTAGCCAGCCTCTGTTCTTTGAAGTAGGCTGTGCGGGAAGGAGGCAAAAGTGCGCCAAATTTGGGTTGGACATCCTGCAAATGTGTCGACCTGCTTCTCAGAAGATCATTTGAGTCATTGCTAACTGTAAGTCATTTGAATGGGGGAAGAAGGGAAAAAATGCCTACCTCAAAACGATCAGGGACGTTCAGCTTCGGGGAAGGGATCCCCATTAAATAGTCCACCAACACCATGATCATGATGGTTATAAACACTGCAAAGTCACTGATTGTGGATCGCACCTACGACAAAAAGATTGAATCAAATTATGCAACCCATTTTGAAAGCAGTGTCGCTTTGAATGATCAAATCCCTCAACCTTGGTGGGGAAGTAGCGCTCAGTTTTGAACTGCTTGAGGAAGGCGGAGAGGAAAAATGTGGTGAAGAAGAGGATGATGGACCAGAAGAGAACATCGGGGATGTACGGCCCGTGGCTGCCGCAGGCTGTGCCCACAAACTCCCCGTTGAGCATTTTACACATCTACAGAAAACAGGACAGTCATTTAAGTCTGTGCAGCCATTGTAACCGTATCAAGCTGCTGTTGTCTTTAAACGCCTTGGACACTGGAGGTCACTATGTAGCCAGCCGCCTTACCGAAACATTGAGGCTACTCCAGGGTACGGAGTCTGGACTGTATCCGGTCTGATTCCATTTATTCAGGAGCTGAGCTGAGGCATTAGCTGGCGGAGAGCACTGACACCTGCGAGCAAGACAATTTGAAAAAGAGTTGTGGACTTATTTCTTTCAATCTTTGTGAGAGAATTCTGATGGGAGCATCTCCAACTTCATTTAGCAAACGAGATATTTCCCAAGAAGACCAACTGTAAACTTCTCCCAACCTCCTTCATTTGCCAGGAACTCTTTCTGTTGATATGCAAGCTACATTCCTTCCATTCTGTCAGAGTGCCGTTCTGTTTACTTTTAAGCCACTGAGGATAAGTTGACAATTGACAATACCAAATGCGGACTTGTTAACTGACAAAGATGTCCACTGAAGCTAGCTTGGAGTAGGTAAAATATGCATCTAATGTATCTATGCATTTTTAATACCGCATGTCCTCAACCTACACGACCCTAAAAAAAATGCAAATACTTACGAATACGACGTGAGGTTTTCCAAGATGTTGTGGCTGTTGACGGGATAATGTTCTCCCAGGTGGAATAGCTTCTCCAGAGCTTCGTAGATGAAGATGATGCAGATGAGTGCCGCAAAAGCTTCCTCTGTGAAGCGGGTGATGTAGCAGACCAGGGAGCTGGCATCCGTGGCAACCAGGACCAAACATAGGAAGGCTGTCCACAGACCAATACTCGTTCGTAACGACAGGTAGGACAGTCCATAATCGCTGAGGTGGGAGAAAAAAAACAAAAAACCAAACATGAATGGTTATGGATATGCTCCCCCGTATACGCTTTGGAAAATGTGACTTCAACTTACACGCAGAACTTAAAGAGGATCTTCTCAAACACTAAAACAGGTCCTGTGCTGCCGAGAATGGTTAGGGGTTGGCCAGAAAAGAGGGAATAAGCTACTCCAGTCAAGGATGCCCCAAAAAGAGACTCTATGGCACTCTGTAGACATAAGAGACAAAGAGTGATGAGAAAGAGAGAACGCGGCTTGCAAGCGGAGGAGGGAAGCAAACAAAAATGATGACATTGAAAGTGTCACTTTTTTGTCATATCGTTGTGCAGCACTTTATTGCACACCCAAGTAAACAAGAATTGCAGTCAAGCCACTACCTGCCGCACATCCACTGACTTTTTTTCTTTTTTTACTGAACCACAACCAATATTATAAAGCACATTTCGGCATTTCCTGAACAATCTGTCCAACTCACAATGTTGCCTTTGGTGGCCTCTCCGAGCAGACCTCCAAAAGTAATGACGGGAGACATGCAGGCACAATAGAGGAAGAGAACGGAGGCCAGGCACTGCAAGCTGAACGAGTCTCGGATGTCACTCCAGTAAAACGGGGCCTTCCGCTTGATGTCCAGTATCAGACCACCGAATATCCTAAAAAAAAAAAAGAAAAAAAAGAGAGAGGTATGATTAACTGCTCATTTGTTTTTTGTTTTTTTCCATAGTTCCTCTCTGAGACATTCATTTATTTTATTTTTGCCACAGCTGCCTTCTGAAAAGCTCACTGCCCCACTTTCTGCTATCTTTCTTTACATTTATGGCTTGCGCATGCTCTGCGCCTTTTATAGAAATGGTGAAAAGGAGGACCAACGTGTAAATAAATCAGTGTGCAGAGTGTCCTTGAAGTGTGTGTGTGTGTGTGGTTTATATAAAGCTGCACTGCACGCCTGGCTACAACCTTAGACAATCAGTCACCGTTAAGACATAAATCTCAGGCTGCTGGCACTGCTGACTTTTGAAATGTTTCACGCTCTCGAGTATTACTTATTTCTTAAACTAAATTTACATCTCTTGCAAAACGTTTTTATAGAAAGGTAAACTTGTAGAGGAAGTCAAAGTATACTGCTGACAAAAATGTGCAGTACTCACCTTCCGGTCCTCTGCAGCTCTGGTCCCACGTGGTGGTCCTCTTCCTTTTCCAGTTCTCCCGCTGGGGATGCGGTGCCGTTTGGATGGGATGGCCTCTTCCTCTTTAGCTGCTCACAAACATACAGACATATGAAGACAGACACGGACAAGTACAGCGACTTTGTTTTTCTTCTTGCCCTAATTTCAAGTGCTCCTGATTAACCTCAAATAACGTTCTATTGCATTTTTACCGACATTTTTGGAGCCACCTCTAAGTGATAAGGCATGGCCTGCAAAGAGCTTCCACAGCATTACAGAGACCTCATTGTTAAGAGGTATCACTCAGGAGAAAGGTACAAACATTTTTTCCAAGACCCTCCTCCATATAGCACGGAACACAACGAAGGTACTGTTCCATGCCTTCTCCTCGCTAGAATAAGCACAGGCATCTCTACGCGCAGCGGTGCCGGGTTACACCTGCAGAGTTTCAAACTCATTCGATACCAGCCATTTTTTTGACCCCGCAGACGCAAACCTTTAGTAAATGAGTTTCACTTAACAGAATGAAACCAACCTGGGATGGGACATTTTTAGGGGGTTCAATCCGGATGGTGGGATCCCACTCTCCAGGAGGGAGGACCGTCACTTGATCAAGAAACTCATCGATCCCAGACAGGATATCCGTACGGTCTTTGGCCTTGTACGCCACATCGTGGAAGATCTACACAATCGCACAAATAAGTCTTTGTTGAGTTCCCTAATGGATAAACCTAAGCATTTCTTTTGTTTACAATAAGCCAGTGGCATTAATTACAATGCACCTGACTGAACATGAATTTTGCATAAAATGAGGGTTTATATGAAAATTCTAACTATGGCACCTCGTCTGTCATCAGCGTGGCCATAGATCTTCCGATTTCATGGTACTGAGGACCCTTTCCATGAGGACCCAAAAGCAGGAACAGAAACCTTTGGAAAAGACAGACATCAACAATGCAAATGATAACATTTCATTTCATTCCATTCCATTCCATTCAGTGTGCAAACGAAAATAAGAAACAGAGGTCCTGTTCCAATGCATTCTTCATCTTGAAATAAGCAGAGTACCTCGTGGGCACGGGAACCTCGGTGAGGCCGGTGATAAGAACCGCAGGGGACAGCCGAACAAAGGCGATGATAGGTTTCTCCAAGAAATCAACTTCTCCCACCAAAACATTGGAGGCTTCAGCACCAGGAGGAATCTTCTTCATGAAATTCATATCCACCTAAACCAAGAGAACAACTGAATGCGATTACAGAGAAGACCATTTGAAGGACAGTAAAGTGTGAGGAAGGGGATTTATGGGGATCTTCGGTAGAGCAGAAGGTAGCCAGTGTAGCTAAGGAGGGTTAGCATCTACAACCTTAAAATCAGAAGAAAACTTGGGACAACATATGGAACGTGCAGTCTCTATTGGTTCCAAATCTGCATGAACCACTATATTGCGAAGCCCAACTTTTTTTCCTGACAGTTGCAGACTGACACCAACAGAGTACTGAGCAAAGACTGTTGAAAGCTGTGAAGCCTTTCCTGCCATGACACTTGAGTAGTACATATCCCTTGAGTGCAATGGCAGTCTGTGGCGCGGTGACTCATAAACAGTGCACCTTATTTTTGGAAGACGTGATGGGTGCTTTTGTAATCCACTAGTGGCAGCTTGCATGCCAGCTTGCCAGCTTGGTGGAGGAGGAATAGAAATGGCCAAATGGACAACCATGCAAAGCAAAACATTTCCAAAATGTTGCTTTCAAAAGGAAAATGGTGAGGTTCCCTCTTGATCAGGGAATCGTCAACACAACTCCTGCACGGTGATCGATGGATCGTCTGTGCTCAGCACTACGGTTAGGTTACACGCTGCTGCTTTCTCTACTGACCCCTACTTTGGAAGGCCGCCTCTCCACTGCTTTCTCGCCGTCCAGGTAGTTGGGGACGGAGTGGGGATGAACAAGAGGTCCTGGCAGGGAACGGATAACGGACAGTGTGAGAACAGAAGGTTATTTGAGCAGAGCCGTGATCCATCGGTACATCTTGGTTTACACTTCTCCCGTTCCATTCATCTTACCGTGCTCAAGCGGAAATTCAATGCATTTTTTTTTTTTTTTTTTGTGTAGCACACCACATAGAAATGTAGAGCACACACATGCAGGCATAGAATATTTTCCGCAGTTTCCTGATTGAATGACCTTCATTTAAAGGGTTAATCACAAGTCAAACACGAGCCATGATTAAGCTATATAGGAAATGATATTCAAATTCATTGAATACATATATTGAATGTGAAATTCTTCAGTTCTACAAAAATCGTCTCGGACGTGACTGTCTGTATTTGGAATCAGGACAAAAAGAGTTGGCATAGAGAGTACGGCAACTTCACATGGAATATATGCTAGCTGCTTTTGTAATGAAACGCAAACAGGAAACGCTAGCACTTCAGTTAACATGCGGCTAGTTATGAATTGTGAAATGTAATGTCCACACAGAATGGGGGTAATGCCTTATCCTATTCTGTGGATCCTTGGCAAGAGCCCGTTTTCCCTCTCTATTTATTTCCAGCAACTGTATCAGCAGGTCGGTCATAAAAACTAACACCCAAGTCATCCCTGGCTAATTCCAATTTATTACGTGTAAATATGCCATTTATTCAACCCAACTCAAGAATAGCCAAGCGCAAAACATTGAACTACTTCAAGTTACATTTCAGCATTTTTTTGGTGCAAATTCTTTAAGTGGGATTTCTCTTATTGATTTAGTTTTTTAACAATAGATGTGAGCGGTGAACAGGAGCCTGATTGCTCACATACCCGACAAAGCCTCTTGGAATAAGAGAGGGATTAGCCTAGGTTGCATCCGCTAAAAGGAAGGCTAAACCGTGGAATGTTCACCCACCCACACCAACTTTTACAGAAGTGATGAATCGGCAGATCTATGCCAAGCATTAAAATACATAACTGAAATTGGTCAGATTGCACCGGAAGAACTGGGACCAAAAAACAAGTGGATTTGATTGTATGTTCATATACTGTCACATGAGTTTTACGTGAGGACATGATTACAGTTCCAAGAATCTATAGCTATATAAGAAAGAGCCCAAATGACATGTGAAAGTTGTCCGCTACTATTTGACACAGTAATGCGGTCAGCTATTTAAAGTCTTAGACTTTCACCAAAGCACACTAATTAGACTAGTGATTACAGCGTGATAATCCAATCCAAGTAAGGCAACCCCCACAGCCAAAGTCACTTGCCTCTTGGGAAGAAAAAAAGTGGACATCCTCCTCGAAGTGGATTCAATTACACACGCTTAGCGGCTAAAATAAGATGAACCTTTTGCACAACTTCTCCGGTTCAACAAGCGATAGCGTGTACCAAAGTTCCATACTTTGATACGGAGCCAGTCCCGGCCGAGCGCGGAGCCACACACGCAGATATCTAATAATAAACTAACAAGGAGCCATCCCAGCACATGCCGCATATGAGGCAGAGAAAGATAAAGAGCTATGGGACCAGCAGAGCATTTTCCACCTCAACCAAAAAGCTATTAAGAAACTTGATCAAGCAAGACATAAAGGAATGCTTTGAAAATTATGCAGGGGTCAGAGAGGAGACTTGGGACTGACTGAGTGATTCTTGAAAAGCATTACCGTCACATTTACACTACTGTGCAAACGTGTTTCAATGGCCTTTTTCAATATTCATTTTGTAAAATAGTACATAGTAGTAATGTACAATACATAGCACTGAATAAAGGTGCAGACACCTTGTCTATTCTCACGGTTTGTGTCGGCCCCCTGAATCACAATGCTCCCGAGTGGTCGACTTAAAAAGGAAAGGACCTGCAGGGGCGGAGTTACATGGTGGCCAGGAGAAGCCCTCAACACCCATGCTCATTTCCTGGCTCCCTCCGCACGAGTGCAGTGAGAAGCGAGACATTACACAGTAGTGTAAAGGAATGTGGGGAAAGGGGGCAAGGATGCCTCAGAAGATGAACTTTGCCATGGGTAATTGATGAGATGGCCGCAAAGTTAACAGGAAGAAGCAGAGCTTTCATGCTTGTGCTAGTGTTTTCTGATCAAGCTGTGACTCACACTGGCGGGCTACACAGATATTTGCCTTCTAAGGGCAGCTGCTCGGATCCCTGGGACGCACAGGAAGATTGCCGGCTCAACTGGGGCAACGCCGCCTCTTCCTCTGCCCGGTTTGGCGGCTCGTCATCCTTGGGCGGAGATACCACCACTTCTGGGATGCTACCGGGGCCAAAGCCGGCTCCGTGGTTGCGCGGGGGGCTCGGGGAGGCACGGCGAAAGGACGCGGGGGTACTTTGAGGGGTGCGCCCCGTGTTGGAGGAAGAGGACGGTAGGAGGTGGTTGAGTAGGATGGAAACTCGGGACTCTCCTCTCTGCGGCAGGCTGGAGGCAGAAGAGCCGGCTCCTGGCTTGTGGAGGGAGAGACGCGAAGAGGAAAGGCCCTCTCCTAATAATGGAGAAAGAAGGCAGGGAAAGGAGAAAGAGGAATAAAGGGATGGAGCACATAAGAAAAACAGGTGAAGTCCAACTCTATCAAAAGGATGGTATCGGAAGCAGCCAGCCAGAGAGGGGGAGCGGCGTAGCAGAAATGTTATTCCAGAGATCCACGCATGCATCGAGGGAGCAAATAAAATGATTCAGTGAGGAAGAGGTGAAGGGGGGGGGGGGGGGGGGGTGTTGTTGTCCGCAAGACCCAAAAACCTGTCGCTCTCACTCAAGCTGAAACAATCACGCGACTGGTTAGGCAAAGCTTCAAAATTGCATGCCAGGAAAGACAAAATCGGTGCAATTATCGAGAGGCAAACACCCAAAGCAAATCAGTCCAGGACACCTACAGGGATCACACTCCAAATTATTCTTGCCACTCGAGCTAATCCCATCACCGACAGACTTCATGTTGATGCCAATCTGAAAATGCTCACTAAAATGTAGACCGAGCGCTACAGCCATGCGCTTGTTCAAAAGGATCAGTATTTTCAAACCAAGGCAGCCATACAGACACAACAATACTTAGCACCCAGATTTCTCTTTCTTTCCCTTTTTTTGCTCGACTATTTGCTCCACCTCTAGATGGTACTCACTTTTACCATCCACCTTGTACGCACGCGGCGTTGAAAGATATAAACATGGCATTTTTAGAAAGACTTCACGTGGGATCCATCATATGTCGGAAAAAGAAAAGTGAGTGCACTGAAGAATCTCACCGTTTCGTTCGAGCAAGAATGGGTCAGAATGTTTCTTGCCTATGTCAGCGATGGAGCGCACCAAAGGGATGCGGTTACTGAGCTTTCTCTCGTTCTGATGGTGGTGCTTCTTCAGCATAGCCTCGCGCACCTTGGCCCGCAGGTCCTCCTTGAGCTGGCCCGACGCCACCATGCTATCTATCAGCATGTCTGAAGCAAGAAACAGCACATGAACCCGACCGAGTGTGCAAGACAAGCTAGCGCAGTATTAAAGGCAGCTTTGGGTCAAAAAGTTCACGGCACTTTATTGGCAACCTCTACAAGTCATTGAGGAACAAAAAGCGTCTCTACCTGCAATTTCCTCGATACTGTTGGCCCTCATATCCAGCATGACTGTGCCGTTGAGGATGCAGCTACGCAGTTCAAATAAACTGTGCAATGACAAAGTGGCCACGTAGGGCTTGCTCCATCTTTCTCCTCCGTCTTCCACGTCCTCTTCAAACTTAAGCCACCTGCGGAGCAGTCCCAAAACCAATGCAGACATGAACTCATACGTCACAAGTTGAAACGCGGTGATATGTGAAGATTTGTGATGTGCAGGAGGACTCTCACTCCTGTGACATAAGATGACATGTTATTTTCTTCTTCTCTTTAGTCTGACCTGGCAGTTTCCCTCCATTCTGTGGCACTGCCAGCTCGAAAGGATAGCTCGTCCAACTCGGTGAAGAGGTCGTGGGGGACGTGCTCCAAGTCATCATCTTCCGTGCCCAGAATGAATTGAACCCGCTGGGATGGAGTGTCTGTTGAAGGAGCGGCGCACATCATTTGCATTCTAATAGCTTGTCACTTTGACATTCGGCACCTGCACAAATACATACTCTACATTCCATCTTTGTATTGGTCAAATGTGAAAGAGAAATAATGATGATATTTCTGGAACCATTCCTGTCATGTCTGACTGGAAGAAGAAAAAAAAAAAAAAAAAAAAAGCCCAAAAAGCAACGACTCGGTTAATCGTTGGTCCATCATTACATTGCAGCAATAATATTCATCTATTTTATATAATGTGAATGTATTGTAGAAAATCACAACTACCCTGACACTTTTTCTGCACTTGGCTTTCATAACGAAGTGACAAAATGGGCCAAGCCTACATCACATAGAAAGTGTGACCGTGGGAACAAATGATATAGGATAGGAAATCATCCAACCTGAATGAATGGAATTAGTACTGTACTTCAAAAAGTACTTAAGCCTTTCAGTGATTTGGGCATAATGAGTAGGAACAAAAAGATTGAAGTTCATTTTCAGTGAAGTGATCAGAACAAAAAATAAATCAAAATAAAATCCAAGTACAAAGTTAGTCTACATCCACCCGTTTGCTCACAATTGAGACTTTCAGGCCATAGTGCTTTGCGGAGGTTAACAGAAATGGAGTGTACTAACCGTAGGGGGGAGATTCTCTGTCATCCTCTTTTCCGTCATCAGAGTCTTTATCCCTTCTCTTTCTGTGGTGCCTGTGTCCTCTGTGACGGTGTCGCCGCTTGTTCTCCCTTCCGATAGGAACGTGAACGCCTACGTACACTGCTCTGTGGCCTAGAAAAATAATTGAACATCAAAATAAAATCCATCCATCCATCCATCCATCCATCCATCCATCCATCCATCCATCCATCCATCCATCCATCCATCCATCCATCCATCCATCCATCCATCCATCCATCCATCCATCCATCCATCCATCCATCCATCCATCCATCCATCTTCTTCCGCTTATCCGGGGTCGGCACCAAAAGAACATTCTCCCATCACAACTTACTTTCCAAGTCGTCCTTTTCATAGTTGGTTTGAATGGCGAAGCTGCTCTTTCCGTGGTCGACGATTGCCTCCTCATCCAGACCCTAGGAAAGAGTAAAAAAGGGGATGCTTTAAGAAGAAGAAGAATTCAAAACCAAACCAACGTGTGAACATGTCCTTAGGTCCACATGGATACATGGACTATTTCCTATGTAATGATAAGTTTTGTGCAGCCCAACTAAAATTCTTCTGTTTTGATCCATCTCAGGGGGGCGGCCATTTTGACACTTGCTGAAAATGATACAGACGGAAATGTTTTTAATAAGGTGTCTTCTACTAGGCATCTAATCCCTCCCTCTTCGTTGGACCCTTCAATCCCCGTCATCTGGCCTTCTAGTTTGATCCTTTGACTCGATCCTCTTTACAGGAGATTGTGGGTCGCTTGAAGCCCTCAGAATCAGATGTGGTTAGTTAGTCCAATTACAAAAATGCCATTAGTGGTCTCTTGACCCGCTCGCCGTAAGCGTTAGGTCATTCAGACAGCTGCAGAGAAACTGTTTTTAGTTCCTGCAGCACGTGTGGCCAAAGTGGAGGCACCAGATGTCACATGAACATCACACCATGTTACAGCACAGAAAACATGATGTGACCACATCGTGCCTCCCAAAATACTATACCCGCCGCCACCAAATTGATAAAAAAAAAAGTGGATTTAACATGAAGAAAAATAAAATGATAAGTCAATTAGGTTTTCACCTGTAGACGAATGACAATCTTTCGTCATGTTTGGAAGCATGATGTCCTGACGCGGTTTATAAATACCACAAGGTGACAGTGACCTCATGTTGGCATGACTTTGTGCTGGACTGAAAGGGAAGAGTTTAGCATGCTCACTCATTGCTATATATGAAGCGCTTTCTTACAACTATAGCGGATGTTAAAATACGCTATGTCCATAAAGTAGAAGACTGACCAGTGCAAGAATCACATGAGCCAATGTTTACATGCAAATAAAGCTGGTTAAGAAAAAAATAATAATCTTCATAAGCACCTTAAAATTCCATTTGCACAAATGTGTTATACTAACACCTGTTCATGTAGTGC
Source organism: Syngnathus scovelli (assembly GCF_024217435.2). Taxonomy (NCBI): domain Eukaryota; kingdom Metazoa; phylum Chordata; class Actinopteri; order Syngnathiformes; family Syngnathidae; genus Syngnathus; species Syngnathus scovelli. The sequence goes on from NC_090865.1 coordinate 673,690, forward strand.
TTGGCTTGAATTATGCTGTCAACTATGTTGGGAACACTGTGTGCCAAGTACAATGGAAGAACATTTATGTTGGGAATGAACGTACACTCTAGCAAGAGGTTGTCACCAATTGGAATGGCGCAAGCAGGGCCACCAAATGCAGCTTGGACCAGCTTGGTTTATTGAAGGGAAAAGGGAGTTGGAAGGGAGGATAAGGGGAACAAGCCAACAGAACCGGCAAGCTAACATAACTTAACGGCCTAACAAATATCAACGGGACTGACCGACAGGGCTGGCAAACAAAAACAGAACTGACAGAGACGCGAGACGAGAAATAATCACGCAGACGGGACAGGTAACGAGCAGAACGAAACAACCGAGACGTGACACGGCTAGTGTACACTTGGGCTTCTTATAGTCATTTATGCATTTCATTTTTCTGACGTACACATAAAAAAACCAATCCATTTCGGGATCCATGTTAATGCCATTTGTTTTGGAAATTTTAAGTTAAGCACCCCCAATCTGTTCTCTGTGAATGCCCCCCCACCCCACCAAAACAATAGCGTTCCTCACTGAATATGGATGAATACGAGAGCGCTCATAACAAAACCAAAAGGGAGGCAGAAAAACGTCATCTGTTCAAACAGCATGCAGCACCTGCATGTTCCAGCACCTTGGCGGAGCACCTCTAACAGTATCCTTTTCTCCTTGTCCTTCAAGCAGCCATAACACACTCTCTGCCTGCTGCTTTCGACTCGTCTCCACTCCTTGAGATCAACAAATATGACAAAGCAAACGTCCCCATTTCAGGACGCATGTCAAATGCATGAGAGAAGAAGAAGAAGAAGAAGAAGAAGAAGAAAACAACAAGCTCCCATCACCCCCTGCTTTCACCTTGGATTTGACTTTCTAAAATCTTGGATGCCTTCCTGCTCCAAGCACATGCCCTGCCTGCTTAATGGCGCTCCTGTCTCCAATGACCAAATAAAAAGTCATCAACAATGCATGCAGCCTTACTGGAGATGGGACACATTGTACAGCACCTGCAAAACACGGGAGCACCTACCGTTAGCGCATGTTTTTCTTGGCTCTGTCTGTCCATCGAGACCCTAGCACAGACACGTTAGCTCAATCCTGACAAGAACCTCGTTGGGAACGCACTCGGCAGAGACACAATCACACTTGTCTCTTCCCGATTCCTCTGCTTGTGTGAGGGAGAGCGAGAGAGAGGGAGGGAGAGAGCGAGAGAGCTGCTTGCGAAACACAGTGCTCTGCTCTACCCAGTTGTCAGCCCGCTCTTTGCTCACCAGCCAATCCCACCATGGCACCATTAATATTTTATTTGACCTGGCCAGGAGCTAAAAAAACACACAAGCACACAGCGACACATGGAGGACATATGCACTCGTAGGGAGGACATACTAATATTTACCCGCTGAGGTATTCAGGTCACAAATGAAAAGCAATCCCCCACACAGATAAATGGAAGCAGGCACTTCAGGAGGTCGTGGTGGTGGTGGTGGTGGTGGTGGTGGCGGCGGCGGCGGCGGCTTTGTTTTCAAGCTAGGAATGCAAAACCCCAACTATTTGTATACAAACCATTACAAATTCCCTTTTCTCTTATGGACAAGGACTTGCCCAGAGCAAGACAATGCTTCATTGAAGATTTGAATTGTGCGGCAGGCATCCATCCCAGCAGCTTAAGCATTGCCTCTGCAACAGTAAACCCAGCCACTGACTTCCATGGCTGGGGAAAGACGTAGGCAGTGATGAAGTGAGCTCTTTTCATTGAGCACACAAGGGCTCATGTTTCCCCACCACAAGCTTATACATGCACAAATAAGTACCTAGACACAAACATAGCAGTAGGCAATATCACACCAGCACTTACATCACTCAGTTAGGCATTTTAAACTTAGCACTGTTTCTTTTTTGGATTTGTTCGCACAGCTCTGGAGTTTGACAGCCATGATCCCATCGTCACTAATGCTTTAGGGGATTCTCTTGCCAACTTTGTTCACTTTTTTTCCCATTGTGATTCGGTTCCGCTTTCTCATCTCTAATCAAACTAATTCAACGTTTCCTGTGACACATTTGATGCGTCACTGGCGTATTGTCCATGTGAATGGCATTTTGTTAAGACATGCAGAAGTTTGTCAAAGACGACTGCACAGAAAACTGGATCAACTGGAACTTTTTCAAGCAAGATGATGGGATAACGGTTTTCTTATATGCACAGTATGTCAAAGTCAAAGTCAAAGTATGGTTACTTGAAAAAACTATTCTGCCAGAATTGAACTACTTAAAAACGTCGCACCCGGCTTGGGCATTATAGCTAGCAAGTTACTAGTATACCCCCGCGTCAAACTAAAGCCAAACACCAAGAAAAAAGATTTCCACGCCACGCGTTGGTCTGAAAAGTCCCCTTTTCTCGAACCTAGCCAAAGCGCATCTTATCACCCTGCCACGTGTCCCGAATAAGAAAGCCGGCCGGCCGGCCGGCCGGCTAACAATAGCAGCTGCCGACTGGTTGAGTTCAATTGGTTGCCTTAAGCATCACAGCTGCCTCAGCCTGGCAAACACAACGTAAAGGACGCCGGGCGGCCAGCGGGACAAAGAAACAAACAGATGTGGCGTGAAGGAAGCGCTACTGGGTACATACTGTTCTCAAGAAGGGCCGTGTTTGTTCCGATGATTCGTCCATCGCACTCCCCGCTAGACTTTTGGGCCACCAGTGTTTTTTTTTTTTTTTTTTTTTTTTGTATTGCCGGTAGAGTCGCGTAGAGGAAACCGGCGAGTGTGACACTTGAGTGAACACTAGAGGGACTGGCCGGCTGGCTGGCGTAGCGTAGCGCGTTAGTCAATGACGTAGCAAGCCGCGCCTCCACAATGATTGACAGCTAATGTAGCCAATCGATTTTTACATTATTTTAGCCAATCGAAACGAATGTCGTCATTGTAAGGTTGGACTTTTGTTGTTGCATACTAAACTAACCAACACCCTTCTGTTTTCTTACTTTATTACTTCAGTTATATTTATGTGCAAGATTTTGTCCTTTGTTTTGAAATCTTTAAATAGTCTCGCAGCATACCTTACGTCCCCGGGCTCCTTCGTCCACGGATCAGATGCGATTAGTAGTGCAGAGGATTAATCTTACAACACATTTCTCTTATTTTGTATGTGTGTGCATATATGCATGCAGTATATTATGTTCATACTTTCATACTTCATTCATTATGTTCATTCAAAATAAAACGAAATACATTTTGAAATGTTTTAACTAATTTCTACCAGCAGAGGACAGTGTTGTATAAACAACGGCGCTCAATGTTCAAAAAAGACGCATATTAATCCGGTATTCAGAATACTCTGACCCTTTATGTGTGATCATTCCTTGATAAATAGTTACTGTAACAGAATACATGAAAACCATGCTTGGTTTTACCGCAAATTTAAAAATCTATTTTAATTGGCCAATTAAAGCTTCAGTCATATCATAAATGAATTGGAAATAATGGAAGACAATTCCCCTGAAAAAGCCACACCAAGAGCTTCACTCCTGAATATCGTTACTCTTGTTTGATAACATGAACCTATGTAATCTAAACTTAAATGTGTTCACAGAGTAAAAATAAAGCTTATTCCTCACCCGCCAGTCAACCTCCGGCATAATCACTCGGTAGCTCAGAAATAGAAGTGGAAAAGCGGGAGCTCAAACTCTCACCTCTTAATTGTACCCTGTATCGTTAAGATACTGAGAGCCTATTAGCACACACAAGTGTGCTGTGTCCCATGCATGCTAAATAATGCAGCTGTGAGGTGAGTCAGAATTTAGACAAGTGGAAGAAGAACTGTGTTGGCATCCACCTGCGAAGGGAATATGGGAGTCAAACAAACAGTCACTGCGAGGTGTTGTGATGATTGGAGAAAAAGTTTCTGTGTGACAGACAAAAACTTTTGGTGGAAAAATGGAGTCAAAATCTGGCCTTAAGATCTCCAATCAAGTCATCATAAGAGTATTGAATCTGCCCTATTTTCTTTTTCCAAGTTATTCTGTCCCAAAGGGTTCAGTGCATATTGCTTTGTCCCAAATGGTGATGGTACAGAGAAGAGGAAGGGAACTCCCCAAATCTGTTGGCTCTTCCCAAAGTGCCGTTGCATTGATTTGGATTCATATCTTTTCCACATGGCTGCCTCTTTGTGTCCTACCCCAAACATGTGGGCTCTTGCGGGAAGCCTAGTGCCCCTTGAATCCAGACTGACTCCTTGGAGACTCTGGAGAGGAGTGGGCCAGAAGAGGCCAATGACCAGCACGGTGTATCCAAATCATCACAGAGGTAGCGGGAGGAGTTGTGGAGACGGTAAATGGTGGTGTCAGTAGGGACGGAGCGGGCTGATTCGGCCTGTTCAGATGTGTCCCACCAGCCTCCAGAGGGTTTGAAATCAATGTGCTGTTAAGTGCAGCTCAGCCGCGGGATGCTCTCCCTCCCCAACATTAAGCACGCACCAGTGAGTGGAGGCCTCCCCGCAGCCAGCCAGCCAGCCAGCCAGCCAGCCAGCCAGCCAGCCAGCCAGCCAGCCAGCCAGCCAGCCAGCCAGCCAGCCAGCCAGCCAGCCAGCCAGCCAGCCAGCCAGCCAGCCAGCAGTAGCACACAAGGGCTCCTCTGCAACTCGGCTTCCTGTCACCTTTGTGCTCTCTGCCAACACTCAACACCTTCCTCCAAACATTTGTGGCCCCGCTAACTTGAGACTCATCTCACACCACGGTCTCACTCCAACAGACCTGTGAGCATTATAGCCGTGCGCTCTCTCGCTCAGCGCTCCGTCTAACATCCAGCAATGATGAAGCGGTTTGAGCGGAGGAGATAAGTGAGACCCGGCCGGGCCAGTGTGTTACGTCGCTTGCAAAAACACCTCAAGTCATCGAAACTATGAGCCACGCTAATCAATGCCTCTCATATGCTTGTTCTGTAAACACGCTCACACCATTGGGTACACCTGCACAAAATAATCGCTCAATTATTAACTTCACATGCATCAACAACAAATTAGAACATCATGAAATATTTCAATTCAACAAGTCATATTTAGATTCATTAAACATAGAATGAATTATTGAATGAATTGTTTTTATTTAGCTAGTCATTTAACAGGGTTGACACTCAGCAACACATCCCTTTAAATAGTGTGAAAATAATCACGACAAATGGCCACTGTTCCACTCTTTCTCTTTTGGTCAAAGAGACATCTAAAAATGTGGAGCGAAAGACAAACGCGCCCATGGCTAAATTTAGCCTGTGAGAGCAGTAATAGTGTGTGACTGAAGGTGAAGAAAGAGCCTAAGGACGTCATCTGTGTTAAGATGTCAAAAGCTCTTTTTGGCTACACTGTTTCCAAATTCTCATCTGCCATGAACTTTCAAAAAGCCCCAGATGAGGACATGGACACACTCTGATGAAAAAAAACAACACAAAAATTGTCCTAACAGACCGCCAGTTATTGACATAACACAGAATTGTATGGAAGCGTGATAGCAAGATGGTCATTTTTTCAGGTGTTATCTTGTCTATCTGCTATTATGATCAGAATTTGTGGGCGCATGCTGTGCCAAGTGTCTATCGATTACCTGCTATTGATCAGCGTCTTACTTGCATGAAGGCTTGAGCGAGGGAGATGCATCCATTGACCCCCATGCTGAGGACTAGCACCATTTTGGAATGTCTGTCAGACACCTGTAATATAAACATGACATTTTAAAAAAAGTTCACAATACAAAATGGACAGCTTGGTAAAAAAAACAAACTGCTGACATAAGTGCAAACATTTTCATTCTTCAAGCGGCAATTCCCACAAGAGGGAGGCTGTTTTTTTTTTTTTTTTTTACAGCTTTCTTGAAAGTCCGTGGTAATCTACCTTGTTAGGAGGTGTTAATTGGAGCAAGACTCCTCCTTTTGTCAACCAGTCTGACAACAGAATTAATTAGAAAGCCAGCATGCAAATCAATTCAAATTTGAAGGGAAGGCAAACAGGTGAGAAGGAGATGTACACTATGCAAATATTATGACCACTTTGCTTAGAAAAGGACATCCTAGTTCTGCTCTTTTTGTAAAAAAAAAAGAAATGATCCAAGAGAAGTCATATGTTGTTTGTTGGTGTATTCGGCATCATACCGAAAAGTGAATTGGAAACTGCTTATCCTTTTTAGAATCCTAGAATACTTTTTCCAGTGACACCAAATATCATTTGATGGTTTTTTTTTTTTATGGAGCATTTATATATTTGAACACCATGTTGACAGTTTTGTATATGGAAAAGTGACAGCGCTGACTGCAAGAAGCCTTGACAGCTTATTTGCATGATCCATTTGACTCCTCTGTAATGAGGAGCAATGAATTCACAAAAGGGCCAGAACGATATGACTCATACGTTGCATTAATTATCGCGCACGCAAGTTCCAAATGTGCAATCCTAAATTCTGACATGTATACCTGAAGTAAATATTGTGCTCTGCTGAATAAATCATAGACAAAAAGACATTTGGATGATGCTTTATGAAAAGCAACTTTATTTAATTCCATTTAACACCTCCATGAAGACAATTTTTTTACAAGGTACGTCACATTCTAAAGTGCACAAATACTGTACAATGGAATCGACTTAAATACACAAGGAAAGAACGGGGAAGAACAAATGGCATTTTGGGGATAAATGGATTTTAGAAATGGACATGCTTGTTCAAAAGCAACAATCACTATGCATGTTTTCGGCTCAGGTATGGCCTGGGAAAATAACCTTGTGCAGCTTGCTTGGGGGGAGCAACACTAAGCTTTGGCACCTTCAGAGAAAAGAGAAAAAAACAAAAAGACATTAACAAGGAACGGAGAGCACTCGCTTACTATATTGAGTTAGTCTTAGGGGCTTGTGTAGAATGCATAATAACCCATGCCTTTTGGGTTGTCCTTATTGTAATCCTCAGCGCTCAAGTCTTCACACTTGATGGTGGGAGAGTTCTCGGTGCTGGAGCCCCCGGTGGGGGACATCCTGCGCCTCTTGCACACCGCCGAGTAATCGCTAGAATCCACCGATTTCAACGAGTGAGACGTCTCCATCCAGGCGGTGGCCGACGCCGGCGTTTCCTCCGCCAGCTTGTCTTTAGCCGCCCCGAGCTGCTCCTCGGCAAAGGCCGGCGGACTGGGACGAGGGGACCAGGGCAGCCCCGTGGTCATCTTGCGCTGGTAGGAGCTTCTGCTGCCCCAGCCCGCCGCCATGGAGGCGAAAGCCGAATCCGGGTAGTAGCTAAGGGCGTGGGACGTCTGAAGGGACAGAGGTTTGATGCCGTAGGACAGCAGGCTACTGGTGGAATAATCGTTGTCGTAGGACAGGTCCAGCTTGTTGGAGCCCGGCTGCTGGACCGGAGGGACGAACCAGCGTTGGGCCGAAGCGGCGGCGGCAGCGGCCGCCGCCGCCGCGTCCTCGCTCTGCGGGGACAGGAGGCTGTTGGTTTGGGGCACGGCCCGTTCGCTGCCGTAGAAGCGGTTCTGCGGCAAGTTATTGACAAATTGCTCTTGAAAGAAAGGTTGCATGGCATAGCGAGCGCCCGGCACAATTTGGGTGGAGCGGGGAGAGTCTGTTGGAGATGGAGTCAGCCTGTCACTCTCTGGCGCGGTGTACATTCTGGTTAAATGGGCAAAAGGTTGACCGTTAGATGGGAAAGCGACATTCGACGCAAGCTTAATCACTGAAACCTACGAGTCATAATTGTCCCGGAAGCCTTTTGCAAATGGGTTGTGGTCAATCTTCAGCTGGGTGATCTGGAGAACAACAACAACAACAAATCAAGACATACGTATTAAAAGGCAGAAAAATGAAAATGGGGATACAAATTCTTACATCTGTGTTCTGGTAGGCGGTGACGGCTATAAACTGGTTCTCTGGGAAGGTGAAGGTTTGAGTTCGGGCCTCGTTGCTCATGTCTTCCACGCCGTCCTCTGTCACCTCGACAATGTGCAGCCGCGGTTGGTATTTGTGAAGGGATTGCAAGACTATCATCTGCAAAAGGAAACGAATGCATGACAGCTTTAGTGCCACCACTGGCTTCATATTTTACATGTAAAATTGGTGCTTGGCCTGATAAAAATACAAAAACAAAAAGGCAAACCTGCTTAAAGATGATTACATATTCAACATGCAAAAGAAAAAATAAATAACACAAATTAAGAAAATGTGAAAATGAAGACAGGAGGTGTATACCTGAGTGTTATTATTGTTGGCTCCTTTGTTGTTTGTCAGCTTCAATTTGCCAAAAGAGATTTCTTGCCTCATCCAGTGAGCGCCAGTGTTTGGGGATTCAGGATGAACATACATTTTGTTACCTATAAAATTCAGATCATATACGTACATGTGAAAATGATATACCTTTAAAAAGAAAAAAAAAAGCAGTAATGTCTTGAAACTATTTGTGATTTGCAACCTTTCTCTACTGTCAATTCATCTGAAAGTTAATTCAAATGACACCGAAAAACAAACATGCATGACAATGTACACCTTTATTTGATTTTTATGCGGATCTAACAATTGTCGTCTTCATTTTAAAGCTTTAAATCATGAAAATAAAAATGGTACATTTAACAAAAAATATTTCCGATAATAAAATGAAGTCTAAATCCCAACTTTAACCGATTTTTTTGTTGGTGTAGATTTGTCATCTTAGAATTTGACCTGTTACAGCACTTAAAATGCATTCACAGCCTTTATGATCATAAAAGAATCAAAACCACATTTCTAACTCGACCGTTATTTTCCTCATTTAATACTAATTATAACGTTTACTATTTTCAAGGGGTTTATTTAAATTTTGAACACACCTTGCATATTATTGTCCGCTTTGCCGCAAGTGACCCATTTCCCTCCTTGAAAGCGCCAATGATTCGGGTCGGCCAGAACAACTTCTACAAAGACATTGTAGTGGGCCGTGAGGTTCAATCCGGTGATGTTGAAGCTCAGGAACGGGAACATCCGTCTGCGAAAGGGAGCGAGACATTTTTTTTTGTGGTTTTATTTAAAAGTTACATTCGTTTTTATTTATCATGCATCATTTGTTTGGATTGAATCTAATATGTCAGCAACGAAAAGTACATGTATTAAATGCAAATCATGAGCAAAAAACAACAAACAAACAAACAAACAAAAAAAACTAAACAACGGAGCGTGCGTAAAAATACATCCACGCGTAAAAGTAAATCAAAATATATGAAATCGCGCACGTAAAAATACATCCATTCGTAAAAGTAAATCAAAATGTATGAAATCGCGCGCGGTATGCTTTTATAAAAGACTTCTTGATATGCTTACCTGCCCTGCTTGGTGATGATCATTTCGGTCTGGTGCCGGTGGAACTTGAGCCAGAGAGGCCGGTTGCAGAGATAGACCTGCGCTCTCGGGCCGGCGCCGGAGCCGGGCAGAGACATGGAGCCGATGCCCGTGCCGGGGTAAGACGGGTACAAACAACCGGGACCCTGACTAAATTGGTAGCCCCCGCTGCCGAACTGACTCCGGCCGCTACAAACGGACGGAGAGGAGAAGCCTGCGGGCGGCAGGACCGACCCGTAGTGAAGGGATGCCGGGTACCTGGACCCGGTGGTGCCCGTGTACACGGAGCCTGTTTGCCCTGCGTAAGGGAAGAGGGAGCACGGACTTGCCATGTCGGAACTCGCCTGGGAAGACGAGATGAAATAGCGATCAGAAGCGAGTTCATCTAAGTTGTATCGCCGGCCGCTGGTCAGCTCGTCCTCACCGAGCACCGGGGAGCCTTTCCTCCCATCGGGCCCGGTTTTAGCGAACGTGTCTCCTTCTGGGTCAGCCATCATCCCGCTCCCCACGGTCGCCAGGTATTTCTTAGGAGCAGTGTTTGACTCCGGTTCCGCCCGCTCCACTTCTTGGTACTCGAGCTGCGACGGCGGCCTCGGGCTGTTATTTGCGCTGTCCGTCGAGGAGAGGTTGTAAAACGTCTTGGGGAGCGCGCTGGGGAGGATGTTCTCTAACTGCATGTTTCTGAAGACGTGTCCACCTGGGTCAGTCTGAGGCAACAAAAAAGAAGAGGGGCCCTGCTCCCTCCAGAATCAGTGATGGAAGAGGGCGCAGGCGGGCGGGCGGGCGGGCGCAGGCGGGCGGGCGGTTGGGCGTTCACAAGCCTTCTTCTTATCTCCGCTGGCTTTTCAGGTCAGATGATGGCACAGCACAGACATGACTTTTAGAGGCCCTTATAAGATGTGCTCCTCCGCACAGCCAAGTGTTTGGAAGCGTGAGGGGAGGAGCTTTTAGGGGAGCACACCGGGGCACCGGGCCTCTTCACGCAGCCAATGGCTGAGCCGGAGCTCTAATTCAATTAGAAATAATCTCTCTCTCTCTCTCTCTCTTTCACTCTCTTTCACTCTCCATCTCTCTCTCTCTCTCTCTCCTTTTATTAGAAGCACGCTTGTCATGGATGTCGCCGCGTTTCCCTTTTTTGATTTTTAAAATCTCCGTCAAAACGACAAAAAGCACATGTGCAGATTAAATGTATTTTTTCCATGCAGAATTCGCCCTAATCGCACTCCAAAAGAGCCCGACGCGAAATGGTGATTAAATAAAACCTAGTCTAATCATGATATAATTTACTGTTTATTTATTTTTTTCCTTTTACGCACCTCTCAGTGTTCCTTGTCGATATTTGGACCACCACCACCACGTCCATGCCATCACAGTTTATATTCACTCTGAAGAAAACTCAACAACAATAAAAAAAAGCAACACACGTGCACCTGGTTTACTTTAAGTACTTGCCTGTATTTCCATCCGGATTCGCCCGCCGACTAAAATGCAAATTGAACGCACGTAATATTTTGTGAAAAATAAGTGTAAAACCGACGTGAAAATTCCACATGGGGTCTTAGTTGCAATTACAAATCAAACAATAAATACGCAAACATTTAGAAATTGATTTTTTAAAATCATCTACACACAAAACGACATCGTATTGTGATAATCAATGATAAACATTTAATGTATTAAAATAAACTCTGTAAGTACCGAACGATGCTGTAAAATTCAGCTCGCAATTGAGCAATTCATTTAAAACAAAGAGAAAATATTGTGACACTAACCAACAGGTGGTCAAATGAAATCAAAAACGAAATAATATAGAAAAATACATACATGTAATGCGGACAACAGAAATGTGTGATTAGATATTCTCTATACAATGTGAAACAGCCAATATTCTCTCGTGCGCTCTCTGGCAGCCACGCAAACGCAGACGCGCGCTCACGCGCACGCACGCGCGCACACACACGCAGGCACTCACACGCTGAGGAGGTGCTGGTGCATATCTTCTCAAACAATAATGGCATACCTCCACTTTCAAATCGGCATGTCCCATAAACAGTGGCCTCTAGTGGCTATTTCAGGTGTATCATTTCACATACTTGACAGCAACCGAGCAGGTTTTCCCTACTGTTATCACACTTGCATCACATCACTGCATCATTCTCAACTAAAGTGAACTTGTGACAATGTGTGTGTATCCATATGTGGATGTGTGTCGGGATAAAATGCAAGTAGCTGAATGAGATGAATACGGGCAAAACGGGGAGACAAATCTGTGAAAAGCTGAGGAAGGATCTCGGCTGGAGGCTGATTGGCTGGTGCCGTCGACGGGACGGCGAAGCTGGCTTTTGGGCCATCGGGGGACTGGAGCTAATTGCGCAGCACACACCGTCTGCCAATCAAAAGCGGAAAGCCTTCCCCAAATCCCAGGTCCAACAGTGGTGCTCGCGTCCTCACATTCACACTCGTGTGTACATGAAAAGCACAGCTTTCAAAATAAAAGCATGCTTTAGTTTGGGTTATAATCTGACATTATGTGAGGGCCGGTCAAAGACTGCGGGTGAGGCGGATGAGGCCCCCGGGCCGTATTTTACCCAAGATTTCTTTAAGGCCTACGCAAAACTCTTAGAAAAGATTACTATGAATTTGCAGTACCTGAAAAGTTCCAAATATTTTCACAGGTAAAGGTCTAAATGTACCGGTTCTTGTTCAAAGGCATTTCATTCGAAAGTATATACGTAAATAACAAGGGTTTTAATTTGACCCCTGTTGGATTATCAAAGTAGCAAATGTGTAGTAGAATAGAAATAGTGCGTGTGTGTGCGTGTGTGTGTGTTTGTGTGCGTGCAACCAGAGCCAAGGTGGAGTATTTCAAGCCAAAGCTGTCACATACTTCCTTAATGACCGCCTCACATATCAACGTCCGCCCGACGCTTGATGTGACATTAACATCTGGCTTTCATGACCTCGCCTTTGCGATGTGTCTAGTAAAATCCGCTACTGTACCCACAAATGACTTAAGATGGAATCGCAGCGCTCGCCACGATATTCACCACGGCGACAACGTGGTGTTTTTTCACTACACCGATGCAAGTATTTTCCAAAAGGACCCCTTAAGACTCTTTTGCTGCTTGAAAGGGAAAAAACCAAATAAATGTGATTTACAGGCCGGCTATAAATAAACTAATTCCAAATGAGGTAGATGTTTAGGTCCTCCTCATAAAGGAGCACCCACTTGTGACCTGTCAGCATGTTTCTTGACCACCCATAAAAGCCCAAGTGGATCTGAGATGACCCTGGGCCAGGGCCCGCGCGACAGGGGAAGGGAAGTCCTACCATATTGTTGTCAGAGTAGATCATCAAGAGAGCACATGAAAGGAATACATTCCAGGGTTTATGGGCCGAGGTGGCCGCCGACGCCTTTGCTCGGGACAGAATTCATGTAGCCCATTGCAAGGATTAATAACGCAAGTCTCATTAGAGATCCTCGCCACCCAGACCCCTGGAGGGAGGCTTTGCTGGGAAAAGGAGCAAGAGCAATGCGCGCCGGATCCCCGCTCCTTCGCAAATCATCGGCCCCCGGAACATTTTTAGTGGAAGGAATTCATCTTGCGACTTTATCAAAGATGTGTATTTTGACGTGCTGTCATCAAAGCATTGTCGTCCATAAAGATAACGGATGGCTGATGATGGATTCCCGTTGTTGCCTCCATATTGCTTTAACACATGTTCTTCTTGCTTCTTGTGCACAATGTGGTAAATACAGTAGTTACCCTGATTGGGACTTCGCTACTGCATTCGATCGGATCCTGCGATTTCAATCGGTCCGTCTGATGTGATTTTTCCAAATTGCACTTTGGCTAGCAAATAGCCCAGAGAAGACAAATGACAAAGCTTAGCGCTGCGCACTGACACTTGAGGAGACTTGAGGAGCGAGATGCGTGCTAAAGCCCAGGAGAGCAACAGAGCGACCGAGTACTTAGCAGCTAAGGTACGCAAAGCGTGCGCTGAGTGAGAAGCTGGAAACATTTTCCCTCATTTTCGTCACTCTACGTATTCCTCAACATCATTTCCATTCGCAGTTATGTTATGCAAAATGTAATTTTGACACAAAAACAACTTGTAATTGCTTATTTCAAGTCTACATATACACACATGTATATGATTAGTATTTTTTTTTATATAGTGCTGATGATATTAATGCAATAGTGCACAAAATTGAGTGCCGACCTTATTTCTTTTTTCAACCTATCCACTCTGACCTCCATTCTTATTTTCACTGTGATGTAAACCGCACAGGACGTTTACCCATGACTGGCCTAAATGTATATTATGGAATGTCTACTCAAAGACAATAAAACTATGTAAAACATATTCATGTTTGATGCATTTTGCTGGCTATTTCAAATGTCATTACAGCAGAGGCAACTCATCATGAAAGAGTAATCTCCAGTCAGCGAGCGAGACCCACGGGAATGCTCTTTCTATATATATGCGCCATCATCCAATCCCTGGAAATACATTGAAATACACCACTCCATTGGATATTCGGCTCATATCGATAGACTATACTGTAAATTTCTCTGTCAGCGTGTTGTGGCATGCACGCAGGTCTCAGTGGGCAGTGATAATCCACCGACAAAAAAATAGAAGGGGGGGGGGGACCACGTCGTGGCATTCATGGAAATCGGATTGAAGCTGCACTCACTGTATTTCAATCCCCAAGGCATGATAACATGATTTTTGGATTACTGCATTAGAAAGTGGGAAAAGCAGCCCTGACACGACATATGGAGTTTTAGGCAGCCGTATTATGCTCAAATAAGTTTTCCTATCTTTTCCCGATCTTACAGAGTGTAGGACTGAAATCATGATCATCACAGTCACAAAGCCCCTTAGTGTGAAATTGTAAGTGCACTGCGTTGTTGGTCAAAACACAACACAAGTAGAAGGTACGCAAAGTAGTCATTAAAAAAATCTTCAGCGCCTGAGCTGGTTGTGACATTCCCCTCAGTCATTGTGTGTTTAAAGTGACAAGGCCACAAGTACATGCTAGCTGATTGGCCGGCTGGCCCAGCTCTCACCCTCACCCCCATTTCAGCGTCAACCTTTGTTGACCCGTTTCTCCTCTTTGAATTGACATAAGGGACCGACCGCAGCAAACTAGCAGGTGCTAAAAGTTTGACAGTGTAGACTGGATGTATGTGTTCTGGGGCATCCGAGGTGTAAGGGGAGGCTGACACGCTTGTATCGACTCAGGGCCTGGACGCAAAGAAAAGCCTCGCTCGTGCAGAGGCGGAGAAGGTCCCCTGCATGGAGCCGCGACGGCCACCAAGCAAGCAAGCAAGCAAGCAACCAACCAACCACAAGGCAGGAGCGGCTCTGGTTCTCTGTGTTCTCCTCACAGCACAATTACTGCCAAACAAGCTGGGCTTTTATCACATTGCTCACCCGGACTCAAAAACTGCATTTCAAGAGGGCTTGTTTTTTTTTTTTTTTTTCTTTAAAGGTGGAGGGTGGCGGGGGGTGGGCAGGCAACACAAACAGATTTACACCACAGGAGTATTCTGATGCTGTTTCTCTTTGAATGTGGTTAAATCAGTGAGTCAGAAGTGAGAATGTAGAGTTTTAACACATCTCTCGCTCAGTATGAAAGCTTCTTGAGCAAAAAAAAAACAGGAAAGCCCGAAGTGACTTGTTGTCTAACAAGCAGCCATATGCAAAGAGGGAGCTTAGCATTAATGATACAAATTGTGTCTTTTCATAATGCACTTCACTTTAAAAAAAAGATACAAATAAATAATGCGTTCCCTGTTTTGGTAAATTGGTGTTTATTTATATTGCTGGGTTTAATACAATACTGTCGGACTTAAAGAAATGCCAATTATTCACTGAAAAGGGGCCCATTTCTGCATCCGGCATCCATTAGATATACTAATTACAGCCCACACAATGCTTTTGTATTAAAACATTTGCTGCAATTTGGCAGCTGTTTAATTTAGATGTAGTGGATCATGCCATGCACATACATGGAAACACACCGACAGACACACACACACACACACACACACACACACACACACACACACCGACAGACACACAGGCAGACAGACAGACACATATATGCATACACAGAGGGACCTCAGAGCGGCGGACACCTTCAATATTGAACTGAGACCCAGGCCCGCTTTCTGTATTTACATGTAAATGCTCTACAACAATCTGCGGCCTCTTTCTCCTGCTCTGTCCCTCCAGCCGTCTGGGCCCAGGGAAGCGAGCCGCTTGTCAGATGGGGGACCACATCAGATGGGCTGTCGCCGTTCTCGAGCCAAGGAGAGGAGAGGAGAGGAGAGGAGAAGGGAGGAGAAGAGAGAAGAGAGGAGAGGAGAGGCGAGGCTGCCTGCCTGCTTGCCTGCCTGCCTGCCTGCCTGCCTGCCTGCCTGCCTGCCTGGCAGCTACCGAAACAGCAGGGACTCCCACATAGCATGGACATGGTCCACGGTCCCGTCTTCTTCATGTGCGGGAACGAACAGAAGGCCTCGTTTTGCTGAGGGCTGAGTGCGAAGCGTTTCCATTGTCAATTTGGAGGCTGCTCATGTTCAAATCAATTAGAGGGGGCAGTATACTCCAGGCAGGTTTTGTAGAGGTACCGCAACCTGGTCTATTCCTTGTGGGTTGACGTGTCATATTTGACAAGTGTACGTGTGGATGTGGAGGGGTAGGTGTCAAGGATAAGAAATTATCAACAGCAGCGAGCATGCATATCCAAGTCTCATGACGAACGAATGGAGCCCGTATCGGTTCCCGACCGTCGTCTGTCGAGTGTTTGGCTATCCTTCTGTGCTGGTGGGTCAGAATCGGTGGAGGTCTCTGCGCACAGCTTTCTGTGCGACGACCTCGATACAACGGGACGGATGACATAAGCCGCACGTAAACCTGGTGGGCTCCATTTAGATGGGTTGAATATTCTGGAAGGCATTTGTTCACATTTGTTTTCATGGTAGCCAGAATGATTCACAAGCATCGCAAAGCTCTTATTTGGGCTGATGATCCAGTTGAAATAAATCAGAAACTCATCTAGGAGCTCCCCCGATCGTGATGGGGGTCTCATGCGGGGGACAATGCGACACGTTCAACTCACGTGGGAAGTGTGAAAACAGGAAGAGAGAAAAACTGCTATACGTTTCTTTACATTGCAGTTAACACGTTTATATGAAAGTTGATAACAAACGTCCAAAACAAAGGTGGAAACAAAGTGTTTCCATAGCGTATAAAACTGCATCGCTATACGATTTAAATGAGAATAAATGTGGAGCAACGTTTGTGCTGCAAACATGCAGAAACTTTGACATTTGAGTTCAACTGTAAGTAGGTGGCCTTGTGGGTGGCTTCATTTTATCCGTATTCTTTTTGGCAGTCGCTTGCGAGGGATATAGAAGATGTGAGTGGGTGAGGTCTACAACATAAAGCCATTTGCAAAGCTTTTTTTTTTTTCTTTTTCACTTTTACGCACGCCGAGCCACTTAATGGCACGTACTGTACAGTCTGGAAGTGTTAATAGGAGTCACGGTCGTGTGTGCAGTACATTTGCACATGTATCAATTCAATTCATGTACTGCGAAAAACAGTGTTATCATGAAATAGTTGGGGATTTTTTAAAAAAAAGAAGTTTTTATTTGACTTCTTTTTGATTCCTTTAATTGTAATCCATTTCTAGAACGGGGTTGTTCAGACCAATTCAAAGTATATTTTTGCTGAAGAGATTTCCTGTACGTTGCCTAGAATAGGTGAAGCACGCGTCTTAGCCCAGCCCGCTGGCCTCGCGTGCCGCCGAGGCCAGAAGGTACGCTCCCCGAGTCCTGCCAGTTTTGCCACAATCTGGGGCCACTGATGTCACAGCGGCAGGAGCTTGTAGGCGGCTGCTATTAGTGAGTCCTCTTCATGTGAACTCCCATCATCTGCTTATGCAACTTGAGAGGAATCATCAGTAGTGAGGACAAGCGTAAGCCGTGACGTGATACCGATGAGCGAACCTTGAGCAATCTCATCTTAAGTCCCCTTGTGAACAGCTGTCTGTCCACCCCACGCCTGTGTTTATGGTTCGGTCCTGCCTCTTGTATAGAGCAGCAGCAGGGGCGAACCATCACATTTGGTGCCCAGCGTGGGGGCGGATGGTGAGCTGTCGATCTCCAACTATCCCATGGAGCTTTTCTTCCTATTTTTTTTTTTTTCCTCCCGCTACAATTTTTGACTAACCTCATTTGCATCTGCTAATTAGATCCTGTTAGCATAATTCATACACATGACACCCTTTTGAAGCTAATGAATAGATACATCTCCAGACAACTTGCAAAGAGCTTTTAATGAGACTCAACTTACTGTGAGGAGGAAAGTTGAGGCAGCACGTCAAAGACATTGAACGCAAACGTGCCATTCAAGGCATATTTATACATATTCACTGCTTCATTTTAAGTTAAATTATGTGCATTATTTCTCTTTTTTTTCACGCTGAATGAAAAGTTGAAATTCCATTTGTAATAATACGAAAAGACATACAGATGGTCAGATATGGATCATAACTGTGAAACTGAAATTCACAAGCACCCGTTTGGTTTAAACGAGCTATGTATATTGAAAATGTGGAAAAAGCATGAATATTAATGAGTCAAAATATGATTCATCAGCGTGTTATTATTCACACAACCAGAGTGCAGAATAAGGCAGAGGCTTTCGACAAAAAAAAAAAAAAAAAAAAATCACCATGTATTTACTTGAATCATTTGAGATCATTGTCCCTATTGTGTTCACCACCAATTTTTTGCAGCCATATTTGTATTTTTCAAGTACGACAAGTCAGTGTGTGTGTGTGTGTGTGTGTGTGTGTGTGTGTGTGTGTGTGCGTGTGCGTGTGCGTGTGCGTGTGTGGTAGTGCTGGTGCCGGTGCCGGTGCTGGTGTCCTCCTGCCATTCTGGAGTCCAACTCCACCTGGCCGAGTGAGTGACAAGCCAGCAGGGAGCCTTGAATCATCTCAGCTGAGGCCTCATGGCTTGGCCTGGCTGGAGCCCTCATGATGCCATAGCACAGTGAGCCAGCCAGGCCTGAGAGTGGGCTTGTGTGGCTGGCTCCGAGCGCGGAAGCGTGTGCGCGATTGTAGTTTTGTGTATGTCAATGCATGTGCGCACGCATTTGAAAAAGGCTATGCGCACTCGAGTGTGTTTACTCGCGTCTGCTCCCTCCAACCGGTTGATCTTTCACATTTCGCACGGGCAGGAGGGACAGGAGGCTGCCAGGCTGCGCGGCCCGGAGCCGGCGTACAGTACGCTTAGCAATGCCCGGCATTCATTAGCACCTCCCGAGCTGTCTGCACTTTTACCAAACGCTCAAGCTAACTAACATGCACTGGCTCTGTGCTCCCTTGCTCTTGTCACCTCAGCAAAGGCCTTCAGCAGGCCTTGGCTCCGCTCAGTCACAGCTGAGGCCTCCGTTCTTGGCTTGGCCCACTTCAACTTTGTTACACTTGAGCGCAATGACACATGAGCCCCGGCGCATCGGGGAAGTTCGCAGAGTTTTCTTCCCCATTCATCACTTAGTCGACCCTGAAAAGGGGCAATTTGCAATTCAAGCAACATTTTTCAACCATCATCATTATCATCCAACTGTCTATCCAGCCGTCCAACTGTTCATGTATCCATCCATCCGTCCGTCGGTCCGTCCCTCACAGGGTCAACAGGTGGAGAATACCTCCGAAACCGGGTGCAAAGAAGACAGCGGTGATGGTACCGAGAGCATATTTATTTGTCCAGTTCCATCAAATCCTAAAAATATTATTTCCAATGAGGATTTCTTTTTCAAGCCTTTTGAACCAACCGTCGGAAAAGTGCCTGTGTATACGCATCGTCATAATACAGCTGCATTTGTCCGGATGGCAATTTAAATCCTGATGTTTGGCTCCCTCCTTCCCTCCTATCTGTCATTTCCCATATTGAGAGCCACGTGGAGAGCGCCATCCAAGGCGCCTGCGGGCTAACCTCCATGCTAAAAGGCATTAAGATACAGTACAATAATATACAATGAAGGCTTTCTCATGGTGTTGTTTCAACCGCAAATCCATCCATCCATCCATCTCGATCTGTCTGGAACATACATGCCCTGACAAAAACTTTGAGGCTAATCATCTCAGAGAAAGACAAGCCGAGAAAAGTGTTCCGCCGCATCCTGCAGCGAGAAAAGAGGCGGGGTGGGGGTAAGCTTGGCTTGGATGACATGTGATGGAGAATGCATTTAACTAGTGAGCCACGTCATTCTCACTACACTCATAGCAGGAAGAAGGAAGGCAAAGGAAGAAAGGATCTGTAAACTCATTAACACTTACAGTAAATGCATGACAAAGCTGTCATGTCTGTTTACAATTGAGCTCGCTGGCTTCTATTTCCTCATTTGTGCTTTTCTTTTAGCTAGCACAATACACCGCATTTTTTAGGCCATACTTGTAATTGCTACTAAAATGCCACCAAAAAGCTTTTAAGGAAAAAAAAAAAAAAAAGTAGTGTTTTGGACCTTCTTGCATCGTTGTGGCGCTTGACTAATTTTAGGTGATACCGTGTGCACATGACAACCTGCTGGGATCAAACATGGGCCTTTGCCATGGCATGACAAACAAGCGGTGGGCGAAAGAGGGAAAATTGATAAACGTGCTGGCCCACGCCACTTTTCTTCTCGGAGAGAACAATAGCATCATTGTTCAGCAGGGGACCTGGCAAGGCGTCCATGGTGTGGCACAGCACGCTTGTTTTTGTAAAAAGCCAACAACTTAGAAAATAGATTTCTGGAGATTTTTGGCTCCCGTTTGCACTGTGGGTAGAGCACTTGGATATTTCTCACTAAACAACTCGGCACGTGCGCTGAAAACAGGAAGTGCTCCAAATGATTGTACAAAAACAAAAGTACATTTCAAGATTAACATACTCTCATAAAAGTATGTTTAAATTGCACAGAATATTTTTTTAAATGTGCACCATTTTTTGGGGGGGGGGTGATTTAGCTCCATCTTGGGTATTGAGCGCGTTGGCCTTTGTGTGCTTTAATTGAGCCCTCCCTCCCTCCCTCCCTCCCTCCCTCCCTCCCTCCCTCCCTCCTTCCTTCAGTTAATGGTCTGTTTAATACTTATTGAAACAGAGCTAGCGCTGGAGGTTAAATACATCTTAATGCGTGATGATAATCCTTTGGTTAAAAGCTATCAAAAGCTTCTGGTAAGCTGCGAGATTGCCTCCCATTAATTAAGGGCTGTCTCGGCCCCCTCGGTGTGTCATGGCTGTAACTAGCGCTGGAGTGCCACGCCGCTAAAGAGCTGTGCAAAGTGCCTTTACAAGTGGCAGGAGAAAACAAGCAGAGGCCTCAACTGGGCCTGCGCTTATTTAGCAGGACAGCAAATTAGGATTTTCACAAAGAAATATATTGCAGGCTGACTTTCTATTCATTGTTGTATTTATTTGTATGTTTTTCAAGCGTTTCTTTGAAGTGTGTTTGTTTTTCCCAAGGAGGAAATTTGGCAGCGGGGCGTTTGGATTCCTGACTCCTGTCTGTCTGTCTGTCTGTCTGTCTCTCCATGGCAAGGTAGGCAAGACCCAGCGTCCGTTTATTCTGGGCTCCGAGCCACACTCGACGGGTGAGGGTGTGTGGTCACGACAGCGCTCAACACATTGTCCCGTTCCCTTTGCCCCTTTTTCCGCTTTGCCTCCAAACAAATTCCATCACTTTCATTTGTTCCAGGAGAGTGTTTGCGAAGGATTGCGCAACTTGAGCTTGCTTTCAACAGAAAGATGCAAATTCAGCAATTGTGACGACGGACTCGTGGATATTGATGGCTTTGGATGCAGGAAGACGCTGGTCAGAATTGACTCCAATCAATACACTGCATTTTCCTTAAAGACTGCTCAATTTTTCAAAGAGATATTTTGGCATTTGAGTTGACTGCTTGCCTCATTCTGTCAGTAGAAAACTCAATTGTTTGTTTACTGGAGTTTACTAAAGAGGTCACAAAAATGAGTTCCTCTTTTTTTTTTTTATAAACTGGAGGATTTCATTTGAAATCTATTTTCTCTTCTGTGAAACAAAGTGTGCTATTTTAATTGCATTTTCATTTGAGCAAATTCACAAGGAAAACACACATTCACGAAGCCTTGTCACAAACTTAATTGCCGTGCCAAACATTTTCCCCGTCAACAATACATTTTCAATAAATGATCCCTTTGGACCTGAATTGGGCATTTGCGATGTTACGGAAGCGGGACAACTCCTCGGCTTCTCTGAAAGTCAGACAAACAGATTGTCGTGATCTTGAGCAGCGCTTGAGGAGCGAGCAACCCCCTACCGACATCCTGCTGTACCACCGCGCTCCCTTTTAATTCCTGACACTTGAAACATTTTCTCACTGTATATTTTATCACTTTTTTTTTTTTTTTTCTTAAGACTCAGCTACGCCTCGGCTCCTTCGAAAATACGGAGCCAAGAAAGAAGACAAGAAGTCTCTCCTTGGATTCTCTCTCCATCCGTCCGTCCGTCCGTCCGACCGACCGTTCTTTTGTGAACAGGCGTATTGGATAGAGCAGACTTAACAGAAGAATTTCACACTGTATTCGAAAAATGCATCTTTTCACACCTGTAAATATCTGGTCTATTCTGCTTGGTAACCGAGAGAGGGCCACATGCTGTACGGCAGAGGGGCCATGGTGGAATTCGCTCCTTTGCCAGGAGAACAAATGAACAGCACATTTTTAACATCCATTTTTAAAAAGATAGACTGATTTGCTCAACGCAAATTGCCTTCCTAGAATTATTCTCTTGTGATGAAAGCGAAACGTAGTAAATAGCAGCAAACACACTATTAATTCCCAACATATTATGTGATTGAAGTGTGACAAAAAGTTGTGAGGTTGATTTTTTTTTTTTTTTTTTTTTTTTGTGTGGCTGTTGTGACGGCGCTGGTGGATCTGTGGGCGTGCAATCACACCGAGGTAGAGACATTCAGAGATAGACACACACATTACATCTCGCCGTGCCAACAAGTTCAGGAATGAAATCCTGCGGCTGCGAGCACATGTAAAGTCATCATAACATTGGAACAAGGTTATCTGAGAAATGGCACTTTATGTTTTACCTTCATGAATAGAAAATATGCTGAGAAGGTTTTGATGCTGTGCAGACACACGCAGGCATATGTTCCAAAATGATGTCACGTTAAGGTCAATCCAAATCTGGCGCTGCTTTTTACAGACAGGCTTTTGTCAGATTCCACTTGTCCGTACATGTTGCTATCGATCAAGTCTATTGGTTGCCATCGCGGAGATTGGGGCAAGTGTAAGCGTGCTCCAAACTAACACTCACAATGCTATCAAGGTTCTCTAATTGCCCACATTCTCCTCCACAGCCTTCCTTCCACCTTGCCCCCCGGCCAGAGTATCAGGCCAGAACGGTGGTCGGTGAACCTTGGGAGAGTGGTCTCGGCTGAGCCCCCCCCCCCCCCCCACCCCCCTCACTAACACTCAGCCCAATGTGTTAATAGATCCAATGCCATCTTATTTTCGCACTTCTGCGAGACGACAAGGGGCGGCCAGGCGGGATTGGCAGTCGGCTGCGCTGAAAGAGCAAGAACAAGGGGAGGAGAAGGGGAGTGGGGGGAGGAGAAGGGGAGTGGGCGGGCGATCATGGAGGGATCGCAGCACTCTACCAAGGAGGTCAACAAGCAGGCAGGGGGCACAAGTTCAGCTTTGCTACTACGGAGTGAGGGAGGGCGGGAAGGAGGGAGGGTAAGTGAAAGGACAGATACAATGAATGAATATTTGGAGCAGCTGAGGATGGACGGATGCAAAGAGGTAGCAAATTGTTGCTACCACCAATAACTAAATTGGGATTCCTTCCTATTAGTTTCCTAATCAGAAATGATTTATTGTTTTGCGAGCAAATGCAATATTTTTACACACACACACATATCTAGTATATAATATGAACAAATGTGGACATGGGTTTAGTGTTTCACATCGTCCCTGGACTGTATTCAGAAGTGATATAATACTCATGCTAATTGTTATAAATTAATTCACACTACGTGAACATTCATTTTGACACTTGTTTTTTTTCCATTATTGTTCCATGCATTGCATACACATTAAAATCCAACCCACACACATATGCCCAAATGTGCAAGGGAAAGATGTGAGAGTGAGGGGGATGGATGGATGGATGGATGGACCTCCAGTGAGACCCACAGCTCGTGTCCATAGGTCAGCGTGGGAAGGTACGTGGAGCGCTTTTAGCTTCTTCTTCATCAGACTCTTTAGGCGGGATCTCCTCTTTGACTCTTTTTCCAACTCAGGACCACGGACAGCGATTTAGAGGTGTTGATTCTCTAAAGCTAAAAGTTCATCTACATTTTTCAAAATAGCAGTGGTGTCCTGCATGTTTTCCATGTCTTGATTCAAATAATTGTTATCCAGCTTCTGCAGCCCTTGCTAATTTTCTGACCATTTGAATCAGGTGTGTTGCAAAGGAAGTCAAAAAAGTGGGCAGGGCATACATTTGGGTCGGTAGATCCCAATTTGTCTTCAAGCCACGTGTGTCTCAAACATTTCACTTTTTCAGGCTGCTCGTGGTCTCCCTCTCTGGGTGTCAAAGATGCAAAGTGGCAGCCATGGCGGCTTCCGTCCGGCTCGATGGCCCAACCACGACAACCCATTGGGGTCTTGCGCGTGAGTGTGACCATGATGAGATTGTCAGACCTAACCTGTAAGATTGTGTAGCCATCCTCCTTCATCAACCTCCCAGAGATCCAACAGCGGCAGATTAGGATGCCATCATTAGAATGGCAGAGTGTTAAAACATCCATTAAGCTTTTAATTGAAGAGACGGTAAAATGCAGGGCGGGGGCGGGGGTCGAGTGTGTCATGTCGTGTGTGCTGCTATGACAGAGCTTGTCTTGCAGAGGTGTGAAGACATAAAGAATTACCAAAGGTCACGGGCGGCCAGAGGCCAGCCAGCCTCAGCGGCGCACTGTCAATCCACCCTGCTCTTTTAGCGGATGGCGCTCAATGAAAGTAAACTCACTCATGCTTTGCTTGACACCTATCTACTATTTCCGCCACATTCTTTTGCTCACATCATGCATGCGTTCATACGAGTCCGTGTGCACTGATGCCTCAACAATCCACCATTGTTCAGTTGTTACTGACCCTAACAGGTGGATGTGTCCTACTACTATAAAATTGTGACCAATAAATTGTGAAGTGGAAACCAAGTCAAAAATCTTCTTGACAACGATATGTTCTATACAACCCCGCTAATCTAAAAAAGCTATTCTGGTTATTATTGCATTTGTGGAATGTGAATGAATGAAGCCGTCAAATCCAACTCAGGTGGCCGTTTTGAAAATGACATCACAGTTGCGCAAGTTATCAAGCAATCACGGCTCACTCGTTTTTAAATGGTGAGATGGCTCCAAATTGAGGGCCCAGCTCGCAATTTCTGTTCCCGACCGTATTGATTCTGCTTGATGGGATTAGAATGGGAACACGCTATGAATGTGCCCTTGATGATTTTTTTTTTTTTTTTTTTGTCTCCCTTCCCAGATCCTGAAGTGACGGTGTTTGTCCTGGTCAGCAGGGACTCTGTGTCCACAATCAGTGAGGTCAAGCACCCCACAGCAGGACCTGGGCAGCGGGAGGAGTCAGAGGGGGTTACCGGTACTTCTTTTGCTTGTTGTCAAATTCATGCCAAGGCCTTTGGTGCCAAGCCGGTCGGTCCCTTTAGGCAGGCTCTCGCCATCCATCCGTGGGCCGACCGGCCGGCCGGCCGCATACGCCATCCACCGGCATAAGCTTCCTTATGGCGCTGCATATGATTAACTGGAGCAGTGGGCAGCTTGTCTGGTCCTGGGCACGGGTCCACGGGCGGGGGCAAGGACAAGAGGGACAATGTCAGTGTGGAGGCAGACCCAGCCCTCAATTGTGCTGACTTTGCGCAAAAATGTTACCTTATTGCATCAGACGGATGGATCCCTCTGCCATCAGTGTCTCACACTTGGAGGTTTATGTGTAAAAATTCTTCAGATGCTACCAAGTCATGTTTTTACAAGTAGCGCAGGTGTCAGTGAGTCAGAATAATTTACGTGGAATAACGCTTGCCACGTTTGCTGTTTTATCAGCCCTAAATCAATGCGTTATAGCTTTTGAATTCAATGCGGGCGGCTTTTTTGAATTTGAACTGATTATTAAGAACAAATATTTGACTTCCATCCTCTATACACCGTATAGTTGACAAACATTTTCTAAATCAAAACAAATAAGGGATAGACTTTTCAAATGCTGTGGTGTTTGTGAGTCACATGTAAAAGAAAAACAACTGCTGTGTTAGAAAAGAGAGAGCTAAACAGCACATTGGCGCGTTTTAAAACAGCAGTCCAAAAATCTGCCGTTAAACACCATCAAGTCGTTTTCCTTCACACCTCGCTGTTCTCGAGTGTGACTTCCGTCTGTTGCTTCTTTTCCTCACCATCGCGTTTCTCTCCCTTCCCTCTCCTTCCCAACTTCTTTCAGTCATTTTTTCCCCCCCTTTTACTTGCAAATCCGGCAAAACACCTTCTTGCAGGTAATTTAAAGTTACTTCAATTAATTAACAACAAAAAAAGTGTTAGTGGGATAAAACGAATGTGCCTAAAACTACTTTGGAATACGCATAATGGAATCATTTTAATTAATAGTGCGTAATTAACATCCCTGCTTTGGAATTGTATAATTTTGAAAATCAGTGTAAATGGGACCTCAGACAGTGTTGAGGCGAAATAGTCGATCACAAAACACAGCCAAGCGTGATATTATGTCTTTCATATGCATATCTTCTATATGTCTAGTGAAATGTAAGCTCAGCAAAAATATCGACTCCACAAATGACTTTTTTCTCGTTTTGCCCGTGGTGACTTGATTTAAAATGTAATACCGTCCCGGCCGGCCGGCCTGCTGGCTGTTTAGTAAATCAAACAAGGCAGAGTGAGCGTCGTGGCTACGTATCTTTGAGTTTCTATGAATAACACAAAGACTAGATGGAAGCGTGCGTTCAATTTTCCAAAGCTTGCATTCGCATTTAACAATAGACTCCTATTTACATGATATCCCATTTGGAGGAATTGAAGTGAAACAAAATATGGTTCTGCATAAGACGTGATTTGGCATAAACTGTGATCAAAATATAACGGCACCTTAAAGACAATACCCGCCCCCGTCTTGTCTTGTCTGCAAAGCCCTGTAGCAGCGCATCCTTCTCCCCATCTCCTCCACCTCCCTCCCTCCCTCCCTAAGGGCGATGTGGCATTTCTCCCCTCGGCCGGCCGGTCGGTCGGTCGGTCGGGCCTGCGCTGTCACTCTGGATGGCTCCTAGCGCGCTGTGCCCCGCTGTGATTGAGCATTACGAGGTGTTTCACGCCTCCATGAATTAGGCGAGACGGCAGGGAGGGCCTTGGGTAAATGATACGTATGGATTGCAAGGGCAAGAGAGTTCACGCTGGGGTCAGGTCAGCAAAGTGTGCCGCTGGCTCGCTGGCTCTGACAAGTCACGCAAACGGGCAAGCGTGCGCATCAAGCCACCTGTTTTCAATAAACACGCCAGTGTGTTTGTTTATGTACGTTGCGCTTAAGAATAGAGCTTATTTTATCATTAGCGGAGCACACGATAAATAAGTCCTGGTTGGAGCATCCCCACGTGTGAAGCGCTATAAAGCGCAGAGCTGCATGTAATTAATGTAGTGTGACGAGAGGCTTCTGCCCGGTGACAGAAAGAGACCACCTACTGGCTTTTAATACGCCTTGTCAATGTGGCCACAGGACGCTCAATACGGCCGGCTATGTCTCAACTCGGGGGGCTGAGTGGGTGAAAGTCATGCAGAGAGACAGGCACAAGCAATTTTTCTGGAAAATACACAAAGGGCTTTTAAGGTTATTATACTTCATAAGAATTAATCAAATGAACCGCTTTTGTTTTTTTGCAAAGATTAGACACTGAAACTCCATCTGATGTTTATAAAACTAACTAAAAATGACTTTTTTTTTTACCATCTTTCTGTTAATATACTTGAACTTAAAAATATTTTCCAGAGGGGAAATAAAAATAAAATTTCTAATGAATTTTCCTTTTTTTCCCCATCATGTGTTTGCACAAAACAAAATCATCTGGAGCTGGATATACTTTTGAATTAGACCATTTATCCGTATCTGCCTGACCAACTTCTGGCACTCTTCCAGCCCTGGACGATAATAATGCACATGGCCCGGAAAGAAATGGTGTCGTATTTTTTGACTTATTTGTTTTGGATGTTTTTTGGAGCGGCGGGCCTACATGCTGTTGCCGTACGTGCAGATGGCGCAGCTTCAATTGCACCCAGCCACTGCTGGTTCCAAGCCCGGATAAAAAAATGGAGGAGTTGTGGCAGCAAGGGCATCCGGTAGCCTAAAACCTTGAGCCAAATAAATCACGCGAGTGACTCTCTGATGGTCCAAGATGAACACGTCTACGTGTAGCGTGCTTTCCTATCGACATGCTTTTCATCGTCTCTTCCTTTTGTTTCGATGTGGGAGCGTATTTCTGACATCGGTATTTCAGCCTGAGTAAGCAAACACGTGTGCTCTACCGCTTCACCTGCCCCACAAAAGAGCATGGGAGACCGAGGAGGTTAACGTCTCGCAAGCACTTTGTACAGCTGTAGGGAGATGTGATTCTCTTCTGTTGTGGGCCAAGCGCTGCAGATCAATACCAGCATCCGGGAGCTGCCTTGTCCCAGTCCCTGGAGTGTCTGCTGGAAAGGAAGAGAAGCGAGTGAGCAAATTCCTGACATTTTTCGGCCGTCACTCAATTCTTTCAACTTTCAATTCCATTTGTTTCTGGTTGTCATCTGTTCCTGGTAGCTTTCAACCCCGGGGCTGGACAAGCTGGCCGCGTGGCTGCATCTGCCAGCACATCTTTAGCGGCTTGGCAGTTAGGTAAGTCCGTCACGGGTTGTAATCAAACCTGCCTGGAAACGGAGGAGGAGGGCCTGGCTGAAGTGGGAGGGAGGGAGGGAGGGAGGGGGGAGGGCCTTCGCTTCTGCCTGATTAATCATAATGTAATTTTAATTAAAAAAGCACAGTGTCAAAGGGTTTAGCTGCCTGAGAAGTGAGCCCAGATTGCCACGCAGCGGCATCCCCTTCAGTGCGCAGGCAGGAAATGCGTCCTGACAAATCCAGGCGCCTGGGCCAAGAAAACACAGGCCGCCATTACCGGGATATTGTCATCGGGGGTGTGGGTGGGAGACAGGCTGAAAAGGGGACAAGGAAAGGAGCAAGTGCAAGGGATGCTTTTGGAAAAGGTTGGGGGTCACACTGTCATGATAATTGGCGCTTGGTGCAAACGCAAGTGTCACACAAAACGGCAAAAGACGAGGAAATGTAAGGTGTGAGAGATCACGTTTCGTCAAGGGTGGATATTGTAAGCGCTTGTGAGTGATGCTGCAGGCTCGGGGGTCAGGCAAGAATGCGTAAGTTTGTTTCCAGCTCACACGCGAGCGGCTCCGTGTCACGCTATTTTTACGCCACCCGAATGGAGGTTAGAGCGTACCGCTGTGTCGGCTCCGGGGCCGAGACGGGGCTGAGACGGTAGCTGCTTGAGACAGGCCGGGCCAGGCCAGAAGGAGCCACGACAGCCGGGGGAGGCCGGAGGGCTGCGGCCAGCTTCCCAAGACACGTGGCCTGTCCACATGCTTGCCATGAGGAGAAACCAAACACAGTGCTGACAAGCCAGGTCATACCCTGGCGACAAAGTCTTACTCGCAGATGTGGAAAAAGTGGATATCCCTTTCCCAAAGTCGTTACATTCACTTAAGCGTCTTTTGATGTGCGCCAAAAAGATACAGTTCGTGTTCACACAATCACGCCCAAGTGGGAAATATGTAAAGCTTGCTGGAGGGTGACACTTTGGCTCATGCGAGACAACAAAGGAGACCCCCAGAGAGGAAAAGGGGCTAAAAGCTCACTTGGATTTTGGATGGGCGCTGGGCCATGGGCCAGGGTTGGCTGACCTTTTGGGGGGTGGGGGATGGAGGACAGTGAGGGGGGAGGGAGGGAGGGATTCGCCAGCATCCGGGTGGGGTTGGGGTGTCCGGCGCTCAGGAGGATTGGGAGGTGAGAGACCGTGAAGGGCCATCCCTAACAAGCGTTTGATTTCTCCCTCCAGGTGTGCTGTGCTGTGCTGTGCTGTGCTGTGCTGTGCTGTGCCCCCAGATCAACCAAGGCACCGGCGGTCGTGTCCTCTCGAGTGAGTCATCTCCTCCTTCAACATTCCTTAATCTTTTTGACACCTGACACACTTTTGATTACATTTTATCTTTAATTTTCGTAGTCAATTGCAGTTTCAAAGCATTTGCCGCTACCAAATTTCAAATAGATTCAAAGCCATTGTGCCATTTTCATATTATGTGCTCGCATTTAATTGTGGATTTTTTTAGCCACGGCTCAGCGGCAGAAATGCAGTTAAAATTCAAAGCAAATTGAAGTCGTAACGAGATGCTAAGTGCCCCGTTTCCCATATGCCAGAGTAAATGTTGGTTTTGTCAGATCAACTCCATTGAGTGCTATTAATAAGTGAGAGCTCACAAGTGTTGGAGAATAATGAGGCCTTTGTATGATCTGATGTGGCCCATATTGCCTCACCGTCACGCACACACTGAGACACTAACGAGGATTTAAAGGACCCCCTGTGACACGCGAGGGCAAAGATAAAAAGCCCTCCACCTTCCGCAGTCAAGCGACAGATGACCATTTAAACAAGCCTTATTAGGCAGGTAGTTAACAAGGCCACATCAATGAAATTTGCATGGCAAAAGCCATTGACAAGCTCCACCGGGAGACGTGCCCAAATTCAAATTGTGCAGCCATTATATCATCGGGATGGCACACAAAGAAAAAAACCCAGAACACGCTGCAAGCAATGATGGAAAACGACATAAGCTCAAGAAACAAAGAGAGAAACACTTGCTCCGTGCTTGATTCTTGATTTCAGCTTGAGCGAACCACCCACTGGCTGCCTTAACCGCTCTCGAACGAACCCATCTGTTGGTTCATTATTGCATCTCCAGCAAGCCCAGGAAGGGCAAGATCAATTGGAGTCAAGCCGTTGAATGTTATGTCACTTAGGCCAGAAAACTCCAAACAAATCTAGCAAAGATTCATTGATTGCTATAGCTTATGTACTTTTTGGGGCGAATTAGGATATAGGTTGATCATTATGTAACTTCAAAAAAAAATAATTGCGCGATGTCCGCCGTTCCTGAATTTGCGTTGGATTGTCCGCTCAAACGAGTGCGTTTGTTCTCATTGGCACGATCAGTAGGGAAGAGCTGGTGAGGCTTTAGCTTTGCCACGCATTTTGCTGCCAGGTCCCTGAGAGATCCCACTGTTGGTTTATATTGAACTTTGTAGGCCGCTGACTCTGCCAGGCTCCCCTGCCTACCGCTGTAATATGCGAGCTGCCGGGGACCTAGCGACAGCGACGCTGACACATTCACTTCTGTGTTTGGAGAGGAGGTTTTCTTCATACATTTGTGTGTGTGTTTTTTGCACAATTTATTCTGGTAACGTGTGTATGCAACATGCACACTATCCGTTTGTGCTGCTGGCAATTCTCCACTGTGTCCTTTCCAGCTCACCCAGCCTCTGTCATAAACAGCCATAGTCTGTGGCAGGTGTTGCACTGCCGTGCGCAGCTCTGCCTTTCCCAAAGTGACACACAAACAGTCGGAGAAATGCGCACGCACACCAACGCGCGCATCCATGTCTGAAAGACACTAGTGGGAATCCCCACAGGTGAGTCGACACCTTCTTATTAAAATTCACAGACGCAGACAACATGACAGCTGTTTAAGCCATCTCACAAAGCATCAAATCCTTAACTTTCCATTTAGGCCTGAAATGACATTTAAATAGCCCCAAAGGTGCAATATGTGATATTAGGTTTGTTTTCTCGTTTGATGCTCAAGTCCGTCAGTTAACTGGCTTTGTCAAAGTGGTGTGCCTCAGTCAAGCTGGTCCAAGCTGCATTTGGTCACCCTGCTCCACTCTCTCCTGACAATTGTGACTTTTCCATGCAATACTAACAAAAGTGACTTCTAGAAAAATGTGCTCACTGCATAATATTTCAACATCTTGAGACCAAATGAGGGCACGGTTAAGAAGTAAAAATCTCAGCCCCTCAAACACAGACCGGACAGCTAATCTTGACAAAGCAGTGTGTTTATACCTTGTCCCTAAAAAGCAATTCATCTGTGACCCTATAGTGCTATTCTCTGTCCACGGCTGACAAGACAGCACTAAATGTTCAAGTGGAGGTAAGTGCTGGCAAATCCTCTGGCGATACAAGCGTGGTTTCAGGCTCGTGCTCAGTGCAGCGCTTTTCCTCTGAGGACATGAGAAGGTAGGGAGTGGCACAGACAAGGAGCACGACTTGGGGTGGAGAGGTCAGGCAGCGTGTGGCTGGGGAGTGTGGGGAATTATGAAGATGCGAGGCCCTCTGTGGGAAGATGTCGGCCGCTTGCTTCACTGAACCTTGGCAATCGCTGCAAAAGCAGTGGCAAACGCACAGCGAGGTCGACAAACCAAATCCCCCGATACCTACCAGACAATGAGACCTTTGATATTTAATGACAGGAAACCAAACTGATGATTTATATACTATTATTATTCATGTTCGACGATACGTAAAGTGGCTCCGATTAACTGTCAGCTGTTCTATTCATCTTTTCTTGCCATTTTTGCTGTCACCTCTTGCAACCCAAGTGAAAAAAGAATCACAGCATCCGAGCGGATCTGTGCAATGTAACCCTTGATGTTGTGATACGTATATGGGCGTGTTTTGAAAGTTAACCTCATCTTGGAAGCCATGAAGCAAGGCTCTGCCAGAGGCTCAGCTCTCTGAGCGCTGGTGCATGTGACGGGGCAAAGAGACAGCAAATGTGTGGTGTGAGATGACACGTCCCCCCACTCATCAGTAAGGGATGAATGTGTGTCATGGCGGTTAGGGAACACGACAAAATCCATGACCGCGTTGCCCTTTCTATTACCACCCAAAAAATGTGCATGCTTGCATTGTCAGTCAACTTTTTGAATTGGGCCGCGCAGCCTTCATCCTTGCTAGAAACAGATTCTTCCACACCTCTCTCTCCTTGTTCTGGCTGAAGGCTTCTCACAGGTACGATATCTTGCCCTCGGTTCAGGAGCTGAAAATGAGAATCTTCAAATCAGGAGTCAGGGAGTCGTGTCGGAGCCTGACCCTGTATTCTCACCTCCTATCCAGCCGGACCTGTGAATGATGGCGCTGTTCTATGTCTCAACTAGGCTTTTCCATTATTCTTTCGTCTCTTCTATCTATTGCACCTTTATTTGTCGGCGCTATACAATGCATTTTCTTCCCTTTATACTGTTGAGTCTGTGCCGTGTTCTTCCCGGAGTTACTGTTTACACTCAAATCAAATTGTGAAAGGGCGTTGAAGGCAAAGGCAGCTATAGATATTATTGATATTGTAATGGGGTCATGGAAAACAATCGTCATGGTTGCTTAAAAATGGAAACTATTGCATCCCTGTTTGACCTGGAGGTGGCTGTTGGGGAAATGGGCAAACAGGTGACAGGTGGAACAGACCCAGAGTTTGGGAGCATCTGGTGGTCCGAGGAGGTAACAGCAGGGAACAGAAGCAGAGAAGAGCTGCTAAGAAAATAGATGGGGTGTGGTTGTGGCGGCAGCGGCGGCAGCAGCAGCGGCAGCGTGGGGTCAACGAGACGCTGCCTCTGCCTGTTTTAACAAGTAGAGGAGAAGAATGGAGGTGGTAAGGCTGAGTACAGAATGAGTGGACCCTGCTGGTGCGCTGTGATCCACCGACTGATTGTGTGGTACTGCCTCAGGCCAAACGTGGCACCTTTGACAGTGTCAGGGTGCCACTATAGTGATAGCAAAAGATGGACGCTTCTGCTACAATGCACACCAAATGCTGCTGGCTGGGTGGGTGGCTGGGAGGCTGACTACATTCACGCTGAACTGAATCTATTGATTAGGATGGAACAAAATGATGAGTCCAAATCGAGCCGTGGAATCATGTCTTGCTTTTATTCTTTTGAGGTGGGGTGTATATTAAAAATGGAATTTCATTGAATGAATTTGTTTGTGCTCAGGTCGAAATGAAGCGACCATAAGATGAGGATTAAAATAAAAGTGGCCAGCTTCTCTCATCTTCTCTGCTGCCATTTTGGGGAGACATGAAATCGCTTTCGGTGGCAAATAAAGGCGGCATTGTGCGGTGGCCTGCTGGTAATTACGCTGCACGGGCCTTGAGTGAAGGAAGCTGTTTAGCAATATGGCCCTGGCCTGGGCCTCCGCCGCTGATCTCATTTGGCTGCATTAATTAGCTTGCTCTGAGCTTCGGAGCGAGCGGGGTGTTAACGCAACAGCACACTGCTTGGCGGCCCGCTCGCTTAGTCGGTCGGAGATGACTATAGCTCGGCAGTCTGTTCAGTCCTGTAGAAAATCTAGCGCCCTCCTGAACTTCCTTACACCTTTTCTTCCCCCCTCCTCCATCCTATCAGGCCGAGACAGCTGTGGCTACTCAGAGGGCACGACTGCTCCCTATTCACTGCACTGTTTACCACGGCAGACCCAAAACGCTGTCCCCCCCCCCCCCCCCCCCCCCCCCCCCCCCCCCCCCCCGAGGCATTTGCTTTGGGTTTTAAATTCGTTTTGTTCTTGCAGTGATCTTGGAACCTCGAAAGAGCGACGAACCGCAGTTTATTTAAAAAACAAAACAAAACCCTAAACCTATTATTTACCTTTCTGTAAAGCTTGGGGAAGAAAATATATATTACAATTGATTGTGTGCACAATAATGCTTCTAAAACGTTTTCAATTTAAAAAAAAAAAACCTATGCTCAACAAATTACAAAAAAAAATATGTAATATTGATTTTATTGTTACGTGTACATTTTTAAAAAAAATCCTACTATACAGAGATAGGGACAGTGCGAGTGTCATACAAATTTTTTTTCAACTCGACTACTATTAATTTGGATTTACAAAGATACTGGCATATGCTGAAGGTGAGCCACGCATGTCAGATAGGTCAGGCAGCAGTCGGTCATTTCCATAAGGTGCCTGCCGATGGAGCAGGTGATAGATATGAGGGTGCTGGCATGAGCGGCGCAGAGGTAGTGGGGCAGATGGACCTGTCTTGCACTGACCACGTAGCTCAGTACCCCGCCGGGGCCCCGGGTGGGGGCCTGAGCACGCTCCCAAAAAGAAGGGCGTCCCACCGAGAGCCTGGCATTAAGCCTTGCCCAGTCTTGGCCGGCACCCATTTCCACAGCCCTTGCCCCGTCCCGTCCCGCCCCGCCCCGCCCCGCCCCGCCTCACTCACTCACCCACCCCACCCAGTCTTCTCCATACTGCCCTGCCCTGCCTAAACGCTGACCAAGCCCTCAGGGCTCGGGCCTGCCTCCTGGGCTAACAATGGCCCAGACAACAAGCTGCTCCCGGCCAAATGGGGATGCCAAGGATGAAGTCTGCTAGCTAGTGTAGGAAATGCACAAATGTAGTTGAGTATTACAAAAAGAGATTTTGATACGTATATCAGGGGAATCATTGGTATCAACTTTTTCCAAACATATTGGCGTGTGTGAAAAGGCGTTGTTGGTTTTTTTCTTAATTCCAAATGGGAAATCTGTTGGTGCAGATGTAATTCATCTTTTTTGTCTGCTACTTTGGAGGTCCAGTCATGTTCGGTTATGTGGCAAACGCACACAGTTGGAGCTGTGAATTTTCTTTGCAAGGTGATATTTCCTGGCTATGTGCAAATAAAGCACACACATAAATGCTGTCACAAAAACTGAGAAGCAGTCTTTCACTCTCCATTTTATTCTGTTCATATTTGATATTCAGTTGGAAGATGGGAATTATTATTTTTTTGTAGCTAAATAAGATAATTGATATAGATAATATTCAAATAATTTTGCTATTATTTTGTGGGGCGGCTTGAGAATAAAATCTCACTACCCGATACTTTTTGTAACCGTTCTTTAAGGTGTGATCATTCTAATTTGAAATGATATACATTTCAAACAATAATTCCCCAGCAGAAAGTCAATTTGCACTACCCTGGATTGCATGTTGTATATCGACCTGTAGTTTCCTGTCTGCCACTGCGTGAAGCGCCGTCAGATCGGGGAGGAGGTTAGCGGGGGGTTGCTGAGCCCTAGATTGGCGATAATTGGTTGAAGGGCAATACACACCAATAAAAGGGCTCGAGAAAATCCTGTCAAGACTCAACCACTTCTATTTCCATACCAATTAAACCTTGTTGATGCTGGCGTGATAGAAAAATATGGAGGTGCAAAAAGATTTGAAATAGCCAAACACGTCAAAGCCACGTGGCTTTTGTTTCCCAACTGCAGGATTCCATACAGTGTATGATTTACTTCTTAACCTTGGGATTGGATCTAAGAAAACAAAACAAAACAAAACAAAACAAAACAAAACAGGATCCTCGGTAGGAGGAAAAGATGGGTTTGGGTCTCTGGAGACTTTCTTCCACCGATGTCACAATTCGATGGCGTAATCCGCAAGAAGGAATCAGCCTCATATCAAAGTAAGATGGCGGGCTCTACTGATTCCACTTGACTGGTGGGGGGGGGGGGGGGGGGGTATGATTTCATATTTAAATGGGAGAGCATGCAATAGCCCGCTTCCATTTCAGTTCAGATGGAATTGGCTCTATATATCGCAGTGCGTTGTCGCATCATCGGACATATATGGACCTGCCCGTTATAATAACGTGGGGGTGAGGATCTCTCACAACCTTCGAATTCAAACATCACCCGTTGCATCTCAAGTCATCTCGTTTGAGTGCACTCGATTACGTTAGCATATAGTACGTATTTTCCGACATGACCCTTTCTGAAGTCTAGCGGCCTTCAGAGGCCAGCGCCGATTAGAACGAGACCAGCGACCGAGGAGCGTGGCCCCTCTCCCTCGTTGTCCAAGCCGTAGTCCTCTCGCAAGTCGCTGTTTACATTTCCCTTGGAGTGTTTCCCCCCACGGCGCTCCATCCAATTCTCCTCAACAAGGGAACATGAGGAGCGAGATAAAATGGGAGAGGGATCATGAATGGAAGGGGACAAATTGACATGTGGCGTTTTGTGAGAGGAGTGGCCAACCTCTCGACCGCCGATTACCATTCGCTAATGAGCACTCTGCTTTTTATGCGCCTCTCTGTTTTTCTCCCGTGCTTGTCGTTCTTTCTCCTGCGGAGCTTTGTGTAAGGCCCGCGGAGGCCGGCGGAGGGAGCGAGCCGAGGTGCACTGTTAATGGGGAGACGCACACATCAGTAATTAAAGCAGCAGGGGGCCTTGGACGACGTATAGCAACTCATTCCAAAGCCTGCTTTCCCTTAAATGCAATCTTGTCTGTCGCATTGATGATTGTGCTGGAGGCCAGTTTTGCCCCTGGCACTTTTGTCACTCTCTAATGATGCCTTTCGGGCCCGTGTCCTTCTTTCTTTCCTTCCTTCCTTCCAGCAGCACGGCAAGTTGGGGCCAATCGTTGCGGCAACGCCAAATGCTGTACATCTGAAAAGCTTTGGATTTGGCCGACCAATTGATAGAATGACACACACACACACACACACACGCACGTGCGCCACACTAGTCTTTTATTTAAATGAGCACAAATCCTAAAACGGGCATTTTATGTTCTGCGTAAAAACTGGATTGAAGCGACCCCCGGCCATTTTCAAGCGTAATTCAAGAAATATTTCAATCAGTTATTTAATTGAAGTGCAGGATCATGGTTAGTTCCTCGTTGTGATTTCAACCTGCACTATATTGTGTGTGTGTGTGTGTATGTATGTATTTATTTTCTACAGTGTCCAATAGTGAGATAATGCATCAATCTGCAGGGGAATTTCAAAGTGTGAAAGTCGGATTCAGTGCTTTCCATCATTTGATGGATGTTTTAATGGAAAAAAAAAACCAACAAACAATTCAAACAATAGCTCGGCCATGCAAATACAAAATAAGCAGCAACACCTTCTGCGCACGCCGTGGGAAGTCCCATCGGAATGACAAACGGTGTGTGGCATACATATATTGTGTAATTAAAATAACCCAAGCGGTATTCTCTCTTTCTTTCCCTGTGCCATGTTTGGTCTCCTTCCTGCCCTGATTACCCCCCCCCCCCCACACACACTTTGGACCCCCCTTCCCGTTATCTCTCGGACCCCCTTGAGTATGGCGTTTTACATTTCTGTTTGTAAAACTGTCAACACATCCACTGGCTGTACTAACGTGTGATTTAGCGCCAGCAGAGAGGAGGGATGAAGCGTGAGAGGGAGAGAGGTAACTGCATGAGATCTTGCACTTTCTCAAAGCCGAAGATTTTTTTCGACTGTTACCCCCCACCGACCCTGCCCAGCATTCTTTACTTTTTGAAGATGAGCACATTTGTTGCCTTTTTGTGATCACTTGATGTGATCATATCTTGAAGTTTACATGGGGATGCCCATCAGATCTTTCAAAACCAGATACTAATGTTTCTTTTTGATTGACATATTGTTTTGGTCTTTAGAGAAAAGCTGCTGGTCAAAAAGAAAATCAATCTTAGGCTCAAGTATTTTTTTGATGACTTTGCTAGCGCAGCACGAGCGGAGGAACATCCTCAAAATTAATTGGATTAATGTGTGGAGCTGAATTGGGTGTGAAATTTACACCTGCCATGCTTCTTTCAAATTAGACATCTCCTGTCACTGCTAATAAGTACCTGGGGGAAGGAACGGGCCGTACTTCTGATCCTGAAAATAGAAGAGAACTTAAAAAGTCTTACGTAAAGACTTTACTTTTGCTCTGGAATTTAAGGTGACATCACCGTAGGATAAAAACAAACAAACAGAAAAGCTTGTTTCCCCAATTATGATTTTTTTTTTTTTTAACCTTCAATGAACAGGCTATGCAAAATCCGCCAACCTTCCACTCTGGGAGGAGAAATTCCACATTATTAGATCAGACTGTAACAAGCCCTTGCATCATTTTTTTTTTGACTTTGTTTAGCTTTCATTTGCACCTCTTTTTTGCAGCTGTGAGAAGGGAATTTAGTGTCGATCCCTTCCGAGACATTAGCTCATTTGAACAGGCAGGCAGGCCAATAATGTCTCCGTTGGAAGCTTTTGCGCTAAAGCAACGGCGGCTCCCTTGTCAATAACAAGCTAGTCACTTCATTATAGCTTCGCACGTTGTACTTATATCTCTTGGCCCCATCGGAGAATGACCCAGTCACATGTTACTGTATGTTAATCAGGAGTGCACCGTTGTGTCAAAAATGTAATTTTCTGAGATCTTATTGTTTGATTTGGTCACATTTCATGTGCTTTGGGATGTCTTTTTTTTTTTTTTTTACTTAAAGATGAGGGAATGAAAGTATAACTCTTTATGTTATTGCAGCCTTGCTGGTCTATGCTGAGCTATAAGGGGGTCATTTGTCATGCCAATATATTCCAAATAAGTTTTACATTTTTTGGTTCCTACTCAGATTAAATGGAAAAAGAAAATCCTATAAAGAGATGGCACAACACTTGAAGACATAAATGTGTGAAAGCATAGACACGTCTGCATGAGCATGATGGCTAAGTGCCGATTATAGTTGCACCAAATGTTGAATAAGGACTTTCAAAAAACACATTCAGGAGAAGCTGCGAGAAATTCGCTCACACCAGCAAAGGCAGACGCCGACCGCAGCCAAGAAAAAAAACAAGCTGAGCAGAAAAACCACGAGTGAGCAGTAGCAGAAGAGGAAGCCGACTTGCCTTCCAAACACCAAACAGAGGCAAAATGAAATGTTTAGATCAGAAGAACAATTAATAAAAACTATGTTCAACTATATTCTAAATTGCGCAATCGGTAAACAAAACCAACCAAAACAAAGGAGGTCCTCGAACACAATAAGCAGACATCAAAAGAGGCCTCAAGACCTTTCTTCTGCATTGCATGACGCTTGATTAAAAGCGCTCGTAACCCTGTTAGGCTGGAATCGACTCGCTACGGGTAATTGCGAAAACACTTTGTAATCAACGTACAGCAACAGCGGAGACCTTGCTAGAATGCATTCACTCCAAATAAAGCGCTCTCTTTAGAAACAGGCGCAGCAAAACATCTAAGACCCCGATGAGACTCCTCACACTCTCCAATGGCGAAACCTGCCTGTGAATGTCTCCTGACAGCTCCTTAGCCCTCGCTAGAAAGAAGCACTTCCTAATTATTCAACCCAGCTTGGAAGAAACATCAACACACACACACACACACACACAAAGCAAAGTAACAATTGGGTTCGGCGGTTTGAGCTGCAGTTGTTGTGATCTTGATCATATTCCGTAAATAAATAAATTGGTGAAAATCATTTTAAATTCATGGAGGATGGAAAAAAAAAAGTCTTGTGCCATTTGCAGCAGGCACATATGGCGGCTTCAGGCACTCACACCAATGCGCGCATTTGTACGCAATTAATTGACAAACACTTGACATGTGGTCGAGCAGCAGGTGCGATGCTTTTGTCTTTCTACTTTTAGCAAAGGAACAACACTCATATTATTGCTCGGAAGCAATGGCTGAATAATTCTCGTTTGTTCTTTTATTTGAGATGAATTACATTTGTCTAATTCAGACAGGATTCACGATTCACGAGCAAAAAAACCCAAAACATTGCTTTGTTCTAAAACTGAACCAAAGGTCAAAAAATGTAGAGATCAAGCTCGATCCTCCGAGAAGCACGACGCGATTCAACAATTGTACAAAATGTAAAAACGCCAATGTGACATTGATTCTATTTTCACTTTTATGGTCTGACAGCGACGAGAGACTCTTGTGAGAGCGGCTGAAGAAGCTCTTTCAATTGGCCTTTCCCGCCTGCTCTTAACACCTACAAATTTGGATGGGGGGGAAAAAAATGAAAAAATAAAAAGTAAACACGAGCGATTCACTTACATCTTGCATCAGTTTGTAAAAGCTTTGACGTCTTGACACTGGATTTTAGTCAAACATCATTCCCAGGAGTGTGTCAGGCAACAATTTGAGCATTTTTTTTTAGACTAACCGTTTAAACAATCTTGCACCTCATACTCATAAATGATTGAATTTATTGAGTGATTAATGATTTTTTTCATGAAAAAAAAAACAACAACGTTATGTTCTTAAAGGCTCATGTTTGTCACGCTTTTGATGCAAAGTCTCAAAGTGCCTCCTAGTGGATGGTCTCTATTGCAGCAT
The DNA here is from genome assembly GCF_024217435.2 of Syngnathus scovelli. Taxonomy (NCBI): domain Eukaryota; kingdom Metazoa; phylum Chordata; class Actinopteri; order Syngnathiformes; family Syngnathidae; genus Syngnathus; species Syngnathus scovelli. The sequence goes on from NC_090865.1 coordinate 714,394, forward strand.
CCTGACTTCATTTGACCTGCTAAGAAGGTCTCAGGAGTTGAAATTCCGTAATCAAAGAGCCTTTTGTGGCACCAAATAACAACATGGCACTTTGCGTCTCACACAAATTGTGTTAAATTTCTGTGCATTAACAAAACTGCAAACTGGGTGAGTGTAAAGCGACTTTGTGTGTTGTCTTCACGGCTGAGGGGGGGGGGGGGGGGGGGGGGAAATCAACAAATAGGTCGATTTTCGCTTCAATCACTTATCATTGTTACTAATTCTAACCAAGGCAAGTAATTTGAATGAACAACGTTGATAGTGAAATCTATTTACAGGCCTATACTTAATTCCCAGGGATGCAAATGACACCAATCCAATGATGCCATTTTGACAGACTGGCACTGAAAAATTGAAATGATGATTTTTTTCTAACCAATTTGATTTGACCTGGACAGTTTCATTACCTTAACGGTATGACAATGTTTGCACCGCAAGCAATAGTTGCACACATCCTGGCACCTCATTCCACTGGCTGGCCTCAGAGGAAAATAATGGCAGCATTGCAAACAAACAATACCCACGATCGTCTGCTCACACTGACATATTTGACTGCTGGCTTGTGTATGGATGCGGACACATTGCTTGTCTGGAGAAATGGAGAGAGATGATGCACTGTCCAGAGCATCATCCTGCCGGTCCAAACCGCCCGCCCGTCCCCTGATCCACACAGATGCTTCTTGCAGATCCACCTGTCTGCTTGTCTGTCTTCTCTGGCAATGAGAGGGAGGGCCTCTCAACAGACTCATTTGGACAATCTCCCTTCTGCTTGCACCAGAATGCCTTTTGACAGAGACAGAAAATGACGTAAGGCAACATTTGGCGCGCGTCATACTATTGGCTTGACAATTTATTGGGTGTTGTTGCCATCTTGTGGTCATTAATGAGACATCACTGATAATGCATTTCGCCCCCCCCCCCCCTCCCCCCCTCCTGATGAAGTCTGTATTCCATTAAAAAGGTGTGTAAAATAAAACACCCTGATACAACCGCAATGTATCACTTTAATATTAATTGTGTAATGTAGCAATAAAAGAAGCCATCAAATGTATTGAGGTATTAAAGACCATAGGACTTTCCTTGGAATACATTTGGAAGTGGCAGTTGTTTTGACTTTGAAAGTGGGTGAAGTTATTTTGATTCTCCTGTGATAGCTGATTAGCTGCGTTCTCCAAATTGCTCACAGACTACACTGGCCTGTCCTTCAGCACATGCTGATTTGTGAATGTATTAAATCTGTCATCTTGGAGCCCTCTACACATCTAAAAAAAAAATCTGTAAAATGCTTGCTGGCACTCCTCCAGTTTGACTACGTCAATCAAGCCTGCCTGGCAGCGGTCAGAAGCTCTTTCTGTCAATCATCTTGAGAGACTCTGCAGGCCACGCAACAGATGACATCGCAGCAAAATGAAAACATTATGGAGATGACACAAGTGACTCCTGGAAGCGCTGAATGGAATCTAGCATTGAGCAGAGTTTCCATCTTGCCAGTCAAAGACTTTCAGTTGTTTGGTCGTAATGTCAGTTGGCAGGAGCCCTTTTCACTCACATGCGGTGTGTGTGTGTGTGTCTTATATTTATATCGTCCATGTGTAGCTCAGTGTCACTTTGCCTGTTTCCAATTCATTGCCATGTGATGTGAAGTGAATACGCTAGCGGCCTCTCATAGGCCCATATTACTTGCATGTTTGGCAAGTTCTGATCACATCGAACATAATCCCCTTCACTATGAGGGAAGTTTTTTTTTTTTTTTTTTAATATTGATAATTACTTTCATTCCATTTTTAAGCTCTGCGCTGTCATTCAAATGACACTGGTTTTAATTAAAAACTAAAAATACAACATTATTACAACCGCTACTGCTGCAGAATCGATTCACTCGAGGTACAACTGGACCATGAATATAATCAATTGGCTTAATCTCAAGGGCATACTAGACATTTAATAAGGACGGTTTTTTTTTCTTCCCGCCCACGGCAGACATAAAGATATGGTTGCATGCATATACTAGAGGGTCAAAGGGTTGAGTTTTGTGAGATAATTCAGACGCATGTCCTCACGCTTTCGGTATATTCTAGTTTGTTTTGTCCTTTCAAAGAATGCCCCATGATGAACGATAATGGCAGTAAACCAACATCGCTGGGTTCCGTTCATCTCTTTAGTCTGCCCACTCACACCCACTCGCCCGCGCGGTCATTACGGAAATAAACGATGGTTACCTTTTAACTGCGAAAGGAAATAAAGTGGGAAATCAAGGGATAAATTGTCCGCTTTGCTGCGGCTGACTCATGAAGTCATTGGTGTTTTTAAAGCTAGTGTTAAATCTGTGCTCCTTGCGAGCACATAGGTCAGCCGCTAGCCTTGCGAATAAACTGTAATTGAGGGTTTCATCACCAGCACTAATTACACAATGGCACTTATCTTAGCCTTGTTGTGTGGATGTATGTGTGGAAGGTGTAATTATGTAAACTCTGATAACAATTGAAAGCGTATTACTGCCGCTCTTATCTCAAGGGTATAATTAGAGGACTGCAGAGTGTGATCAGTAATTTAGTTATTTCTCACATATTACAAGGCTGCTCATTATATGAGCCAATGGTATTAAATGAGATTGACTCCGCATTTCACTCACTCGGTGCTTTGTTCATTTAATCAATCTTGAAGAGCTTGCGCTAAGGGGTGGGAATCTCACGGCATGACATGGGATTATGTTTACCATTGGATTCTATTATCGATTACCCGTGCATCTTGAATGGATGCTCATTTTGTTACTGTGTGATAATCCACAGTACGTTTCAATATTTTTAATGAATTACAGACGTCTAGGAGATTTTGGGCATTCTGCAAAGTACATTTACTTGGGAAACAAAAGAAAATAGTATGTTTCATTATCTTTTGATAGCCCATGTTAGTGAAATTTTGCCACAGAGAAAACACAGACAGACAGACAGAAAGAGGAACATACACAATTTTGGGGTTATTCATTTCACCCCAAAAGGTTTGGTCAAATGAAGAATCCACAAACAACCCAATTTCGTTTCTTTTCTTTCTTTTTTTTGGTGGGTTTTGTGGGATTTTTCTTTTTGGGTTGCTTTATGTATCATTTATTTGGGGTGGAATGAATAACAGATCCTCTTTGGGAGACAAAAACAAACAACTGCAAGAACAAAGACCACACCACAGTATGACATGCACAGATGACAGATCAATGCAGTATGTTAGTGTCATTATTTTGTTTTTTTTTTAAGAAACAGATGCCTGTCAGGAAATCGGAACATGTGATTTTAATTTTCTATTGCGTGCTCGAGCATATGACATGACATTGCTTTAGTTTACATCACCACAAGATGAGATTTATCTGGACTGCTTCTTCTTCCCGATTGCAGCCTCTGCTTGGTTTGATCCCCCCCCCCCCCCCCCCCCCCCCCCCCCCCCTTTCCACTTTTCATACAAATGCATAAACATATTCCAATTTCTCATTGAACCCAGGTCACTACGGTTTTATTTCTAAGCTTTATATGTGTAGGTGGGTGTGTCTTTGTCCTTGTAGCAGATGGGGTTGATTTTTATGTATGAAAAGTGCTGTGGCAATAAAGTTTGATTGATTGATTGGTTTAATGAAATCTATTATACAGAATGGGCCCTAAGTAGACTGAAAGGTTGTGTTTAAGCATACAAGAGAGAATAAATATCAAATGTAAAAATGTTAATATTAACTATATATTTGAGCTCGAGTGTCAGTGGGCGGAGTCTCTTGCAAGGACACCTTCAGGCAGTTGTCATAATGAGCAAGTGAAAAGTTTTATTTCTGTTTTGCTAGTTGCCATTGCGACTGCATTTGGACTCTTTTGTGGTCAACTGCTTCTCTTTTCTCTTGTTTTTGCCTGTAAGTACAAGTGTAAGTTTCCTGTTTATTCCCAGCACTGCTTAGGTTGTTTTGTATTTTGTTTGTTGCACTGTTTTTCTTCCATTGCTGCACTTTAGCTTTTTATTCATTCATTAATTCACTTTTCCAAGTTGACCTTTTGTCACATCACTTTTTGTCTCTTGTATCAATCACCTCATGCTTGCATGCCCCTTTTGTTCAAATCCTGTAAACTGTTCCTTGGTGCTGTTTGGGTAAGTTAAAAAAAAAAAAAAAAAGTCTCCCTTTCAAACCAAGTCATAATTGCTGGCACGGCTTCATCCTGCAGGTGTCATACTTGCCAAGGCATATTCACTTCTTCACTAATTCTTTAAGATAATTTTTTTTCAGAGTGGTTCAAGTGTAAAGTCTGTAAGTGTGTGCGCGCGCACATGTTTGTGTGCGTCAACAGGCACTGGTGTCCCGTTGAACCACTTAAAGGATTCTATTTAACGGGTCAGCCAAGCAATTAATCAAGGGTTTAATTGGAATCCTGAGTCGAGTGACACAATTTATGCAAATGAGGTCCTTAATATTCAAGACTATATTCACTGCTTGTATTAAAATGGCTTCTTTGCGTGCTAGCACTTTCATTACAGAAAATTAGTGAGCAATAATAAATCCAAATACACATTTATTTCCCAGAGAGGAAAAATATGTAATATCAGAGGAGTAAATGTTTGTCTCATATGAGGCCATGTTAATGCCGCTAATTTTGCCTCATTAGTAACAGACTGCTATCTGCAGGGATTCAGTCTTAATTGGATCAGCAAGCAATTCAAACCCTTGCTTCTTAATTGCTTTTTGCATTTAGCCACAAAATGTAGCATGTGCAAGTTTGCTTGTTAAATCCAAGGTGTCCAGACTGCCCATATGACCATACTGTAAAAAGCTGGGACAATTCACTGATCAATTGGTGCATGTATCAAACATGCTAATCGGATCAATCTTTTTAGTGCCCATGAATACAGTGTATGGGATTATAATTTTAATCCAAACTGATCGGCTCAAAAAATTGTCGCTACTGTTGCTGTAAAAGCAATTCATAAAATTGTCTAATCATCTCGAGCTGCATTTAAATATGAGCTTGTCCGACTGGAGAAATGATTTATCTTGGGGATGTATTTTTAGTGCTTGCTAAAGGTTGGACATCATTCAAAGTGTCTGCATGTTATTATTCACAGATTTCATTGTTTGCTGAATCATTTCATCTCTAGTATCTTAAATCTTTCTTTTTTTCCGGAACTCAAAGGGCTATGTTTGACAGCTGGAGCAGAATGGGTCACAGCAAACAAAGGCAAAACAGATGGATCCTTAGAAAAGTACCACATTCAGTCTCATGACTATTTGCTTTAAGAGCATTTGAGCGATCTTAGCTAATGGGCTGTTATTTGTCAGATGTATTGTGTCACTCACTCACTCACTCACTCACTCATTCACTCGCTCACTCGCGCATGCACTTGCTGTGCTCATGTGTGCAGGCTGCTTGGGGCTTGCAGTAATTACTGCAGTGAGCCAGGGAGTTGTCTTTTCCACGGCAGATGGCTCAGCACCATGCTGGATCAGGTAACCGTGACAACCACCTCTCTCTCTCTCTCTCTCTCTCTCTCTCTCTCTCTCTGTCTCTCTCTCTCTCTGTCTCTCTCTCTCTCTCTGTCTCTCTCTCTCTCTCTGTCTCTCTCTCTCTCTCTGTCTGTCTCTCTCTCTCTCTCTCTCTCTCTCTCTCTCTCTCTCTCTCTCTCTCTCTCTCTCTCTCTCTCTCTCTGTCTCTCTCTGTCTCTGTCTCTGTCTCTGTCTCTGTCTCTGTCTCTGTCTCTGTCTCTGTCTCTCTCTCTCTCTCTCTCTCTCTCTCTCTCTCTCTCTCTCTCTCTCTCTCTCTCTCTCTCTCTCTCTCTCTCTCTCTCTCTCTCTCTCTCTCCCCCCCCCCCCCCCACACTTAACATTGCCATAATGACTCTTCACACGGGCTGAATGTCATTATATAATCTGTAGAGAGCAAGGGGTCTGAGAGTGGGGTAACTGACAAAATGGGGCGGGGGTCATCATTTTAGTTTAGGAAAGTATCCTTTCAAGGTCTTCATTTGTCTTGACCGCCAGATTAACTGCATCATGTAAATATGCACATGTTATATAACAATGACTTTACATTCCAACCATCTGTATTTATCAACATATGAGGGGTAAAAATGAGTGGAAATGCTTCTGCTCTCATTGACTTGAAAGAAAAATAAGATGGAGACGTCCAACCAAGAATGTGTGCTTCTTTGCAGTACCAGAGGGAGGCAGTGACACACCTCAGTGTAGCAGGTGTTTTTGGATTCCAGTCCCTCCGTGCACACAATCAATCACCTAATCACAATATTCAAGTATTCATTCACCTGTTGGATTGCTTAATGAACCAAGCAAGTCAATCACGTGTAATGTAAAATTCCATTTTGTGTTTATCTCGTCAGGGTTTCAGTTCAGTGCTTTCATTTGGTGTCATTGCTGGTGGCTCATTATATTATTGGCATGTTGCAGCTAAACCGGAAAGTATTAGCGCTGCAAGGAATGAACGTACTTATAGCCTCAACCACATTTAAGAACCTTTAAATATGAGCGTGACCAAATATTTTTGCTGGTTCATTCCATATATGCCAAGTTTTCCCATTTGCACGTATGGTTAATTGATTCTATTTGCGATCATGGTTTTGAATCCAAACATTAGTTCTCGTAAAACATGAATTACCGGTAAGATCAGTGGGCACTGAGCCGAGCCTTGAGGAGCACCACTTCTGCTAGGGTGGAGATTGCAAGGCAGTCTTCAACGGCTCGTGTCACATGTGAGTGACTGCATCATTTGCAAGGACAGACGACTCAATGAGGATGGTGTTGGGAAAAACTTTGTGGGCAATTAAAAGAATTTGTCTTCTGTGCAATTCTTTGGAATTGATCAATGTGAGCTGATCTGGGTTTTTCTAAGGCTTTGTCCCTTGAGCGCCGACATCTGTCTTTGTCTCCTTTAAACTGCCATCTAATCCAGCAGTCATCTGAATCCCACGTCTCGCCGACATTGGGATGAAAGAGCATCTCACCGGAGCCGAGGCCCCTTCCACCCTCCCTCCCTCCCTCCCTCCCTCCCTCCCTCCCTCCCTCCCTCCCTCCCTCCCTCCCTCCCTCCCTCCGTGCGTGCGTGATCGGAGGGGGGGAAGCGAGCAGGCCTTAGCGGCAAATGTCAGTGCTTTTCCTGTGAAGCAAGCCTCATCAAAGGAGGATTAGTGTCGGACTGATGGCTTCACTGGACGAGCAAGTTGTGATGGGGCGGTAATCTCGTGCGCAACCAAAACTTGGGGACATGTGGCCTTTTATGTGCGCTAACCCATACTCTCAAAGTCAATGCACTTTGTTATTATCAAGCTCACAAATACTTTGTTAAATAGTCTGGCACAAACACTTTTGTTATAGTGGATTTATCCACTCAAAGCCATTTGAAGGTGATCATTCCAAAAGATGCCATGGCTGAAAGCAAGTTAGCAATATATGGATATATTGTGAGTATTGATATTTGAAACCTTACTTTTGAGTGGGAATAAAACAATTCCATAAACAGTCTCATGTAGAATTCTTTATGGAAAAATAAATCAGAACTATCAGATTGCATCAGCACTTTTTTTTTTTCCCCTCCCCTACAGGCTCATGCTGTCCCCAGCTAATGTTCCGTCATGATCGATCAGCTTGAGAGCTGAATGTTGAGGACTCATTTTGACAAGCGACAACAATCAATACGGCCATTCCTTGTGGATGTGTGCAACGCTGAAGAAATGGAGACAGGTAGGGATCTACTCTAAATCTGCCGCTTCTTTTTATTGGAAAGGTCACAGATGACAATGCAAGTCGTATCAAGAACTTACACAAACTGCCTTTTGAACTGGGGCGAGCAAGCAATAGCCTAGCTACTGCCCAGCCATAGTACAATCATTGAACTACAGAAATTATGTCCATCAATACTCAATTTGTTTACGTTCCAAGTATATCATTTTCACACCATCTGTATATCTTGTGCGTCATTTGGTGTTCTTTGATAATTGGTGGGGTTTTAAATGACAAGTTTACTAAAGAGGATGAATGCGGCCACTTTGTTGCATCATTTAACCGGGGCTGGCCTCCGTCATTGAGAGCACACGCACACATACTGTCAAAGTTATTTACATGTACTACATCGGAGCCAGTGACATTTCCAATGTGCATGATAAAGCCCCAGCCTAACGCTTTAAAAATGTAAATGAGATGCTTACATCTGTTGTCCTTTACTTGAACCTCATGTTTTGTTTTCAATCAGTCTGAATGTGCTTTTTTTTTTTTTTTTTTTTTATATGAAGTCGTGCGTCTTTTCATGTCTTTCTACCTGCATCCTATTTCTGGATTTCAAAAGGGCTGAAAATACGATATTTAGTTCCGTGGGACATTTGGGAGGGGCTGTACCTCGCGTGATAGTATTGAGCTACTAAGTGAATCATTTTTCAAGCAACACATTTGGAAACAAATAGAAACATCACTCTCAATTTCGAAAGCTGACAAGGCAAGAAATGAGAACAATATGAAGTCGCAGTACGACGCACTTCATTAAAGTCTTCGTCTCCCACTCTTGACGAAGCAGAATGTAATTGCGCTGATGACAAGGTTGCGGACGATTGCAAGTGATGTATTTATGGATCTTTCATTTGAACTCCAATATAGCAGCTGTCGATGCTGTGGAAAAATTTGCAATGTGAATTTCCTGTATGCACAGTGAAACCTCGCTAATAGGAAAGAAAAACATTGCTATGTATAAGGGTGACTGAATTTGGCTTTATTAGCATGGTCTGATGGTGAAGAGCCATGAAGGTAATTATAGCAACCAATGTGCTTTTTGCAGTACATGCATCCTTTTGCTTATTGTGGTGAGAGGAGCCCTTTCCTTGTACAAACAATTTGATCCACAATAGGGACATCATCAAAATAAGACAAGGTTGTCAAACATGTCGATAAATGTTCTGCTCTGCTAAAATAAGCCATCCGCGGTTGCGCCGACCGTATTCGGCGTACCGTTTAAATGAACCAGAAGCACTTCATTTATGACCAAATTAGTTTTTATGATATATTAACTTAATATCTCAGCATAAATAAGACAATTAGAAGAAGCTGTAACCTGCTTTACCGGCGAGCGCGACACCACCGGCCGGGGCCTTGTGAAAACTCTGTCCGTCTCTGGCTTTCACCTGGATGCCTCACTTGATCGATCCCTTTGGCATCAGTCTCTCGGCGGTCCGTCCGTCCGGCCGTCCGGCCTTCATCCCCATAGGCTCGCCATCCTCCACGCTTGTTACAAACTGTCAGACGAGCTGTTCACAGCTCCGGCTGTGTTCATGCCGGTTGGTCGGCCCGGATTGGCATGCACACCGTGTCCCCTGGACTGACCTGCCTGCCTGCCTCTGTTACTCCCCCATTAAAATTCTTGTGCCAGATCCCCAATGAGGGGAGCGTAGCAGGGTCAGACTGGCTCGGTGGCCTCTCTCCACCTGCCTGCCTAATGAAGAAGATGCCTGCTGGGTTCATTATTAAAGCCCTTCTAATAACAGTCACAGCAAGAGTAGTGATGGCAAAACACGAGGCTATTGGACACTCTGACAAGGCGAGAGACATTTTCTTGCACAAAGTTAAACATTTGGAACACGGTGCCGAGGATGGGCTTTTGATGACGTCGCCATTCATTAGACTCAAAGCAGCAGAAAAATCGCGTATAGATTATGGGACGTTCTGAAAGCAATAATAGAATTCCTCCCTGCTGCACCAAGCACATATAGTGCAAATGAGCTTAGCGGCTGGCTGTGCTCGCTATAAGTGATGCGGGTTATTATACAGGGTATTACCAAAGTCCTCTGAGAAACAACTAAGTAAGTGTGTGGGTGCTTGCGCAATCATGTGTTGCGTTCAAGTTTAGAATTCACCGACGGTGCGTTGCCGACGTTTCTCCGTATTTAGCGGGCAAAGGTTTCAAGGAATTTATCAAAACTTAAATAGCTATATTATGTATCGCCATTTGAACTTTAGTGATGCTTTGAGCAAGCAGGTCCATTGAGAAAGCAGCAGCGGCGGCGGCGGCGGAGAGGAGAGGAGAGGAGAGGAGAGGAGAGGAGAGGAAGGGAACAAAACGAAAGGGATGGAATGCATTAAATGCTCGTTTATGTTTCTGCAAAGCTTGCCATTGAATGTTTGCTTTTCATGCAGCATGACCAAGGCTATTACTTTCTTGCTGCTGCTGCCGCTGCTGCTTTGGGGCATACCACAAGGCTTAATAAAAACTCAGATGAAGGATTTAGTAGCAGTTGAGAAGGTATGGAAAAAATGTATTCAAAAACATCTCTAAATGAATATTACCGTGCGCTCTATGAAAGCAAACTTTGTTTTTGTAACTCTGGTTGACTTCCAATATGTTGAATATTTGTCCCATGAGTATGAATACAGTTGCATTGAAAATGTCACCATCTAAATCATTTAATCATAAATGTGCGGTTATTGACAAATGTGGGCCATTCTTTAATCCTGCCCACATTGCATTATTATTATTATTATTATGGGGAGAGAAAAAGAGAAATATCTATCTGACAAATGTAGTGCACGTTTATTCAGGTTTGTGCCATTTACATTGTGTGGACTTTGTTTTGTTCTTTTGTTTATCTAATCTAAGGATTAAATGGATGGTTCAACACTGCAGCCAAAGTAAACCCCTCATTTTGTTTTTAGTAGCGCAGTTGGATGATATACTGTTGCTGAGTGTGTGTGTGTGTGTGTGTGTGGTGGTGGTGGGGGGGGGGATCAGATAAACAAACCGTAAATGCCCGGACTTCTGTTGCCCTCTGAGATTATAGCTGCTACAATGATTAATTTTAACAACCAGTGCTAATTGTCTCCACGACTTTTAGTTAACAGCAAATATGATGTAGCTCATGTAGCCATGGGTGCATTTCTCGCCCGTAATAAAAAAAATAATGAACAGCGTATTTAGTGCTGGCATTTTCTTCTCAGAGATTTGTAGAGTGCACAGAGGTCAGCCGGATGGGAGTCTGGGAATTAAAAGATGCCGTGATACCGCGTATGCATCGGGCATGAGCTGAAATGTATCCTGTATTTGCCTTCAAATCAAATGTGAGTCTTTTTCCTTTTTTCCTCCAAAGCAGCATTGTGCTGTACGCAGCTTGAAAGCGGCGTGTCATATTTCAGCCTCATGGGAGGCGTTCTGTGAAGCCTCAGCATTTTTGTCTTTGTTATGATGGATAAAGACATTGTTCTCCCCTTCCCTTCCTTTCCTTCTTCGACTTGTACTAAAAGTGCCATCCGCCTCTCTCCATCTTTCCCCTTCTGTCGTGCCTGTGAGCCGACCAGCGCTTCTGATGTAGGAAGCATCTCGGCCCTTGATCAATGGCTGCGATTTGACTTCAATCTTAGCTGCGCTTCCGAAAGCGCCGCCCGAGGCTGGAGATGACACCTCCCCATGAGTGTCTGAGTTTAAGCACCCTATTTTATCTACACTGTCTCTTCCCCTGTGGAGAGAGAGAGAGAGAGAGAGAGAGGAGGCGTAAAGACAGAGCATGCTCTGATCCCCTATAGCTTGCTGCTGGTCCAAGATGGCGTGTACGGAGGAGGAGACCTTTACCTCAAGCTATAGCCTGCAATCATTGGAAATCCTTGATATTCGTTTCATGTTGTTCATACTGCCGAAAGGATGTGCATGGTGACCTGGATGTTCTCACCTTCCTCCTCCTCCTCCTGAACTTTTTTTTTTTTTTTATCTTCATTTATCTTCACCTGACTCAGCACACTAAGCTACACTGTATACATGTACACATGCTAATGAATGCAGTTTGCATTTCATTAATGAATCCCCAGCTATAAAATGAGCAAACAAGGTTATACAAGTGTTATCTAGTATCTCAAGGTTAATGTATTATCATCCATCCCCTTGTCCGCGTTCGGGTTGCTCCACCCTGAACTCTTCGTCACGGTAATCAACAAATTGTCAAAATGTTTAAGCAGGTGGCTTCTCACAGTCTGCGTGCACAACCAATTGCAATTCCTTGGTGGGAAGGAGTTCTTGGCAAGGAAGCCACATTCCAAGCTGAAAGGCACTTGTATATTGAATGTGTTAGCCTCCGATAAAGAATGAAGTTTTCATGCTAGGTGATGTGTGACGGTGCATCTTGTGACTTTGCTGCTTCTTTCACTGCCTTGCCCTGAAGTAAGTTTATTATAAACGCACCTATTTTTAGTGAGTGTTGTGAGAGAAGCACTTGCGCTGTCAAGCCCAGGGACTTTTTAATCTTGCTCCATGTACTGCCTAAGTAGATCCTAATTCAAATTCAGTTTGCAGGAAGACTTATTGATTTTGCTCCTTATTTATTACAAGCCAGGCTCCCTTCACAATTATAGTACTTTATGAAATCATTTCTAAGAATTTTTAAGTATGACCACATATTGCTTGTTTAAACTATGGCAGTATCACAATTTTGTAAACAGCCAGACCACAATCCATATACATAAGTTTTCTCATAAAAAATAATATAGGATCATCAATATGGGAAATTCTTTTGCCAAAGGGTCAAACTGTCAGCATCATAAAGAATTTAACGGCAGAGGCAATATAGTAACATTACAGTAATTGTTAAACAAGTATAAAAAGGCAAAGACAATAAAGTCAGCCATATCTTTGACAAACATGGTGATAAACATGTTGAGGGCGGGTGGACACAAATTTCCTCCCGTAAAGACTACACGCAGCTTACTTTGAGTGTGCATTCTATTTTTTATTTTACTTTATATCATCTGCGACAGAGCTATAGTGTACTGAGCATCCCAGAGAAACATGTCCTGTACGTGGACAAGATTTGTAAGAGATGAGTCCCTTGATGGTAGTGACAGCCGCCACAACAGAATTGCATGCTTCAATTTTGGGCCCCTATTACTCGCTATGTGTTTCTTTCGTATCGTTATACGTTTTATTACATTCTGTGTCGCAATAAGTTCACTTTCTGTCTTTGTAGATGTCGTCAAATTTCTCTTCATTGCTGTTTCAGGTAAATAAAAAAGGACACAAATGCAACATAAGTATGCCAAGGGGCGGCTCAGACCGTGTTTTGGTATTTTCTCGGTGCAGTTAGAAAGAGCCGGCTTGCGCCGCTGTGGGTGTGAATTTGATTCACAGCCAATCAGACGTATATTTATTTTCCATGGTTATAGGATTATGGGAGGCTAATGAAAAAGTTCATTTTGTGAGTGTAGTCGAATATTAGGCTGCGCATAATAACGAACGTGATTTTCGTGTTTGATAGTTTGTCTTATCGGTGACTGTCTGTGTACTAATGCAGTCATCATTGACGGTCTCTGTGTTCCTCTTAAACAAACAATGTATTAAAGTCTTCAAGTGGCCTGTGGGAGGGACCAGGAGCGCATTCAAAGTACAGATGAATCCAATCAGCCTGTTCACAGGCGTCCAACACAGGAATGTGTCTTGTGCACTTAGCATCGCTTCTCAAGGGTGTAATTAGTAAGGACGCCTGTGAGTTGTTTGTTTTCGGGCATTAGTAAAGTCTGCGGATCCTGATAATAGGCTCGTCTGGGAAGTGGAGTCGATTGGCCCCGCCGTCATCCTTGGAGCCCTGATACCACTTGTCAACACCGTTGTTTTTTAGCCTTGTGTGGATGGATATGTGATCTACGGTCTCTGGGAGCACTCGGCTCCAACTGTCAGCTACAAGGCTCTCTATACTGTACGAGAGTATCTTTTGAAGGAGAATGCGCCTCTCAAGATACACAACTTAATTTATGAGGCCTTTTTAATGAGCACTCAGGAGCCTAGGAGACTCATCATTGAATTGATGAATATCTGAAATTGGAACACAGTGGGAAAAGAATACGTCGGAAGTTGTTCGGAAATAGTCACTGCGCGGAGACAATGCGAGCCTGATGAGCATTTAAAGCGCTGCTTTGTAAACATTTCCAAAGAAGTACTCCAACAAGTACCATTAAAACCATTTCTACTTTTTGCCTGGGTTTGTGCATGGTCCCAATATCAGCTTACACGCCTATATGACACCGTTATGAGGACGGAAATGGTAGAAAGACTTGATGGATGTATCCCCCATTTCCATTTAATTTCATTATTAGCTATGGAGGTCAGCATGCTGGTACCATATTGTATACGCCGCCTGACTGACCTTTCACAACGAATTTTGTTTGGGCTTTGTTTTTCTTGTCATTTAAGTTCTCTTCTTCCGTAACGTGCATAAGTTTAGCGATTTATTGAGCAGTCCATTATTTTTCCATGAAGTCAAATTGTGTACTCTGTCTCATTAGTAGCGCAGTGTTTTTCATTTCATGGGATATTAGTTTGACTGGATGCCAGAGAATTTAAGATGAATCTTCTTGGTAGAGTTCAAGTTTGATGGAAGCAATCTGTTGCTTATGGGATTTTATTATTAGGATTGCACAGTTTGTGAAGTATTTGCTATCAAATCAAAGTGACTGCTAAAATGGACTAAATTAATTTTGGATTTGCAAATGTCTAAGGAGGAAATTCAGTTGGTTGTGGGTTGTGGGGCTAGGAAAGCGGGCATCAGACACAGTTATGCTTCAGCACTTTTCAATTTGGGCCTGGTCTGCCTAAGCCTCAAGCGAATCGTTAAGGGAAGTCACATTAAGCATCCTTACTTGTTCCAATGCTGAGAGGTTTTTTTTTTTTTTTTGTCCCCCTGTACGTCTTCTCCTCACATTACGAACATTGAAACATTTTGCTGTAAAAGTCATTGGTGACAAAGATTTGATGTTGTTACGCTAATCTGACTGAATATTCTAAAAACAATGGGAAACGTTACAAACCAAAATATTTCATTCCAAACTGAATAGTAACATTTACAGAGCAGAGGCTAATCTCATATTGCAGCTAAATTGTTCCTCATTTTCACCAATAAAAATCCCTCGGTCCATTTTTCACAGGTTAAGCTACGGAGGACCGCATATTGCTAATTGCGCCTTATTAAAGGAAATGAATCAAATGATATATGAAGTTACAAACTACATGAGAGATCAACTCCTTGTACTTTATCATATGGCTGCGGGCAATGTTTTGCAATCCAAAAAGCAACATGGTGTGACAAGTTGCTTGGGTATTGTGGTCCAGTCCTCTTCAAAACGTTGACAGCTCTCTCCAGGGGCTTGAAGCCACTCTTCTGACATGCCCCTGTGTCAGCAGTCAGCAGAGGAGATGGAACGTGTTCATGACTCTACATGCAGATCTTCTCACGCCTCACTGTGGCTGCAAAGTGACCGGATCACTGTCCTTTGTCCTATCTTTGGTATCCGAAATGGTTTCATGTTGTTGTTGCGCAGTAGCAGTCCGCTTCTCATGTTGATACGGCATTGGCTTGCTTGTTTTAATCGTGCAGTGCTTAAAAAACACTCCGAAAATAGTGTGCCGGCCAATCCGAGCCATTTGTCATCCCTGCGGCTTTGAGACGGATTGAAGGGTTTGGGACAAAGGAACGTTGATAGAGTGAGGCCAACTGAAACCGTGTCAGGAGTGGCTGTTTCAAAAGCTGAAGAAAGAAGCTTAAAATGTGGGTGACAACCTTTACTTCTATTCAACTTAGACAGGCGCTGGAAAAATGGAACCGGCCTGTTAGATGTAGAGGAAGTAAACCTTTCTTTTTACTCTCAACTGTAATAAAAATGGTAACTGTTGCGTAATCTTGGAGAGCAAAATGTTGGGATGTCATCCCTGCACCACAAGAGCTGTGTGAACAACGGATGGGTGGATTCAAAAAGAAGAGGAAGGAAGGAAGGAAGTGAAATAATTGGTTATGGACTTAAATTTTGGCCCGGTCAGTCTTTGTGACTCAGTGCTAGGGATCAGGAAGATTACTGGTTTGTGGATCAACCCTGGTGAGCCCTTAGTTTGACCGCTGGCAGCCTGTTTTGGAGACTAGATGGAGGTAGAGGGCACAGAGGTACCCTTTTTATTCCGTCGGGGGAAGCGTTAGTGGTGCCCGTCGTAGCGTTGATGTGCTTTGCCAGGACAGACAGGCTTGTACTGTACGTTTGGCGATGGGGTAGTCACTTGTGTCAGGGGATGACAATTGGCAAAGGAGAAGGACTAGTTGGAGAGGAGGCCATTTCACGCAACACAGCTTCCGGGATGAGGGATGCCAAAGAAAGGCAGCATCTCTTTCATAGCTGGCCAAACCACGCAACCGAGCGTTAAAAGCCTTCTCGGAGACAATATCCCCTAACGAATGCAATGTGGGATGGATGACTCACAACCTGAAAGCATTCATATAAG
The DNA here is from genome assembly GCF_024217435.2 of Syngnathus scovelli. Classification (NCBI taxonomy): domain Eukaryota; kingdom Metazoa; phylum Chordata; class Actinopteri; order Syngnathiformes; family Syngnathidae; genus Syngnathus; species Syngnathus scovelli. Next base: position 730,686 of record NC_090865.1, read on the forward strand.
CCTTAACTACACAAGTACTTTGGCACATTTGTTTGTTTTTGGTTGGAATAGGCCCCGTGGAGGTTGGTAAAGCAAATTGCCAATACGCTCTTATTGTTCTTAGAAGTTGGAAATGAGCGTTTTATGGGCTTCCGTTCAGAAAAATAATCGTCATTTGGATTTAGTAGCGCTGAGTATTAAGAATGAGAAAGTTTTTGTTGTTGTAACATATGTCTCCATTAACTGTTGTGGAGCAAAAGCCAACAAAAGAATTACAAGCAGGCATAGCATACTTTGTGGAAAACTACATTCTTAAGACCGTTCATCATTTGCTTTGTTAATGCCAGCTAATTTTGCCAGATACCTCGGAAAAGCGTTCAAACGTATACAGCGGAGATTTGTTTCACCTTTCTGTAAGTCAAAAGTGCTGACATTTCTACAAGGTAACATTTTTATTTCTTTGCTCCCAAACAAAAATATGAGTCTTTTTTTTTTTTTTTTTTTCTGTCTTTTCTTTGTGTTGCGCTCTGGGCTTTATGACCGGCGTATTTGCTGGAGGATTTTTCTCTGCTTTACTAGAAAGAACCACAGTGGGAGACTTCATAATAGAATGTATGAATTTCCTTCCTTTTTACACTTTGATACCACAATGTTCCAAAAAATAATTGTCTTAGCAGGATTTCTTCACATCTGTGACTTAACCTTTGAATCATTGTACCTTCTATACTGGCCAGTATAAATACACGAATCCTGCACTTTTGTGCTTTTCCCGAAAAGCGCTTACTCGTACAGCGGTGCATCATTGAGTGTTTATCTTACCTTTTGCCTTTGTTTCTATTTTAATGAAGAATAAGACTGGCTGGGATTCTAGTATACCGGTGAGGCTATATTGCTTTCATCACTCTTCCACAGTACCCCTTAAGGAATCACCCCTGACCTCGGCAAGAGAGAGAAAAACAAAATCACAGACCGTTTCTGTCTGTCATACTTGCCTCAACCTCCAACAGTTTTCTTTCTTTTTGCATGATCTTAGCAGATACTATTTCTAAGGGAGAGGAACATGGACACATTTCTGCCAATTTTCCTCACTTCTAAAGAGTGGAGTACTTTGTGTGCTTTATATAAATTGGTATCATATCATATAATTCAGTAGAGAATGTGGAGTTACAATCTGAATGGAGCTGTAATGATCGCTTTTAACAGTTGAAAGTGAACAGCAAAAGTGTGTAGCTTTTGCTCCTGCTCAAATGCCAGTGAAGAAAATGCCTGGCGTTTCCTTCCTGTATTATCCTGCTCCAGTGGCCGTAACAGTTCAGGAAAGCTATCTCATCATGGCATAAGCCTGCCTGCCCGCCCGCCCGTCTCCACTTTCCACTGTGTTTTCTGGACCTTGTTCTCATCCAATACATAACTGCCACACTCGAAAGCTTGGGAATCACTCAAAGGGAACATTGTGAAAGACAAAGAATTCAAATATTGCATGTTTGGAGGCAGAATGAATACGTACATCTTGACAGTGTGGAGATGGAAGCTCAGCGGGTCGGATGGATTCTTTGGATACAGGTGGATGGGCAGTCACATTTTAGCATCTTCTTCTTGTTGTTCATGACAGTAACATTTGTCAATATCTTTCTATCCCATTTTTTCCGAATAACATCACAGCTCTCTTGGCAAGAAAAATGCAGATCGTTGCAAGTTACGTTGGAGTCTTATACTACTCAGCTGCCTTATATCCTATTTTTACTTACTGCTGTATCATCAGTTTTCCTCTTCAGAGACAACCGCTTAATTATTGTTTTCACTCTATTTATTTGCCCCGACTGTCCTATTTATTTTCCTTACATTGTTTTTTTGCCTTTGCATCGACAATGCAATGACAAACTAATTGAGATGGAGACCGTTTTAGATGGCTTCCCTTTTCATTATGCATGAAATTAATAGCTGTTCTTCAATTCATTTGATTTGTCTTTATTGGTGTCATCTGGTTTGCTAATATTTGGGCGTGACTGAAACAAAGCGTGAGGGAAATGTAGACATTTTATTATCATCGTGCTTCTGTCGCAGTCTGGGAGACAGAGACAAATGCAACTGTTGTTTTCTTCCGTAGCTTCCTCCTATTCAATCTATTTGCATCTGTTTCTCAGTCAATTTTATTTTTCCACCTTACAACAAATGATTGATCATAACAGCGTATGCCATGTTGCCATGTTTTTGGATATTTTTTGCTGTTGGTCATATTTTTAGGTCACTGCAGTGTCATCATCTTAGCTGTTCTCTTGAATCGTTATACACGTACTGTTCATAATTGGGCCATTTTTGAAGGACAACTGGGCCAGATATTTTTACGATCCAATCTGGTTCGCTTGAAGCAAGCAGTCTTCGAATATCGTGGAACCTGACAGAAGATTCCCAGAGTCTGGGGATTTCTCATCCAGACAGTAATAGTAAACAAAGCCATAATTCAAGCCTTCACTTGTTGACTTTCAACGGCTTCTTCCGCATGCAACTCACGTTGAAGCAAACAGAAATTCCCATCATTTATATCCAAAGTGACATGCTTTAAACGGATAACCGCCTCCACGGCGTATTTATCAAGCGTACTCGATGCCAAAAGAAACGAAAGAGCGTCGGAAAGGAACCGTTGGCTCAGCATGTGACTCTCGCCATTAGCTTGGAGAGGTTAGTTAAATGAAAGAGAAAGGAAAAGAACATGCAGAGCGCGGATCAAAAAGCTTTGCCTCCGGTGAGTTTGTAATTACAATGGAAGCAGATATATTTCCATACTTAATATAGTGGATGAAGATTGCTCGGGGGGCATTCATACAAAACAGCAGCACCAAAAGTCATATAGAAGTCAGAAGGTAACAAATAGCTCTCATTATTCCTCGGAATATCCAAATATACTGTACAGATTTCTCGAAATGTCGAGCAAATGCTTGCTTATGAGGGAAATAAATCAAGCTTTGATAGTCCTACATATTTTGGTTTGCTTAATGTAGCTCTGTTAATTTGAGCACACCAGTGCTTGCAGGTTTGATTAAAAAAAAAAACAAAAAAACCTTTGTTATATATTTGCCTCCAAAATATGAAAGAAATACATTTTGTATTGGCCTACTTGCCAAGCTTTACGACGGTATGATTATGGCCGGTGGAAAAATGATCAGGCCAGGCCATAATTCAACGAGGGCTATTGGTTAGCGCGGAGATGAGCAATGATGAAAGATGCCACAGGAAATCCATTCTATTTTGTTTCCTGCTTACAATGCTTGTCATCCATGATGAGGCTTATGACGATGGTGGAGTTGACTGACAAAAAAACAAATGTCACATGTTTGTTGACTGTGTTGTTTGAAAAGAAGAAGTGAAGGTGGTGACTTGCGCAATAGTTCTCTATTACGGTATTGGCCCAAAATGTGCAAATTCATTTCTCTGTTCTTGCAACATGCGTAATGACAAAAAATGATCCCGCCGCCCTCAAAATTGAATTTATCCCAAGATATTGCTTTGAAAAGTCTGCACACTTTGAAGTTGTAAAATATAATGCAACTTTATATGAAATGTCAGTAAAGTAACATTGCAGCTTCTAGCTTTCGTTTATTCCAAGTGATTGTCCTGCATGATCCTAATCAGCGTCATCGATGATAAATGACCTCATTGGCTCTTCCTCTTTAAAAGTGCCTAATTGGTTTCTCCAACTTTGGATCTTTATTCAAGCCCAGCTGCAAAACATTTGTCCAGTCGTTGCACGGCCGCCGTGGAATGTTTCCCAATCAAGGAACAACCTCCCTTGGTTCCAATCTGGGTTGTTTTTGCTATTTGACCTTGAATTAAAACCATACTAGTTAAATAAACTCTTCCGGTAACTTTGACGTTAGCACTGGTCGTCGGTTTTCACAGAATCTCATTTTTTGTCTTTACGCTTGGGGAAATAAGTGAACAGTGAATACTTCACTATGTAGTAGTGCTTATAAAAGAAGAATGTGACCTTGATCCTTTTGTTCCCTTTCAATGCTGCGCTTGCTTGTATGAATTCCGCAGTTTCTGATATGATTCTTCCAATATTTCTGTTGGCATGCGTATTGTGTGTTTAACATTCCACACAGTATTCATGGTGCTATTTTCACTTTCTCATGATTTGTGGAAATACGTATTTATGGTCGCTTCGGTATGTCTGGCTATAGAACCAAATATGCTTTGGCCCGGTAATACGGAATTGGTGTGATTGCTATTGCGGTCGGTTCATTTGACAACATTAAATCATATATGGATTTGCATAACAATAGTGTTTGATTGTGTAGCTGTGCCGTTTGAGTCTTAGTGCTTGCAATTGTAACACAATGCTCAGAAGCAGCATTCTGCTGCTGTATGATAACTCCCCTGCTGTATGACTGCCACCACAACTGTTGGCTGGCTGGCTGGCTGGCTGGCTGGCTGGCAAGGAGAGCCAGTGTCTGTTTGCAAACTATAGCAAATAGTGGAGGTTATTCTTATCTAAGGACATGGCTAGCCCTCCGAGCACTTTAATTTAATCCACCCACATCTGCAGAGCAGACGCAAGGTGTTACTTAGCTCATCTGACTTTCTATGTCCACAAATGTTGCGTCAATACTAGAATGAGCTAAGAGGCCGTCTGTAGATGTACACACCTGCCATACTAAGGCTATGATCTTAAAGCACATACTACTTTCTTTCTCCCATGTGTGTAAGCCTGTGTGTTTTGCTGGCTGTGTTGATTCTCTCATCAACAGGACTCTGTCATTTAAGCAATTCAATTAGAAGTGTGCACTCTGGGCGCTGCAACCGTTTAGGTCTTAACCGCATCCTCCAGGCGGTGAGTGTCATTGATTTTTGACGCTCAGGTGCGTCTTGCGCCCTTGGCGCACGTGAAAGCGTAGGAGGCAGATTCAGCGCGATCACTGCGATTGGCTGTCGGCTAGTGGATCAGCGCACGAGACGTGAAGCGGAAGTGATGAAAGCGACAAATAGTAAAAGAAGTTATCCAAAGGTGTTTACATTTTGCTTATATTGCATTTTATTTCCATTCCATGGCACACGTATTGATGACATGACCACCTGGTTGAAAGAATGTGAAGATCAATTCATCAGCATGATTCAGGAAAGGCCACCCTTGTGCAGAAACGCTGTGTCGACAGAGTGATGAAAGAAAAACTCTGACGGGAGATCGAAACCCAACTCATTATAGGAGGTGTGTTTTTGGTTGTTTTTTTTTCCTTAAACAAACCGGAGTTATAGCCGTGTGTTACTGTTTGCTGCTACTTGGTAGATATCATTCCTTTCCAACTATACAATAAACATTAGCCAGCTGACTAGCATTTATTTTGAACAAGAGGAGCAATATGTGGAAAAATTAACAATGCACAAAACTTCAAATTGATCTTTTGTCTTTCCTAGACAGAAGGAGCTTTGTTTGCTGTCCGCTTGAATTAATTGTGGCCAAGCCCACAGATCTGCCCTTGGTAGCCAATAGGGCTAAATTTCTTCTCTCTCCATCCATCCATCCATCCATCCATCTCTGTATGTTCTGGCTCAATCGTTGCTGTTGTGATTTGCTTAATTGGCACCCATTCATACTTGCCGACAGATGACGGTGTCATTTCGATGAATAAGTGGCCAGTCAACAGGCAGAAAGTAAAGCCTGTCCCTGGACACACAAGACTATCAATGTCCATTGATTCATATGAAAAGCGTTCTAACGTCTACCTGGAATGGATTTTGAATGTGTTTTGTGGCTACTATGGGCTTGGATAAGCCTCTACCCTAATGAGGACAAGTCATACCAAAAATGGATGTTCCACGTGGTATTCATCGATAAAGTCCCAGTCGTAGTCCTTTGATTCATTTGTAAAAACCCAGTTGCTCATTGAAAGTCATTAAAGCGCTGTTGGGTGAAACATGGTGGAAAATGTGTGACGACGATGAGGCACACAAGTCCATTTTTTCCCCGTATCAGCCCTTGAATGTAGAACATTTGTCATTCCACAAATACTGCAATGATTCATCTTCGCCTTGAGCTACAATGGGCTTTGTCTCTGTAATTAATTTTGCTCTCAGGACAGTACTTGAAATGAGTCGTGTCTTCAAGGCCTAATTAAAGGAAAGTTGTCGGACACATTGTAGGGCACACAGCTTGAAATTTTCACTTCAGACTTTCTGCCTTTGCCAACTCATCCTTCATGGAGCAATTTACAGGCTGGGGAGAGAGGAGAGAATGAAAAACAAATAGATATGATATTTGATTTGTTGATTTCTTCAGACACTTGGCAGGCTTTATTTAAGTCTGACAATGCATCTGCAATGAAGTCATTTTCAGCACTTTAATTAGTGTCATTTGAAAGTACGATTAACTTCCTCTCGCCCTGTTGAATGACAATTCAGTGTGGAATAACAGAAAAAAGTTGACCCTCATTTTTTTTTTTTTTAAATCTAATATTGAAACAGATTTTTGATATATGAAACAGTATTATAATTTGGGATGAACATTTCTGAATGGTGCTCATCTTTCCTGTCCCGAGAAGCAGTGCGTTCACTTTTGTGTGTGCACGGATGAGTTTTTGACAGTACAGGCGTTCGTCACATGCACAATGTGTAGAAATACGTAAGTGTGAGCTGGTGGGCCCGGTGCCTGGCTCCATTGTAAGCGCTCTAAACCTGTTAGAGTGTGACCGAGCATGCCGAGCCTTCCTTAATTTGTTCAAAGGGTGCATACGGAAGGCACGGTGGCTGAGTTTGTTGTTTTGTGTCGTCGATTCCCCATGATTGCTCATTGGGCGGGCGGGCGGCATTTGGTGGCTCGCACCTCTACACTTCATTTCATTTGGACTGTTTTTAAAGCCAGACACATCTGATTATTTTCTTAAGACTATGGAACCAATGACAATTGAATTGAATGTACAGTGACCCGGTGGCTTGGCGGTTTAGCGACCTGGCGCAACTTTGAAGCAATTCAGCCGAGTCCAAATGACTGCACGTGGTTTCTTTGGAAAAGCCTGTGTTTATGACACACACTACTACTACTGGCTGGAAGTTTCTCATCGGAGGCATTTCCTGTCATGACCAGAACTTGGCGTTTTCTATCAGAAGGCCTCAGCCACAGGGTCCCCTATTGCCAGACCACAGGAATACACGCAATCTGATGGAGCTTCCAAGCCACCACATGTTTCATTTCCTATTTTATAAGAGTAGACAATCCATGCAAATTCCAGCCTGCGGTTCGCCATCAGTCATTTAGCGGGGTTACAACGTTTCGGATTTGTAATGTTGGAGACCTTAGGGATGGATTTTGAATTTGCTCGAATTAGATTATACACATTCGAGTGTGATTTTTAGATGTCATTACAGTACAGCCCGTTTCTCACTTACCATTAGGGCAGAAGCGGGTGAAATGGTTTGTCAGCAAATTGGTTTGCACTTTTTAGGCGATCATTCAATGACAGGCCTTGGACGGGCAACATAAATCGTAAATGCTAAGATATGAATTCAGAGTATTTCACTCTGGTCAGGGCTTGAGGTACACGTGCTAACTAATGGTGCGCTTTCATATACAGTAAGGATGCCTGTTATCGCTTTGAAAAAAAGCATCCAGAACATCTGTAAGGCATTACGGCCGATTATTCTAGCCCTGCAGTGCAATCAAGCACAATGTGGATGAATTTGGGCTGCTCAGAACATATTGTATGGTCAAAAAAAAAAAAAAAAAATTCTCTTGATGAATTTTGTACCAAGGACAATGATCGCCACTCAAGCCACCACTCATTCACATTCCTGGCACTTGATATAATGCACGCTAGTCCTTGTTTTCTAATGAGTCGAGCAAAGAAGGGGGGAGGAAACTGAGGTCCCGTGAGGTACACTCCAACTTCTCACTTTCTAACCTCTTGTGAGACATATGTGGTTCAAATGTCAGTTTTTGTGATATATCCACTTTTTTTTTTTTTTTTATCAAAATAAATGTATACTAAAATGTGATTCTATACGCTCCACTATTTCGTTCAACTAATAAATTCGATTTGGCTTCGATGAGCAGATTGACTTGTGGCATTTAGATCATAATTGTCTCATCAACAAAATGTTAAGAGATAAAGAGATGCCTATCAGGTTTTGGAGTACACCAACGCCCGACTGAAGCTATCAGGGTCGCTCTTGATGCTTGTCCATTAGCTGTCACTCATCCAAATGTCAACTTGTCTCCACAATCATCAGTGAGTGGCGGGATTTTGTAACACAATGTCAGCACAATTCTTTATGACTGCAGGGATGGTTGCCATGGTGAGCGTATTGGAATTCAACAGCGACTTATCCGGTGGGGGATCAGCCTGCGTCGCTTCCCTTAGCCTTTTCACAATTAATTCACAAAAGGACTCTTAAGAGTGGCAATTAGAACTCAAGCACATTCTCCTCTTCTAACTGTGTGTTATGTCAAGTTTACAGTGAACTTGCTGTGTTATTTGTCTTGTGTCTCTTGTGCTTTTCATGCATTGCATGAAGCACGGGAAGGTTAAGAGCGGGGGCTACAATTGAGTTCTGCTCCATTTAGCACCCTGAAATATTCTTCGTCTGAGAACAACACTTTCTCCGGCTTCTTATTGGGCACAAGGGCTGACATTAGCTAGCGTATGAGAGCTTTAGGGCAGCTTAGAGTATGATTGGCAGGCAAAATGCTACTATGTTGTGGCAAGCCAAATATCAGCTCTTATGTCTGAAATGGAACACAAATTCGCACGCAAGTTGGAGACTTTCTCGTTCTATCGGCTATACCGTGGGAAAGTCATAATTATGTCAAATATTTGCGGGAAGAACATTGGTGGGCTATGAATTAAGCAGCAACATCTCAGGAGGCATCCATTTGCCGTCAACTGAACATGACTCTGGTCATCAAACTCGGAATTCATGAGTCATGATTAGTCATCACCCGAGTACTGAGTAAGTGTGATGTCATTTCCTTGCTTGCGCTACATTAGTGTCAACTCGCGTCTTCTGAGTATAAATGGACTTCCTGGGAGACAACCAAGGAGGACACCCTTGTGGAAAATGAATCCATAAAAAATATGCCAAACTGCACATTGACTGGCCGCAAAGCTGCTGGGAGAAGACGAGATAAAACTGGAACGTTTTGCCACGGCACATCAGCTCATTGATGCAAAACTGAAGCAAGAAGCCAACACTGCTGTGAAACATGGAGATGTTCTGTTCTTGCTGCAGCTGGTGCAGGGTATAATGAGAATGGCTTATCGCAAAATAATTGGACTATTCAAAAGTGGCCCCCTATTATTCCTTATCTTTCTTTAACCAACATTTTTTTTCCACATGTGTAGTTTGGCTTTGCTCGAGCAATTCGACAATATTGCAGCCGTTACAGTCTCAGTAACACCTTTTTTAGAAACATCAGCCTCATGGAGGAGCTTTAAAGTCCATCATGATATTTAATTGTGTCCCATTAAATATGCTATTTAGGTCCGAGCCTCTTATTTGAACATTGCGCTTGGGATTTATTTGGCAGATACTTCATTCAGTAAACGTACATATCAATATTCCCAAATTGTTTATGCTTCGACTTATTAGAGATCAAAAGCAGACCCCGATGTTTTGATATTGGCATGGATATTAATGAAGGCAAAAAAAGTCCACACGTCCTTTTCTTAGGGCCGGAGGATTTACGGATGCTCCTTTAGAAATTAGAATAGAGTTTGAGGAAATGCGACAGACCGGTGCTTTTCTTTCCACTGTCAATGGCGTGCGGCTCGGCGATCAAATACATGGATGAATTAAACAACGGTCTTAGGACAATAGCGCAATGAATAAAACAAAATGCACATCTTACACTATATGAGTGCTTTGATGAGGCCTTACTGGAACTCCTGTCAGCTCTCTCATGTTTATTCGGTTACTAAAAAGACCATTTTAGATATTCCACATAGTAAGATGCTTGATTGGGGAAAAAAGGTATTCAGGCCATACCTCAAGAAGACTTGAAGTGAGCTTTCACATCACATTTCCACAGATGTATGTACGTATTTGCCATGTCTGTTTTCCCAGCAGAAAATCTACTTTGAAACATGCTAACTAGGAAATTAGTCATTGCGGTGACACAGATCAACCTTCCCGTTTGTAAGAGAGAAGGAGTGTTAGCAATTGACTCTTTCCAGGTCTGGTGCTCAGCCCTCATTGCGTAGTGATGGGCTGGCTCTGTGAGTCATTTGTAGCCATGCGTGTCTGCTTTCATATTTCCTCCCCCATTAGGCCCTGCATGGCTCTCCTCTGTGTTGTGATAGTCCATAATGACTCACTGGAAATCTGCCTGGTGTTTATCAAATGTCTCTTTGCAGGGCTGGTGGGCCACAATCAGGGTTTTTTTATTTATTTTTTTTTAAACGTATTGTGAATTTGTGGATCAACAGCCAAGGGGAGCAAGGTGCTCATCAACTATGTCACAGAAGGCAAAGATAAGTTTATGGAATGATCCGGTTTCAATGTTTTACTGAGCAGAATGTTGTTTAGTCCCCCCCCCCCCCCCCCACACACACACACACACACCACAAACTATCAAGCCATTCATTTTGTCCTGCTAATCTTTGATGAGTCTGAATCAACAGACAGTGCCCATGTTGTTTGCAGCCAAGTAGTGCACAATTTTGATTCCAATGTTCCAAGATGGTTAATTAACAACTCCCAATTCCGAGTTTGTTTATTAGCAAGATGTGGAGATGAAAGCTGGGATGGATGATGGTAATTGGCAGCTAGACCATTTTTATGTGTATGTATATGATTGGGTAAAAAAACAAAAAAGTCTGTTCTTTATTCTAAATTGTTGGAATGAATATGCTGTAAATTGCTAATTGTCCTGGTTTCAGACAATGTTAATTACATCATCAAATTAGTAATTGCAATATGGGAATGGGGAATGAGGAATGAAACAGCCCTCTGAAGACAAATGGGGGCTTTGAACTATAAACTAGAGTTACTCATTTTACATTTTAATGAAAGTGCTCAAATTACACCCATCCATCCACTTGCAGGGAACTGAAGCTTGTCCCGTCCCCACTGAGTTGGATGGATGGATGGATGGATGGATGGATGGATGGATGGATGGATGGATGGATGGATGGATGGATGGATGGATGGATGGATGGATGGATGGATGGATGGATGGATGGATTCTAGTTCAAAACAAAGGTGAGCGGTATTTGGGTTTCTCAATTACAGTACACCGATTTTCACTTAAAGTGAGGACCGTTTTCAAATCAGTTGACAGCGTCTCTATTAGTGGCCGGCTGCGTCGTCTATTTGAACAATAAACGTGTCCCAATTTACTGTCAGGATTTATTAGCGTTCACACAAAGACAAACATTTAAGTGCTGAGCCCATTTGAACTCGGCCGCTAACAACTAGGTGCAGCAATCCCTCTCAGATGTATTAAATGGTGGCGTCTTAATGTATGTTTTGCAAACCAAAAAAATGGACAGTGGTCACTAAAATAACAAACGGAGGAGATGGCAATTTGCTAAGAGCTCCTTCGAGGAAGCCCTTTGGATAGACTGTATTTTTTATTTATTTTTTTAACAACAGCTGCACGTTTCCAAAAATGAAACGAAAAAGAAAGCGACCTGCTATGAAATATAGACGAGACTGTGCTAGCTTCCAGGCCTGCTTTCTGTGCGATGAAAACTTAAGACTAGCAAGGCCTTTTGGGGCGACATGTGCTGTCCAGCGTCAAACGGAAAGGTCATGTCAACCGACACAAAAGTCACAGCTAAACCCAAGAATGACTTGGAATAAAGCTTTGGACTGTCGAATTGTGAGGTGACCTTCTGTGATCCTGCTGAGCATGTGTGGAAGGAGCCAAATTACGCCTGCCCAGCCTTCAAAGTTAAGACATCTGGAGCAATTTGCTCACAGGAATGTCAAAACAAGTATTTTAAAGTTCATTTGGAGCGCACTTCAAAAGCAGTACCTCGGGTTTTTTTTTTTTTTTTTTTTTTTTTATCTCTGTTCTCTGTACTCTTTGTCCTCACTTGGTGAAATACTGTTGACTATTAGTACTTGTTAGTGTCATTATTGTTATCTTTCAATTGATTCTGACGTTTTTGAACTCATACTTTGTCCTTGAGCAAATATTTCATGGTGACTCGATGTCATCACGACACCGTCACGCTGCTGACCGATTTTTGACTAAAGTGCAGCGACGAGCACTACCCCGAAAATACTCAAGTTCTGGTTTCGTGGAACAAAATGAGTAATACGTCTATTGGTGCGTATTACTACTCTCGAGTTGTTTCATTAAAACAAACAAAAAAAAACTCTTGCTAAAACGTAGCTTTTACTTCTGGATAAGAATTTCAATCAAGGCAATCAGTCCTCCAGGTGACATCTATTTTTGTTTTTCAAAGCCGCAGGTCAAGTTCTTCCATTTCAAGAGTCAAATCCCAATTCCCTGACTTTAATTGTTAATCTTCCATCATATTAATATTCATGATTGAACTGCCCTGTGTCTGTATAATGAGACTCCCCTGAATTTTCATTCTTTATTGCTCGATATGAATGAGAAATCAGAAAATGCTGTAGGGACTTCTTCATCATCATTAAAAAAAAAAAAAAAAATAGAATGGCGGTATTTTATTTGAAATACTCCATTTTAATCACCTATTGATCCTGCATTACACAAAACTGAAGTTGAGACGTTGCAATTGGCAATACAAACTCCAGTATATTCATCTGTTTGATATATTTGTGTTTTTTGTTGCATGGAAAATGTCTTTGCGTGATCATGTGCACGGCCGCTTGATGTTATCTGATTTTAAACTTAACGAGGCATCGCAACCCTCGTCCTTATCATTTTTATTTCTGGAGTTATTTGACTTGTAAAATGAACTAACTAGAGAAAAACAGAATTTGGTGATAAAAGAGTCAGTCTCTCACACACACACAATGAAAATGATGCGTTTGTGATGTGGCTTTTCAAGTTGCGTCCCCAAATAGATCTAATATTCTTGTTTCTTTGTCATGTGGCTTTTGTCTTGGTTTCCCTTTGTTCTGCTCTTTCCGCTTTTCTCCAGATGCTGAGTTTTATGTGTCTAGTTGATCCAGACGTTGTTAATCTGGTTAACTGGAATCAATATCCGCCTCATCTCTCCCGTACAAATCAAATAGAGTTGATATCTTCTTTTATTTGATTGCATATATTTTTTTTTTTATTTTCCATTCATATTTATTTGATTCTCAATTTTTATTTTCTATTTATTTATGATTACTTTCCCTTGTTATTCTTTCGATCAGCGGTACTGGCCACATACGGGTCTGGTACTGGTTTTGTGCAATCGCCACAATTTGAACTGGGTTTTGTTCCAGGCAGTAGGTTCACTTGCATCCAGTAGGGGGGATCGACTGCACGCTCTGTTGCCATCTGCCTCTCAATCTCCATGCAGCCCTCCTCCCATGCATATTCCCAGGTTGTGGAAACGCTGCAGCCCAATGGTCTGCGTCTGCTTGGGTGCTTTAAGACCCTCCTACCAGCTGGGCTGAAAAAAGAGGCGGCACTGTGCTTGCAAGCCTTGGACGAGCCCCCTTTTACCGCCCTGTCAGTGTCGAGGAGAAGGGAGGGAAGAAAGAGAGAGCGAGAGAGAGAGCGAGAGAGAGAGAGGGCTGCCTGATCGAGAGAATGAGAGAGCAACTGTGTGACAGAGGCAAAGAGAACCAAGCAGGCTGCTTAGAAAAGTGAGAGAGCAGAAAGCAGGAAATAAGGAACCAGAGCAGGAAGAGGGAGGAACGCAAACGGACTCTTTCTCTTCTAGCCGCAAGGGGCACAGTCACTTTTATCCACTTGACTTCTAGATGAAACCCAGTGGACTGGATGGACTAACCAATTGATGGATTTGGAATAGTCGTTTGCGCTGCATCCTCCGGAAACTAGAGCAATTCCTTTGTGCAAAGTGAGAGGACTGTCTGCGTCTGCGCTCGCATCTCCGTGCGGTCTGCTGTGGGCACAAAGTGCATCTGTCGGCAATCGGTGCTGAGGATATCTCCCGACGCCGTCGGATCCGACTACAGACAGGAGAGGAGAGGGAGCGTGTGTGTACGGCACAGTGAGAGAGCAGAGCAGAGCAGAGCAGAGCAGAGCAGAGCAGAGCGTTCGGATCGGATCGGATGAGAGGGAGCAAGCCGAAGCAAAAGTAATCCAGCTCCAACAGAGACGGGAACCCGTATCTCCTCTCCCTGTGTTCCTCTGCCATTCCTCTCCTCCTCCTCCTCCTCCTCCTCCTCCTGTTCCTCTCCCGTTCTCCAAACATTCACAGGAGCGCTTGCTTCTCTTTGGCAACTTCTTTTCCCTCTCCATCCCCATCCGAAACCCACGGCGGACGCTACTCTCGGATCGAGAACTTGAGGGAATATCTCCTTTCGTGCTGAGGGACGCAAGCTCCGGACAGCATTTGCCATCAGAGGCATCTCACACATACACGGCTTTGGAGTGTGAAGTGTGGCCAAGGAAGAAAGGATTCCTCCAAGCTATCGGTGTTTGCTACTGAGCGGCTCCCTCCCTGCCTGCCGGCCTGCCTGCCTGCCTGCCTGCCTGCCTGCCTACCTGCTTCCCTCGCTCCCTCGCTCCCTTTCCCTGTGTCACCATTCCCTGCCTCAGTGCTAAGGATTCCAGCTACATGGGCAAGCGATTGGAGCAGCAGCCAATGTACCCTCAGTACACCTACTACTACCCCAATTATCTCCAGACTAAGGTACGCCACTCCTCTCGCATTCCTCGAGCATGCTCGTCTAACTCCCACACTCCCACACTCCTACCCCGTCTGACTCCCACCCACCCACCCAACCCTCAAACCCTCACCTCTTCCGCCCCCAATTTATCCCCCCTTCGCATCCTTGACTGGAGATGGCACTTGATTGATAGCCGGCCTTGGTCGTGATGCTTTCATGGGACGGATACCTTGTCGGACTTGGGATGTCTATATCAGTGTGTGCCCGTGTGTCAGGGATCAAGGCCGATGGCTGTCATCTGCTTGGCCAGCCTTCAAAATTTGTACTGGGAGCAATTCAATAACCTTCATGCATTGCTCATCCGTCTATACACCAATGAGCCTCGCAGATAACACCAGAAAGGAATAGATCAAGCACTCGGGATTAATAAAACTCTTAGGAACCCGAGCTGATTTACTACTAACGTCTTTAATTAAATGTACATTCTGATTTTCAAGCCTCTCGATAGGATCTGTCTGGTTTGTTTGGTATCGATGCCCTGAAATTGAAAGGACCAAGCTGGCGAAGATGAGTACCGATTTATTGACAGTATGATAGTGCTGTTTGTAAGCTCTTATTTTCAATTTTAGGTAGGGCAGAATGTTCTTTTGAATATTGTGGTCAACATATTCTAGACCAATCGATAAGTACATAATGAAAGCGTGTCTTTGAACATCCATATTCTTTGTTGAATGACCTAAATGTGTCCAAAACGGGAACGTGTGTAATAAATATAGCTAGCTAGATTCTTTTAGTTTTTTTTCTTCGCTTGTTCTTTTTTTGCCTTGTTAAGTGTTCTATCTTTAGATATTAGCGTCACTCAGAATGGAAGATGGACATTTGTCAGCACCCTTGATGGGCAATGAGCAAAATGAATCTTTAATTAACTCCCGTGTTCTTGCCAGTATCGTCGCAGAACAATCCTGCCTGAAGCAGTTGTGTTATCGCAGAGGTTTGTGCGAATGTGCTCTTGTTGTTCTTTCATCTCAAGGTACTTATGACCTACACAGTCAAACCACACATTTGTCACATCAGTAAGAAAAGGACTCGGACACTTTGGTATCGTGCACCTGCTTTCTTAGAGTTCCAAATGACCCTAGTAAGGTTAGGTGGTTGGATGGTCTGGAACACTTCAGGACAGCCGGAAGAGCTGGACAGAGTTGGAGAGGAGAAGGAAGTCTGGGATTCTCTATTTCCCCAGTGACCCTGCCACAGATAAGTGGAGGAAGATGGCTGGATGGACGATATAGGCGAGAATTAGTCACCAAGATGGCTTATTCTGTTGGCACAATGGTTCCAATGTGTTGTTATGCATCTTTCTGTCATGATGCGCCAATATCTCAGGCTATACCCTGGATCGTCGCCAGTCACTTACAGGCTCCATAAAGACAAAAAGCCATACTTAGCGGGAACTGAACCCAAGCTCAGGAGTCCAGAGACCCGACAGTGACAGGGACAGTGAAATCAATCGCTTTTGGGGAAAAAAAAAACCACCCCGACTTGCTGCCAATGTGCTCTGAGGCATATTTATGGCTTGAATGTGTGTGTGTGTGTGTGTGTTGGTGTGAGTGCTGCTGGTATACGATATGGCACAGCCCCTATTACTTACAATACTTTCACGACAGTGCTCCTCACGTGCAGCACATTAGCTGTCTGGTATGTGCTGCACTTTTGTACGTTCCCCCATTCTTTATTGATGATGATTGAAACATTTTGCTGCCTGATTGCAGGAAATATGCAAATGTACTGTAAAATGTTGAGGTAGGAAGATCTTTGTGAGAAGAATGCGATTGGTGCGCAACGAGCTCCCAACAGGGTGGACCTGGCTGCAGCCCCACCTGGCAGTACACCAGCCAGCACTCCCTTCTGATTTATAGTTTAATACATTTGTGCTGCTGCCATATGGCTTCCCTCTCCATCCCCTGCTCCTTCCATCATCCGCCTCTGCCTCCCTCCCTCCCTCCCTCCGTCCCTCCCCACTTGGCCTATCTCGGAGCTGCTCATCTCGGTGGCCTCTCAGTCAGGGTATGCCCCCTCAATCTCCTCCTTCCCTCTCTTCCTCCTCCCTCATCCACTCTGTTGCAACAGGGGCTCCAAGCCCTGCCTCCTCTACCTATGCTGCAGTTCACTCCCAAGGTCAGGGGAAATCCGATCTTGCCACCGTCAGCGATTGATTTATCTTTGACGGAGCCGCCGGGGTCGTGTGCCATGCAAACGAGACCTACGGAGAGGAAAGCGTCCGTTTCGATTTACATCCATAATACATTTCCTGGTTAGGTGGTATAGAAGGGTGGTCCGTTTGATAGCACCACAGAAAAGTGTCAAAACAAGTTAATCATAATTTCAAAAAAACAAGGCGTTGCGTGTTAAGTTTGATGTCACGTAAATGGCTAAGTCATGCTTTGAATGTGAATCTGCACACTTTCCATTCTTCTTTGTCACACCCCGATTTAGGCTTTTGGTTCTGTTTAGGTCTGTGGTATTGCAGAGTAGATTGAAGTCCTCATCATTATGACGTCATGCAAAAGTGAATGTAGGCTTTGTACAACCTTAGACGCCTTGGTTTGGTCATTCGTGGGTGTTCAACTCGCTTTAGAATCTGCTTGCCTTCAGTGCTGCATTCCTAAGGTATAGTCTCATACTCTGTGGGTGGGGGGGTGTACACATCCGCAATGAATAAAAAAGGGTAATGCATGGCATAAATCTTTCCAAAGTGCAGCCTTTTCACAGGCTTGCTTCCATTTTGTGGAATATAGTTTGGATGTTTGTGCAAAAAAAAAAAAAAAAAAAAAAAAGCGATGATTAACATCTGTATTTGCTCGGAGCAGATGAGTACGTGGTAAAGAAATGTGAAATGTGCTGTCTGAATGGCCTTTGCATTTTGTGGTTGCTGTGGATGTACTGTGCATCAATATTCTCATTTAATGGGATTCTCTGGTGCCGGCCGCCGAGTGCTTGTTAACCCACATTAGAATGTGAAAGTCAGGGAATGAGATAAAACAATAACATTTGTCTTTTCTATTGATTCGTGCAGTGGGGCGTTGCATGTGCTCCTCTTTAGCGGAATTATTGATTCCTGAAAGTGTGCGTGTGTATGGACGCGTCCATGTGGATTTTATATCAACTTATGATTATCTTGACTCTTGTTTTGATGAGAGTTGTTGTTGTTGTTTGGACAGCCGGCTCATAGCAAACGGGGTCACCGCATTAAGTCACTCGCACAAACTTTCTTTTGCAGAGTTTTTACGCTGGATGCCCTTCCTGGCAAAACACACACTTTTTTTTTTAGCAGAAGCGGACTCGGAACTAGCAGTGGCCACTACACCACCAAGCCCTTGTTTTGACGAGGTGATTAATTAAATCCCCTCTATTTTTTTTTTTTTTTTTGCAGCCTTTATCAAGCCTGGGAATGTGATGTTTAGTGACATTTGTGAAAGGTGAATCATTTGCATTTTAAATACCAGATTGCGGCATCTCACCCCGGTGAGCCCGTAAGAAATTCAACTACTGAAAGTGATTAGTGTTTGCTATTGTGTGTTTCCTAAAGATACACAATCTCAAGCCCTGACATAACCTAAATCGAGGGACTTCTTGTCCGTGGACTTGAACAAACATCCGGCAAATGGAGCCCTTTTGAAAGGCTTTGTGACTGCCGTAAAAGTCGTTATCAAATGAGGAAGAAAAAGTCATGGAGGAATTTATGTTTGCATAACGACCAAAGAGACTTATATAGAATCATGGAGGTTCAAAAAGATTTGGCCTGAGGTCTGTGCTGCAGAAGACAACATTCATTTTAATTCTGCAGCAATACTTGTGGAAAAATAGCCATTTAGTGGAACTTCTTAGAGAAAACCCACGAGGTTGCGCTATTCAGCATTGAAAGAAATCAATCGAGCCCAAGCCGAAACGTTTGTGATGCTTAAGACTGAAGGCTCTCTTGTTTTCGACAGCACATCTGCAACTCGGTGCAAATGTCGGCGGATCTTGATTTTTCTATTATGTGCATATTTGCCAGTTTGGCAGACTGCTGGGCTGGCACAGTAGAGGGCATGTTTGGAAAGCACCTGGCATACAATCAATCTAAACATACTGAGCAGGCATAGGTTAGACATCTGAATCATTGGAGAACTCAAATATTGAACAGATTATTATTATTAATGCGCTGCTTTGTTTGGCACTCCCACAGCGACGCAGCCCACCTTCGTTCATATCTGCCTAATTGTGATGAAGCCAACAGGTTTATATCCTAAGAGTATAAAAACACAGTATAGTCGGTGTTACCATATAAAGTTGAAAAAGTTTAAATACTTGCGTGCATGTGTGAGTGAGAGAGAGAGAGAGAGAAAAAAAGTGCTTTGGCTGGAAAGTGATTAAATGAAGCTTTTAAAAGCGGGCTCCACTTTCCACTTTGGGTGTCCTTGAGCACTTGGCACAGTGAACACAAAGTAGAAGCTCACTCATTACAGGTTGCTGTGGGGGGAAAAAAAGTAGCACAGATAAATGGTCGGAATACACAATCATGCGGGAGTCTTGCCGCGTGGGGATGTTGACAGTATCTTACTCTTCTTACTCGGACTTTTGGAAACGCAGTAAGAGATTTCTTTATTCCGCACTGTGCATGCGGTGAGCTTGCCGGAATGGCGAGAGTTCAACTGGATAACCCGCAGGTTAAGTCAGAAAATCCCTACCCTGAAGCACATACCGAAGTGCGCCGCCATGGGGGCATTTGTATCGACAGCAAAGCCTTACAGTAGAGCCTGGTTCGAAATAACCCAATTTGGCTTGAAAATTGGGCTGAGCCAAGCAATTGTTTTTTTCTGGGGCAAAACAATCCATAGACCCAAAATTGACCACACTCCTTTGCCATAGCAGCTCAACCTAATGAGAATTGTATGAAAGAAGTCACCGTGGATTAGGCTAAGTGGACCCTCGCCGGAGCTCCACCATCCGGAACATACCCGACATTTGAGCCTTATGATTAAGAAAACATAGCCTGTAGTCTTTGCCTAACCCCGAACCAACAAACAGATCTTATTTTGATGCAGCGGTGTACACCACAATAATAATGATCATGCTTTAGTGTCAATGTGTCAATCAAAAGTGAGTGTGGTGAGTTTACTAAAGGCGGGATTTCTTAAATCGTAGCTCTTATGACGTGCGTGTGTGTGTGTGTGTGTGTGTGCGTGGCCAATCGGTGCATTTGATGCTCGCTGAGCAATTCAATTCAACTCAAAACAGTTTTGCACAAACTAATATTAGCTTTAGTTTCTGATAGGAATATTTGTTTTGAATAGACCGGTACCTTCTGGAAAATGGCGCCTTCCAAAAATGGGGATGGATATCAAATGATTTATTTGCACAGCTGAAATTCAGAAGGATTTATCTGTTTTCTCTCAATCGAGTAAAACCGAGTTGGATGGGAGGGAGCTTTGAAAAAGCAAACTGCACCAATTGAAAGGCCTTTTGTTGCTTCCCTTTGTTGCACACGCAAGCTCTCAGCATGTCTGTTGCCCTACCTTTTGGCACTCGGGAAACGCTCAGGTTGTGAGGCACCAAGGTAGGACGACTTAGAAGCTCCTCCTAGCTTAGCGCTGCTCGCTGACTCAGATTCGGCCGGGATAATTGCTCCTGAATTTTTAACGAGTGGCTGCGTTGTGCACTTTGTGGAAGCAGCGTGCCTGAAGATCCCGGCATGGCTGCGACTGCAGTGGAACAGCCCTTTTGTTTTTTTCTCCCCACGTCCGGAATGAGAAGAATACTTGAGCATGTCATCATCGCAATAGGTGATGCTGTGACTTTGGAATGTTAACAAAAAGAAGCGTGAATGCAAATGCAATTGTACCGCCTGGCTGCACAGATAATTATCCTTATCTGGTTTCATCTAATCACCGGTTGTAGACTTGCCTTTGGCTAAATACGTCACTCTTTATTTGGACTCTGCCGGCCGGGTCACACTCTCAGCTGGCTCTAGAAATCTGGAAACAAAATCATCTTGAACATGGAAATGTCATTCACAACAGATACAAATGCATCGCAATCATATAGTACATTTCGGCGGTGACAAGGTAACGATGACGGAATAATAATATTGGGGCCGCGAGGTTAAATGAGATGCAAATGTAAAAGAACAATTTGAAATTTGAAGCCGTATTCCTCGAATTTAGTTAATTAGGTAAGTCAAGAGAAAGTCTTTGGTAGCTCAGAGAGTCAAGTGGTAAGAGCAGCCGCAGACATGCAAATTGCAGCGCCGTGCTGCAGG
This sequence comes from Syngnathus scovelli, assembly GCF_024217435.2. Lineage (NCBI taxonomy): Eukaryota > Metazoa > Chordata > Actinopteri > Syngnathiformes > Syngnathidae > Syngnathus > Syngnathus scovelli. Next base: position 751,681 of record NC_090865.1, read on the forward strand.
CAGGCAGGCAGGCAGGCAGGCAGGCAGGCAGGCAGGCAGGCAGGCAGCCATGGTTACCGCCTCCCACATGGCATATAGTGCCTGCAACATTGACTCTCCACTGCTGCATTAGTTGTGGCAAGCGCAATAAAAACACCGTGTCACGCGTAGCTTGAAAAATGCTTCCGGAAAAAGCCAATTCTGCCATGAATGAGGATAAGCAAATAGGCATGAGCGCTTGAATGGCTGCCAGTCATGTCAGAGCCCCCCCCCCACCACCAATACCTCCTCGCCTTCTCATCCAGTCACAATGAGCTTCTGTACAAATAAGGATACGTGCACCAATTTAGTGCAGCAGATGAACCTTGTGAAGCCTTGTTGAGCAAGTGGGGGATTACCGTGAGCAAACAGGCTTTTCTCCTGGCTTTATTTGAGTTAACTGACTCGCACCACCCTCTTAGATTTTGCCCCTGTCTTTCTTTTTTTTGGGGGCGACAGATTTTTTCCCATTCTCCTGTCGCCTTGGAGGCCTTAACACATGCACATTAGTCAGTGTATGGAAAAACACCGAGTGTGTCAGGTAGGCGACGAGAATTAGATGGCAAGGACACTTTAGCTGAGCCGCAAAGCAGGCGTAATGGATCAAGGAGCAAGCCCACGGCGTGATGGGGGGGGGGGGGGGTAATTCTTCAAAAGTAATTAGTAGCACATAAGCAGACTATTGGCAACGCAATGAACAAAATCTTGGCTTTATATGTGGGCTGCTTGCGGATGTCGTTTCTTTGGCAGGAAACGTGAACCTAAGTTTAACAAAACTTTTGTTAATGTGCAAAGCGTTGCGAGAGTCGTTGCCAAGGACAAAAATGTTTACATTTTGCTCTGTTCAAAAGATTTTCTGGATTTTAATCCCAAAAATGACACCTAATAAATAACAATTAACTGCTGTTAGATTTTTCCATGTTCATTTATGATTGCAACCAAGTGTCTCTTTTGATTCAGCTCCACATTAAATTAGCTCACTCATTCGAAAGCGCAGATGTTTTGGAAACTTTTGTCATTGTTTGAAGAATTTATATTGGTCAAAGGATCCTGACAACAACTTGCATCATGCAGAAAATTGAAGAATATTGAATTGGCATGTAATCAATGATCATTTTGGTCATGGGATTTTTGTAAAACTGTAATGGAAAAAACAACAACCTTTTTTTTAGCAACCTTTTCTCAAAGCCAAATTGTTTCAGACCCATAAAAATAACTTCACTAAATAAAACGACATTTTTCACCCAAAATTGATCTGTGTATTTTTACTACTTTTGTTCCTACTCAAAAATTCAGGTTAATATAAATGCAAACAAATGCACAAATACGTTGAATGGAGAACGGTTTTACATCTTATTTCTAAGTATGAAGGTCAAGTGTGTGGAAAAAGCGATTTCAAGCAAGGATTGCTCAGAAACAGCACTTTCTTTTTCTTTAATAATGTAAATGTGCTCAAATTTGAAAACCAAGCTTTGAATAAATGCTAATGTTAGCGTCAAACTACTTATGCAGTTGATAAATAGGAATGTTTTGATCGCCCTGTGTTGTTTTGTCCTTGGGCCTTTTTGGAAAATGTTGGGAAACAGTGGCTTTGAAAAACAGTTAGTCACTAATTTCCTATCTGTTTTGTGCCTCTGATTAGCCGTCTTGAGTACCCCTGTGGAAGCCTTGTATTCATTATTTATCCGTAGCCCCCCCGAACAACAGCTGCAAGCTTGTGTAGCTGCCATATGTTGTGTTATTCTCAACATATTCGTGCTGTATAGGGAAGTTTAGATCAGCCCGCCGAGATGTATAACAAGCCCTCTGCGGACATGCTGCTCCCAAATTATTCTCCAAATGTTATGTTTTCCACTCCATCCTTGGAAAAGGCTCTTGAGGTCATACAAACTGCTTTTCAAATTGGGGCTTCTAAAGTCTAGTTTGATTTGTTGTTGTTTTTCTTAATGTTTTACAGCTTATTTGAAAACCAAAGAGCAGCTTTGGCCAGAAGAGAATACTGTAACACCAATACCCATCAGAGGTTTATTTGAAGTGAGCAAACCCTCATTCCGTGCGCAGGCGTCACCATCTGTTATAAAAGTTAAGGTGTTTTTTTTTTTTTTCTTTTCAAAATTTATTTTACTTGAGAAACTGTTTTTACACACACTGTACACAGTGTACTATATATTTTTATTTATTATGATTTTTTAATTTTGCTTGAGAATTTTTTTCCCCTACACAATGTAGACACAGACAACCACAATTTAGAAAAAAATATACTACATTTTGTAACTGAGGATGCTGCTACGTCTCACCGGGGAAGACGCTAGAGGCATCCCCGACCCCCCCCTAAGCAGAACCAGAAGATGTGAAATCTGGGCTTCCCTGCTAAAGCTGCTGCCCCCGTGACCCGAGCCTAGATAAGCAGAGTAAATGGAGGCTTGGGTAGATAAACGAGACAGTTAAGTGTTTTTACCACTTTACACCAGTGTGACTGATTTTTAAACATTCATGGCAACAGGGCAGTTTGAGGCCAGAGTGGTTAAAATGTTTGACTTACACTCGAGAGGTCGCAAGGTCCAAACTAGCCTGACTCCTTCCATGTTCTCCTGGTTCAGATACAAATCGGAGATCAATCCACCTAACCGCCATAGATTGACTGGGCTTTACATTATAAACTGGCCAAAACAGAAATTCAACTACCTCGAGCAATTAAGCAGGGCCACTGTGTTTCCGGCATCGGTGGAATTGTCTGAGGGGCAGTAGGGGAAAGAGGGTCGCATTAGGATTCAGCCGATAAAGCAATAAAGCCTTGTAGGAGATGCAGTTGGCCGGCCGGCCGGCCGGCCGGCCTCATTCGGAGCAGCTTCTGTGTGCGCAGCACTTTGCGGCCGCAATTAATCACCCGGCTGACATTAGCCTACCTTCCTGCAAACACTGAATAAACAGTGGCAACGTCGAGGCCATGTTGGCTGCCACAAATCTGGTGTTATCGTTAAGATGTCTGTTGACGCTTGTTCCCCAAAGAGAGAGCGAGAGAGAGGGCGAGCGAGCGAGCGAGCTCTTGAAACTCTGCTCGACTTCTACAGACTGGTGTGAGATCTGTTGATCTATTTAGTTACAGGTTGCAATGAAAAAAGCCACAGTCAGCTTCTGACATGTATTTGCATTGCTAACTTTTGTCGACTTTTGCCTGCACGGTATTGCTTGTGTGACAGGACAGCGGTCGCTAGAGTCATTTGTAAAATGGGAATCCTCGGAGGCTTTATTAGGAGGATGCCTGTCAATGTGTGCTGTATTGTTACCATAGTGATAGTTGCCAGTTGCGTGTGCCAAGCGAGGTCTCCGTTTGAGAGTTAATCACGCGGCTGTAGGGGAACGACTGCACCGTGGGATTTCAGCTGCCACTTAGTTTTGACAAAGTCATAATGCTAGCATTTTTATATGATCGTTTATACGATGGAGTCGAGGTGAGCAGTGGGGCGGTTGGGATTGCATGGAAACATTTTATTACCGAGCAAATAGATGGATACAATTAAATATTATATATATATATATATCCTATTTTAAAGTGAATAGAAAAAGAAACAGAGAAATAAAAGTGAAGTCACATAATAAAAGACAAAAGAGAAATTGATTTGGACCTACTGCTCACTCTCAGAGCCCAGTTAGAGAAAGTTCAGTTCATTCGCGTCCATAAGTTGAACACGCATTATCCTGGGCTAACATAACAGCCTGAGAAGAAACATGATAGAGTTGTTGAGGAAAGCGGCGGGGAGCTGGAAGTGAGGAAGGGCGGGACTCCTGTCCACTTCACTCGAAGGGGACTGACACTTCCCTTCTCTGTAAAGCCCCGCTGGAACTGAAACATTGAAATCACTTCTCTATAGCATTCACCCTACTGTATAAGTGTATGCCCGCATCACTTTCTCTAGCAAGACGCAAATAAAACAACACATGCCTTGAGGAGTTTAGTCCCAGGCTGATGTGCGGCCAACGAGCTGGAATCTGCACACAGGGAAACCTGATAGGCATTCCCTGAGCCAAACACATGAGGTCGCCCTGACTGACTGATCTTGCCTGCCTGCCTGCCTGCCTGCCTCCTTCCACCACCCACTGCTGTCACACGAAAAGATTGTATCTCAGACGAAAAAAAAAAAAGAAAAACATCATCCTCTGCTCACTGCACGATCCTCCACTCAACTTGAAATCACAACATGTATCTTTTGCATTCTGCGTCAGCCTTTGTGCTCCCAAGCAAAACAAAAGTCACTCCGCAGCATTGCTTACAAAAGCAATCCAAACATATGTGTGCGTGTTAGATCTGTGTTCAAGTTCCCTCGCAGCAACACGGACACCCACGTCTCGGAGATACGTGCATATAGTACATGCAAACGCGCGTATCCCTACGTATTCCCAAGTGGTCCACCCCCTTTTCATCATAAGCGCTCCCACGCATCTCATGTTCTCCCTCATATTATGTAAAAAGGAACATGCATTATTACACTGGCGAGGTTTGTTGATGTCTTTGGCAATTGACACAAGTGAGAAAGAAACCACAATACAGTCACAAAGCTCTTTTTTTCCCCCCTGTGAGGTCTCATTGTGTGGTGGTTTGGTTTTTGATGAGTAATTTGACTCATTATATCATTACAATAATATTTTTGAAATGAAACCCTTCGCAGCAGCTGTCATTCTTTGTCGAGTTTTAAACCGGGTGTTGGTCAACCTCCAAATGTAGGAGAGGAAAAATAACGTTTCTTGATTCTGTCGTGGTGCAGTGTCCTGACTTCCATGTAAGTCAAATATATATTTTTTTTATTTACCGTAGACTTCTGCACCAAATGTTTTGCACAAGTCAAAAGGCATTTTCATTTGCAAATCCTTTGGGTTAAATTCTCTTTAGCAGCTAAGATTTGTGTTGTGGGTGAAAAGGATTGAGTTAATGGACAGAGCTTTAAAGCAGCTTGTTGCGCTGCCTTGGCTCTGACCCGTGCAGATTGTCAGGTGACCTCCGTGGTGCTGCCCTGAGCTCGCCGTGAGGAATCCAATCTCCTCGCCGGGGATACGCTGCATGTTTTAGCCGTCCCGTTTGATAACTTTGCCCCGGCGCCTTTTCCGACGTGCCCGTCAAGTCGTCTCGTGAAGGCTGACGTGTTTTCAGTTCTTCAGTGATGGGAGGGGCTCCCAGTCAACAGTGGTTGGAAGATTGTTTTAACCAGCTCATCTGCTCCATGTTTAAATGAGAGCAATTTCATTTTGTTGTGGAACTATTTTTTCAACTTTGCATTCCTTGCGAGACAGAAGACAGATTGTGCAGTGCACAAGGTTGAATGACTTTTAAGATGAATGTGAGACTAATTCAATTTTAGAGTTATGTAGTGTTATGTAAAAACATGTCAACAGAATAAAGTGAATGTTCCACAAAACTTATGAGGACAAAGAGTAGAAAAAAAGAGATTGATGGATTGCTCATCAAAAAATGCTTTGAAAGGCCAGGTAGCACTTCCCATCTTCTTTTCTTGACATTTTGAATCCGGGAAGTGAGTAAGTGATTGGCACAGGGAAGTGGGACTTTTAAGGCATTTTAAGGACCATTAAAACCCCATGGGGCCTGATAGCCAGCGTGTTTAATGAGTCATTGAAAAGAGGGCCTCTCAACTGCTATTTGTTTCCTTGTTGGGCATTTTGCCTTCCACTGTGCTGCTAATTGTCTCGAGCACACTGGCAGTGACACAGCAACCCCGGCTCACAATGAGATAAATGACTTTGGTGGAAATTTAAATGTGACGCACTTTCCGAGTTGACCCTCCGTAGGTTAGCGTAAGGTCGGGATCTCTAAAGTTCAACACCGCTGAGGTCGTTTAATTCGTAGGTCAACCGAGCTTTTCAAGAAAAAATCGGCCTCAAAACGGCTCCGTCTCCAGCCACATGGAACAGCCAAAATGCCTGGAGAAGTATGAATTCATTTGCATTTTACAATCTTGGATTGGATTCAAAACGTGGCTACTAAGACTAAGCGGCATATATCTGTGTTTAGAGTTGAAGGAAGAGGCCTTATCAAGCTTACCCCTGTTGAGTAGCCCACACACGCACTAGAGCCGTCCGTGTGTGATGCATTTTCTGTTTCCATGGGGATCCCGACACGGGAGTTTAAAAAAAAAAAAAAAACTTCCACTTGAACACATGTATAGCCCGCTTCCCATTTGTGTAACAAAATGGCACCGTTTTGCGTAAACAGCCTTTAATTCTAACGAGAACTGAACGGTCATTTTATTGCGTGCGACGACTCGACTGGGGGAAATGAAATGACTCTTTCTGGACTCGTCCTCTCTTTTTAATTTGTCTTTTCAGTGCATTGATACATGACCAAGGAAATGGCACATATGGAAAACCGGCTTGTGTAGTATGGATTACATGCTTTGTAATTCTATAGCGTTGATATTTTTACTTTGCATGGATAGTGGGAATTCAACCGAGCTTAGTGAACTAATCATATGGGCATTAGGTTAACTTGTTGAATGGAACACCTGGAATATCGCATTACTATACCATCTGCCTGGTTTTATTTCCACAAAGTCGATTTTTCCTCAACGGCCACTAACGGGAGAATATACAGACACATTATGGCACCTTAATGTCTACTTATGCATCTGCTCAATTCTGTGGATTACATTTTAACAATGCAAAGAAAGTAGAAGGATCTCGTAGACGAAATAAGCGAGCCGACGTCTCCCGAGTCAGTGATTGTTGCCGATCGAAGACTGACAAGCAAGGAAGCGGCGGTAAATAAAACAAAATACCTTACCCGACCGATCTTGTTGTTTTGTTTTAAAAGTGGCTTCCCCAGACTGCAAAAAATATTTCCCGCAGTAAGTCTTTTGTTAACAATACTGGCATTTTACAACGCTCCATATCCAGGAGTAGCTGAGAGATCACGGGATTGTGCGAGATTTCTCCCTTTGAGGACTTGTTTGGAAAATCTGTGTTGAGAATAGAACACACCACACTACTACGGTACACTAAGAGAAGCTTTACATGTGGTATGTTTTTTTGGAAGAATCCATTTATTTCTACCAGGCTTAACTGGAAAGCTAACAGACATTCAGGACAAGAGGAATCACTAAAACATTGTTCTGCTTTTTCAATTTGGTCCCTGCAGTGTTGACAGTGTGAGCTTGGCCACCAATTAGGCCACAGCGATTCTTACTGCCCATAAATTATTAAGTGTCAGCCATCAACTGGAAGCAGTGACGGACGGAGGTGCCAGAGAGGAAGGTTTTATTTGTTTAAATCATACAGTGCCTGTGATAACGCCGGTTCTGCTCTCAAACCAGCTTAAATTCTTCTCATGCTAGCAACTAAATGCAACATTTATTCAACAACAACATGCGGAGGGGAAAAAAACAAACAAAAAACCATGAGGCATTTAGGATAATGTATAGTATTAGATTGCAACTTGCAACACTGACTCACCTCAAGGTCAACCAATTCATTTCTGGAGGAGAATTTATTGCCTGGTCGTAGCTAAGGCAATGAGGTGCTGTGATCCTTGAGCTCATGTCTATATAGAAGGTCTTCACAGCCGTATACCACGGCGAAGGGGGGGGGGGGGGGGGCGGGGGTTGTCTACTGCTTGTTAACTCTCTTTTCTGAGCCGGAGCCAACTCGGTTGCTTGAAACGTGATAGCGTTGTTGGCCAAGGCCTGCTCATGTTTCCGCTGTTTTGGAGAACACCGAGTTAATGTTCCATGGGACCATCAGCCTGATCATAAACATTGTAAATCCACAACGCCTACGGACCGTAACTCATGAAGAATGACAGGAAGTCTGTAAACTATGTGCCTGTCAAACAGTGATTGACACTACCTATGATGCTTTGTGGGAGGATCCATCCTTCTTTGAGCAACCTAGCTGTAATTGCTCTGTCAAACCTGTCTCTGAACCAAAACACGAGCAGACCGCCTCTAGTCAAGTACGTGAGTCAAGTCCGATTCTCCAGATGAGATCAAGGGTAAAGCTTAAGACACTAAAACACTATAGCTGTTTTGTTGATCTAAAGAAATATTTCAAATTTCTTTTGAAAGATGCCGTTGTCTGGAATAAAAGCACAGTTGGACTGGATTGAGTCGACAAAATGTTACTCCGAGTGTAAAGGCCAAGTCCGAGTCAATGTGAGTCCAACGCAAGTCAGAGTCAAAACGTGTCGAGTCCTATCAAATCACTTTACTGTCACTCATTAGAAGTAGAGCAGTCTTAAAATATGCTTGAGCGGATTTTGTGTCTGATGAAATTGTAGCAAGCAAGGTTGCCGCGCCTTTGGGATGTGAAGTATCCTGTAACAAATTAATTATGCATTTCCAGCATCTAACGGTGAAGGAATGCCACACTGGCCCGACGACTGCTTCCTGCGCATAGCTTCACCTCGCTGTCAACTTGGGGATGTCTAAAATAGGCGCACACAAAAAAAAACAAAAAAAAAGAAACCGCTTGAGGTTCATTGTAATGATAATGGTGCCTCGGTGGATGTGAGTAGACTGGTTCATATTCAGCCCCACAATGACTCTCCTGTCTTGGCTATTCAAGAGGCGGTCTGCTAGCGGACTGGTGGGCGACTAGGCTGAGAAGCTTCTTGTTCATGTGGAAATGTGTGCGGCCATACAATGGAACGGGGATGCGTCTCCCAGAGCCCGGCCCGGCATATTCAGCCAGAGAATGGAAGCACAATAACAGTCAGCTGCTATCATCCCATGAAAAGTCTCGGTTGAATGCTAAATAAATCTTTGAGGGAGCAGGCCATGGCTGATTTTCATCTTTAATGTCTTCATCTTGTTACTTGTGCCTTGGCTACTCTTAGACCGCTCTGAAAAGAATATTTTAAGTAAATTGTACTTTACCTCGAGGGCTATCCATGAGAGTATTTTGAGTTATGAATAAAAACATTTTCATCATGAAAAGATTTCAAACTGAAACCAAGTCCCATTTTATTGTCCGATTTATGATCCGAGTGAGGAGTCCAGAGTATAAATTCGATGTTCCAGTCAGTCACTATTCTTCAATTGCGCAGTGCATATCAGACTCGAGGGTCACATCTTGAAAAGATATAAAAATACTGAGAGTCCGGATAGCCTTGTGAAAAGGGGCTTAGTTCATTTTGCCGCTCTCGATTTTCACCAGCTTATCTATTCGCCGTATTTGAAAGGTCGGCGCGTGCGTCTCAGGAAGCTAGCTTTGAAAAGACGCTGGCTTTATTGTAAGGCAAGCATAATGGCAAAAATGTCCAAGTATCTTGCAACATGAATATTGATATGAAACAATTGAGTTGAAATGGTGTGGCCATTGAGCTATCACTGTGATGCTCAATTATCCTCCTGCTGGAATGAATGAACAGATATGGTCACATTTGATTATGCGCTGCAATGTGCGAAAGCAATGATTTATTTGATTTTTTTTTTTGCTGGGGAAATGAACGTGACGGTATTTTTTTTTCTCTATGCAGTAATGTAAGGCGTTAATATTTACATTTATGCTTGCCTTGTCTTAGACTTGCTATTATTTTGGTAAATATCTAGCAAATATTTTCTGTCACGGTAAAATTCGACGACGGTGCCAGTCACGGATTCCGTTTTGGAAATAACTTTGCCAACATTTGGTTTGACGGCAAGATAGGATCTGCAAGTGAGCTATTTCTAAACTGCCCCGTGTTTCTCAAATGTGCCTGGTGCCTTGCTTGATCAAAGCGTTGCATGGCGTGAACTCCTCCAGACAAGAACACATCAGGCTGGAGTCAGCCAGGCAAGAAGGAAACATTACACCATTACACTCACCTGCTCCGTAATCACGGTGACTTATCTCATGAATAAATCAGGCTACCAAGGTCTCAACTCCTCGACACCAACTTCTATCCTTTGGCAGATGTCAACGTTTCTATTCGTCTTTCACCGCCTTCGTACCTTGAACTTTTTTTCCAACATTCTTTCACCTTCCTCCCCCTCATACTCGGCTGGCCAACAGTGCTCATTTTATGCGTTACACAATTGTGAGACTTTTTGGGTGATTGAAGGCTCCTTGGAAGCACAGATCATTCTCCTTTGCTTTCCCGTAAGTCACGGGATTGACAACTGGAGACGGTCTGCCAACGAGTGGCCGACTGGCTTCTTTTAAATCACTCTGAAGGGCCACTAACGCAACGTTGATGCCAATATGCCAGACTAATACTGGAAAATGAAGTATGAAGTGGACCCATGTTCTCTTGAAAGTGGTATGCAGGCATTTTTAAGACTGCGACTCCTAGTTGTTGAGTGTTTTTGTTTACATTTTAAATCGATGGATGAATTGAGACTAAGTGATCAATACGGTGATGTTAATTGTCGTCTTTATTCCGGCAGTAAATGACGGCGGCGCTCGTCTGCATAGCAGCGCTTCCTTTTTGCTGCTGACAGCAGATTTGGGAGGCTGCAAGAATTTTCTGTTGAGTAATGCTGCTGTTGCTTGCTTCAAGGGAGGTAGTTGCTTAACACGCCATGCCGAATCTGGCACGCCGTCTTCCTTGCCCTACTAAACTCTGCTCAACACTATGCAAAAACTCCCCGATGGCTTGTAGAAAGGGGGTGGAGGGAGACAGAAAGGAGAAATAGAGGACGAGCAGGCAGATGAGGATTGGAGTGGATTTAGAGATAGATGAGAGCTGACTGAAGGGATTGGGAAGGTAAAGCGAGGGTGGTTGGAGGACTTGCCGAGGATGAATTTCCTTATGGAAGGTTAGACTGAGGGAAACGCTCCGCACTAGACTTGTATTGTGATTGAAAAAGCCTTGAACAAATCGGGGACTTTTATTATTGTTTTACTGCTTTGACTCACTTGTGAAAACAAATCAATGCCGCCCATAGCAGTCACAAGTCAGATTACCTTACTAGCTTGGAAAGAAAAAAAATACATAGATTCAGCCCTGTTGTGGCCAATTACATCTCATCCAGTGTTGTCCAAACACAAAGAGTGGCTACTTTGCATTTTTCCAAGGTCATGGGCGAGATCCTTGCACTCGCAGTCTCTTGATACTACACTCAGGCACTCCTAATTAAAGGCAACACATTTAGCAGCATGCCATTGGCCTCAAGTGAAGATAAAATAGTAGCAATAAAATGCTTTTATGATCCCCACATTTACAGTATGAACACTATTCGACACAATGGAATAATGATGTAGCAGGTTATGATAATGGTCTTGTGTGCCCCGTGATTAAGGTTGTGCTAAAATAAGAAGAGTTCACACCAGGGTGCTATTACGCGCAACTTGCAGTGACTCTTTCATTGGGCTAATATACTGGGGCTGGTGCTTTTTGGTGACCTCTTGAATTATACAGGCGATGAACCCTATCAATGACAAATTGAAGCGTGTATATATATATATATATACGTACGTATATTGTATGGACATGATGACACGCCTCCTAAAGTTTGGCAGTAACTCTTTGCTTGTCTCTTCCCAATTACGTCCTTATTTATGAATGTGAGCACGGCTGACCTTCTGGAAGAGAAGACATAAATTTGTTTGTCTGGCAAACGGAGTAACAAATAGCATTCTGCCACAGCTCCAACGTGCTCTTTCTATCAATCTGTCTGTCCCTTGTCTCTCTTGGCCCCCTTCCCGACAGGCTTCACATTCCAGCCATAACTCTCCTCACCTGGTCAGCTGGAGCACTCACTCATGACTGCTGGGCCTCCTGGTCACAAATTAGTTTGCTTCATTTTCACGGATGCTGCACAATTGATAGATCAATCAAAAAATAAGTAGATTAAAAACATAATAATACCAGGTGACAATTTGAATGACGCTGCCGGAATCGGGGATGATTTTCAGAATGATTTCGTACCATGAGTGGTGAAGATGCGTTTGAAACGTTTTCATTCATTTACACATCACACGCACGTCTTAAGATAGCTGAAAAATGAAAATTGTGCCTCTGCGTCTGGCATATCTCGGAAGCGGAAAACCGCATTCTTCACATTGTGGTTTTTCAGCCAAGATGAATAGTTTGGAAAACAATGGAAGCAGCCAAATGCATCAAGCCGCCCTTGAGCAAGTGTGTAGGTGGGCAGCGGCGCATCTCGTATAACGTCAAAGCACTATTTTAAATAAAGGTATAATTCTCTCCATGGCATTATTTCAACTACATGCACAGTCCGATAAGAGCCAATACTGCCAATGCTTTTTTATCTCCAAATCTAAAATAGGAACCAACTAAACTGTGCCTCATTTTTTTGTTATTTAAAGATTTTTTTAATAGAACACTCATAAAATTGTGCAGACATACATAGGCACACGACGTAAAGTATCTTCACCGGAATATGACCCTACTTTGTATCAATTTGATTTATTTATCGTAATCTTCATTTCCCAATGGTCTTCATCAACAAGTTCTGAAATTCACGTCGTTCGTTAACAGAATAACCACAGAAAAAAGAAAAACAACATGAGGGATCGGTAACACCATGATGTTGTGGAATCTGAGATTTCAGAGTGGCTCATCTGTAGAGACCTTCATTTAGAGCATGCACTCCATAAAGTAAATTGTCTGTCCCCCCATTATCTCTCTCACTCCATCTATCTATCTATCTAGCTATCTATCTATCGTGCACTCTACTCACACGCTGGCTAGCACGCAAAATGAACCAGCTGGCTGTAATGATGACAAATCAACCCAAATATTTACCTCCGTAGAGTTTCAATTTGGCTCTGCCCGCAGCAGCTCATGCTGCATGCATGTTTTTTTTTTGTTTTTTTTAATTCCGTATGCCTGCCATTGCCTTTGTAGCCAAATTGTTATAATCACTCCCCACAAGTACACTTGAGCTTCTTTTATGTCACCTAAACACCGGCTGACCGGTTGTTAATGTCTGTCCATAACCCGTGTTTATGGCTATCAAAGGTCTGGTGTAAACAAGGTTGCTGGTGTGCTTATATGGGATTTTATTTGGAACCATCTCCGTTTGAGGTTCTGCTTCTTGCCGGATGTTCATCTGTTTTGAGAAACTACAGAGGGATCGCATGCATTAAAGATCTTCAAAGTGTATATTCCAGATGGAAGGAAATAAAAAAAAAAATTACATCTAAAATATGAACACGACATATTTGACCAATGTAGATTCATGATTCTATTTGTGTAGCATTAAAAGTAATCATTGAAATAATCAGATTCATGCAATTAGGCCAGAGCAGGAGAAACGTGACATCTATTAAAAAAAAAAAAAAAAAAATCAGAAAGTTAATTAAAATCGTACTATTTTTGGCCCATGTTTAACTTTCATGGAGGGAGTGATGTTTTTTCTAATGAATCGAATTCAAAAGAATAGTTATTAGTCACACAATAGGATTCGTTTTTCTCGTAGTGAAGTTGACAGTGCAACAGCACAAAAAGGATCAATAAATCATTTCATATTTAAAAACATTGTACAACGTATGCAGGTGTGCAGGAAAATGAATCAGCAGCCGCATAGCGAAAAAAAACCTCTGTACATGCAGCTGTGAACTTGAACAAAAGATGCGCCATTGCCATTGAACGTGACAAAGACGCTCTTATTATAGAAAGTGCACTGATTAACATTTGTGCTTCTTGACTTGGAGAACGGTGGTGCCCTGTGATTGGCCGACGATGACTTGAGGGTGTCTGCCGCCCATGACTTTGAGAATCAAGTCTTTCACTTGTTGTCCAACTGCAACGTTTTGAATGGATATGTTCCAGACTTCGTGGCCCCCATTTTTCGTTTTACCTCCAAAGGCTGTTCACACTCTGATTTGACGTTCGATAAAATGAATTGCATCCTATCTGTGTCCCCTTGGGAGAGAAATGGTTTCTATTACAACTCGGAGGCTTTGTATCCAGATACATGGGTCTCGACATGGAACATAACGTCTTGCTCTTATCTCCTACAAAGCTTGAGGAAGAGCAAAAGGAGAAAAACAACAACAAAAGTAGAACACACACACACACACACACACACACACAAGGGTGCACAAATGTGGGTTTTTGAATGTGTATCAGCACTTTTATAATTGGCCTCCTGAACTATTGTCCTCTGTTTTGTTGGTCTACCGGTGCCTCAAATCCATTTGTGGTGTTTTTGTTTTTTGCTAAAAGAAGACTATATATATTTTGAAATCCCTACCCACCTTTTTTTTTCCCGCTCATGTTGTTCATTTTTGTTTTTGTGTTTATTTGCACCTTCAGCTGCTTTTTTTCGTCGTCTGATCCTCATTTTTCCACGCTATGAGCTCGGCGTCTCTTCCTGATGGAGAACATTTGGTCATAGAAGCAGAAGCATAGTGTTCCCCGGTGACTCTGGAATGATTTACCGTCCGCGCCTAGAGCAACGGGCTTTACCTCAACAATCGCATAAAAACTGGAGACAAAGGGATAAGACAATAGCGCCAGTTTGCCTGTCTTTCAGCGCCCCTCCCTCATCTTCTGCTTTTTGAGATGCAGCTGGGATTCTCAAAACACGTGTTTAAGGGCTAAAGGTTTGCAAGCAGCTCTCCAGGATGGATGGGGGGGGATTTGTCTTCTGCCTGCGTTTCCAAGCTGCTGTGAATGCAGCCGAGCGAGCGAGCGCAGTGCGAGCTGTTAGTTCTGGCAGTTTGGAAGGGATGCCTCTGGGAATATGCTTGTCTTTTAAGAGTCTTTGCACAGACTTTGCCAGAATGAATTAATTTAGCATGAGCAAAGAGGCCATTTTTTTCACTTCCATTTAAGGTTCCCGCCTGTCATATTTTACGGCAGATTTCGCTCGTACGAAATGCGTGTAAACAAGCACGCACGCGTGTGCCGAAGAAATGCAGCCCAAAATGAGACATTATGCCTTTGCAGTAGACAGCAAATGTGTAATAATTGGTGCTTTGGATTAGAGGAGGAATGGAGTGGTCATTTTGGTGCTATTGACTGCGTAGCCCTGTCTGACCTGATGCTTGTGCTGTGCAAGGTCTCGCAGGCTTTCTATGGCCGCCTATAAATCACGGCCAATTACAAAGCTGATGCTCAGTCGACTCTCCCCGAGCTATAACTGTACAGGGAGGAAGGGAGAAATGCAAGCTACATCCCATCTTTTACACCAGCTACTGCAATCATACCTTTTGTCTATGTCCGTTTTGGGAATCTCCGCCGAATGCAAAATTAGCTGGAAAATAAATCAAGTCTAAATAATCATTTGTTTTCAACAATTATTTTCCATTTCCAATTTCGAGGACCACCGTTGGTTGACCATCCCTGGATTCCAATCCAGTTACATGTATTGAATAAATAAAAGTCTCACATGTTGAATTCATACAGCACGTTATAGTGGTCATTTCTGCAAGCGAGGTGATTGATTTTGGAGGCTAAAGTGGAGGGAGGGAGGGAGGGAGGGAGGGCCAGACAAAGGAATAAAAGAATAAGAGAGTTTGAGAGCGAGAGTGAGGAGTCGCAAGTGTGAGAGAATTGCCCGTTATGACACTTCAAAACTCTCCAGGAGGTAAATGAGAAAAAGCTCCATCCATTCTCTCTTGGCCCTACCCAGCTGTGACATGCCGCAAAGGAGGCTTACTGGGGATCCAATTTGCCGCACTGTATTTTAAAGCGACGCAATGCTTTACACGGCCCTAATTTAGTGAGCCAGCAATGCAGGAGAGCTTCAGACCTTGTGTCACATACTCAGAAATATTTATGAGTGCGTTAAGTGAGTATGATAAATCTAGTGTGCGCCATGTATTGGCTGAGTTGTATATTCACAGACACACTTGAGGAAGGAGTGTGCATTTTGAACCTTTTTTTTTTTTTGCCACTGAGTGAGTTACAAGCCTTGGACCAATTGTGTATGTTGTTTTATTTTCATGTATATGTTGTGTGTGTGGGGTGGGGGTGGGGGGGGGGGGGGGGGGGGGCTGCAGTAACACAAGGTCTGTTAAATGTTCAACCAAAGGCAAAGCCAATGGGAAAACAAATGCTCTTCTTTATGTATGCGTGTCCCTTGAGTTCATATTCCACCCAGATGCATTCCTAATCCCATAGGACTTGTTTTTTCCCTTTAACCTATGATAACCTTACTCGCATCCAACAATATAAGTAATGGGCTTGACTTGACCCTTACTGCCTCATTGTGTAAGAATCAGCTTCTGACCTTAAAAAAAAATGAAAGCAAATCGATAGGGCGGGGGACACATGAATTCCAAAGCCCAGGATGCAAGCCAAGACTGGAGCCTAGGGAGGAAGAGGAGGAGGAGGAAGAGGGCCTAGCGTAGTGGGCTTAAAACAAAGAAAGCGTGAGAACCAGGCAAAAGCTTTCAATTAACCTTCAGCACCAACGGCAACTTTGTGCGCAATCTGCTCTTTGTGTGCTATTATGTTTGTGTCACGCCGTATCACATTTTCAGGCTAATATAAGCTACAGTGGCCAATCTTTCCTCGGGTACGAGAACGCATAGGTACACTTTATGCATGCTAACGTGATTACATGCACCTTTAGGCTCCTTTTACACTGCCTGTAAAAGTCAGCACTGTTACGCCTTTTTTCTGGCTTGGCAGTCAGTCTGTTGAAATTCGCTGGGCAAAGCTAGGAGTAGTCTTGTGTTTGAGCTTTGATGTGTATATTGGGTGGAATCTGAGGAGAGAGAGCGCTGCGCTGTATTTATTTAGTTATACAAGTCATTTAAAATAATGGTGTAGTATGGCTCTGAAATTAAAAGTGATTGCAACCTGTTCAACACGTTGACTATTAGTGACTAAATGTTTAAAAGAAGACACTTGGGTCCAGTTGTTTGGAGTCGATAAGCGGAATCGAGTGAGCAGCAAAACCAGTGGCGGCTGGGCTGGTGGATTTTTTTGCCAGGGGGAAGGTGCTAGAAATAAATCGATCAATTCGTATACTGTATTTATCAGATTATAAGGTGCGCTGCAGTTTCAATTGACACATCGAGCTTGTATTTCATTCATTTTAATTTCATTAATTACATTTTTTTTATTTTGTCTAAATTTTATTTAATTTGATCTGAAAAAAATAATAGAGTGCCTTATAGTCTGAAACAAATGGGACAAAGTCAATTACAAAGCATAATAAGTCTGAAAGTCTGAAAAATATGGGACAAAGTAAATAAATACAAAAAATCTAAATCCAATGATTTATTTTCAGAGGTTAAAGCATTCAACTTCATCCCAAGACAAAATGTCTCTAAAGTTCCTTGTACCTTGTGTATTTCTCTCTTATTGCTTGACATTACATATTGGTCCCGTGTGTGTGTGTGTGTGTGTGTGTGTGTGTGTGTGTGTGTGTGTGTGTGTCTGTTTGTGCCCTGTGAGAAGCTGACTATTAGTTCCACTTAGCTCAGCATGGTAATTGGCCATCCATTGATGGACGTGGCTCCCTCTTCACGCTCAGTAGACCCCGGCCGGCCGGCCGGCCGGCCAGCCGATCGGCGGGCGCTTTGTCTGAGGACTTGGAGGCGACATGCTGGCATGGCGCACACTCTTTAAATAGCGCATCAAATCAGCCATGCTTCAGCGAACGCTGCTAACATGTGGGGAAGAATGGCGAGCTAATGGTGTGTGAGTTTATGTGTGTGTTAAACTGTGTGTGTGTTCGGAAGTCAGTGGGTTACTAAGCTTCTCTCTGGGGAGGGCAATGGGCTAACCTGGTTAACTAGAGGTGATATTTAGTCATGTGCACTCCCCTCCGTTTTCTCTCCCCTAGCCATCCATCATTCTAGAGTAGGGTTTGTTGCTTAGTATCTACTTCTTCATTTA
This sequence comes from Syngnathus scovelli, assembly GCF_024217435.2. Lineage (NCBI taxonomy): Eukaryota > Metazoa > Chordata > Actinopteri > Syngnathiformes > Syngnathidae > Syngnathus > Syngnathus scovelli. The sequence continues at coordinate 769,448 of NC_090865.1, forward strand.
ATCACTCTTTTGATGGTTGGTGCCCACCAAGTCCCGATTCCCCTTAGGTGACAGTATGTGCAGTGTTCCTGCACAGATATGAATAGCAATGAGCTCGAAAATCGTACTCCTACAGGTTCGCTTGATATATTGAAGTTGGTCAGGCCACGTGCAATAATATAGTCAAATTCAATGTATATGGCAAAATAAATCCAAAACAAATATTCTACATCAGGAGGACACTTTTCTCCACAAAGAAGAACAGAAGCAGTCTCTTTCTTTTTACACAGGAGCTTCACACATTGATTCCGATTTTAGCGGTTCTCTCGAAACTTGCCATGTTTCATGCAATCTCAGCTCCTACAGCTGGCAAAGTGTCAGGGTAGAAACTTTTTCAAAACTGAAAGTAAAAATTGCACTCGCAGCAGTGAACTCAGGGTGACCCCAGTAACAGTCCGTTTAGTGGCAGTTTTCACATCGGTTGCTAGTTCGGGTAAGTGGGAGCGTCGACCGAGTGTGTCGACCGGAACGTCACTTGAGGCAAAACTGAGAGGAAGCGTGATCATAAATTCACAGAGGCAGATGTGTGGGCTTCCTCGAATACAGTTCATCCCTTTTCACGCATATATATACTACGTGTTGCGGTATTTTCAGAACAAACAATAAAATAGAAACTCGTAAGGAAACCAAAAAACAAGATGAATATGGCTCTATGGCATTCATCATGTCTTCTTTACAAACCATTTTTTCCCCCAACAAAGAGAAAATGCAGTTACTTTGCTGCCAGTTTGGACTGACACTCCAGCCTTGAGAAGGGGCTAAGGGAAAGGGCTAGGACACGAGGCGCTGCGGCAAAACACACTTGCCCTTTCTCAAGGCTGGAGTGACATCAAAAACTGTAAACAAGGTAAAGACCATTCCGCTTTTACTGGGAAAAAAAATCTATTTTTTTTGTGTGTATTCTTGGTATGGAGACAGGTCCTCAAGGGCAGACTCAACCAAAAGACATCATGCAAAAATAAGACTTTAGAGGAGAGAAGCAGATTTGATCAGTCATAGTGACCCTAAACACAAAAACGTTTGTCATTTTGAAGTTCAGCCTTGTGGAAGTTCTATGGCGCTTTGGTCGATTTATTTCCTTCCCCCCTCCCAAAAGCCACTACAGATGGGTACCAGTGATGGCAAGGCAAAAAGATAGAGAAAGTTAATCCAAGAGAATGTATACTTGGTAAATAAGTCAGGTTGTGATGAATTGATGGGAGCCTTTTCTTCTTTTTCTTTCTTTCTTTCTTTCTTCATGCACATGTATTGTGATTCCTATTTGTTGAGCATGTCTCTCTTGTTGCCTTGTGTTGCCAGCAGCCCTATGCTCCACCCCCTCATCCCATGGCTCCTCCCAGCCCCAGCACCAACAGCTGCAGCCAGGGAGCGACAGAGCAGCTGAGTAAGACCAACCTGTACATCCGAGGCCTGCCACCTGGGACCACCGACCAGGACCTCATCAAGCTCTGTCAACCGTAAGTACTGCATGGGAACACTTCCACTTCTATATAAAGATACCCGCAGATACTCGATGTACCCGTTTGTCTCGGTTATGTTTCTCGCCGCTGTGCTTTGCAGTGTACACTTTCAATTTAAACGGATGCAGTCGATAGAGCGCCTCTGTTTTTTAATTAAACACAGTATCGGAGCCATGAAATTAAATACAGCACGCTTGTACCATTTAATCAGGCAAAATACAATCATATTCATGCTCACCTTTGTTAGGGAATACATTGTGTTTATGATTGTGTTTGACATTTGCACCTATTTAGGACTGCACTGCGTAATACCGAGAGCTGATCAATTCAGCATATTTTATACAGCTCTTAAAATAACTCGCTCTGCCTGTGAGTGCAGCCCTCACCATGGCTAGAAAATGTGAGTGGTAATTATTAATGATTAAAGTTCACCTTGTCAGGTACGTTTGCTTAAGCAAAGACCATCAGCCTAGTTCAAGTCAAATTTATTGATATAGCCCTTAATCACAGAGCTGTCTCAAATATTAACTCGATACCAAGATGTATCTAATAAATGTCATCTACGACATGTGATCGCACGATCCCTTTTGTCTTTTCACCCCCTACAGTTGTCCCCACACTAGAAAGCCATTTCTGTTTCCATCACAAGATGTAATTAAGCTTTCAAAATGCCAATTTGATCCAACTAAAACGCAATTACCAACCAACACAGTTGCAAAAGGTCGCGCACAATACAGACTTCCGTACGAAAGGTCATGTTCGGTCCTGTGTGCACCCAATTACGCTGCCATCAAGTATTTGTGGTGAATTTTAGTGAGCGACAAAGGTACTCTTACGGTTGTGCGCCAAAAATGTTCTGGATTGAGACAGGCCTGCCCGCACAAAGCGCAATAAAGCCTAATAAATCCTAGATTGGAGCACCTCCCCTGAGGAATTGCAGACCAAGACCTCATCAAGCTCAAACACACAGTCAGACTGTTATTGGCACTCTATGAAATTCTCTCTTTTTCACACACACGCATAAATGTGAACACAAGTAGCTTTCTTCAGCTCCATTAGGCTTCTTCATATTTAAGAAAAAGAAGAGGGTCAAGATCATTAACGGAAGGCGAGGCCTGGCCATTGTGAAATCCAGGAGTCAAAATTACTTGTTGCATAATGCTTTCCGGAAAAAAAAAAAAAAAAAAAAATTCAGGAAGTTCAGGTGGTCAATGATTCACCCATTATTTTGAGATGAGCTCATGTTGTCCATGTTAGAAGTCAAGCAATATTTCATTAAAAGTCCTTTAGCCTGATTGCCCACCTCCGTATCAAAGTTCTGAACTCTGCGGGCCAATATGCGAAAAAAAAAAAAAAAATCCATCAGGACTGTCTTTAATTGATGGCAGTTTGCATTCCAATCTATCCTCCAAGTCTGACACGGAGGTGTCTTCCTGCCCTCCAATGGACCCCTCATCTTTTCCCCAGCCCATCATTTTCTGTCTGTGTGTGTTTTCTATCAAAGTGCCCCCGAGGTTGCCCGAGGTGTGCTGTGCCAGTAAAAATTCAATGCCGTTGAAACTAATTACCCATGCAGTGTCCCAGCGACAGGCGGATTGTAGCATTGGACTAAAGGTCAGAATCTGGGCTAAGGCCCACTCGTGCCCCCTCTAACAGCCTACATATCCAGACTGTCAGCTCTGCCATGTTAAACATTAATGCTGACTAAAAATGCCAATGAGCTTTTTGGATATTAAAATCTTTCCATTAAATGAGTTAGCTGTTTTTTTTTTTCTTATCAGCGTCATGGGGTTTGTCTGCCGTTTCAAAAATGTGCGCGTGTGTGTTTAAAGGAGAGCAAAGCCACATTTTCGAAGCAGCAAAGGAAAGACACTGCCGTGCTCGTTTGCTACTATCTCGATGGCAGTGATGCATTTTTGACAGTGGACCATGTTGTTGCTCTCGAAGGCTTTGTAAGGTGCCAAGAAAAACATTTAAACTGCGGTTGGACCCCCCTCCCACCACCCTTCTGTTACGAACTGTAATTTTTCACTGCCACAATCTTGGCACATTTTCATTAGCCTCCTAAAGTTCACATTTTCTTCTCGGAAGAAAAGACCTTTCAATTTCTAAACGATGTATTAAATCCAACACTCATAATTAAAGTACGTGTTGTTTACTCAGCGCAAGCACGGTATCATAATTTCATTTCACCCAAAGCCATCATGTTGAAAAAAAAAAGTCATTCCCACTCCACGCAAAATCAAAGTGTTAGATTGTGGACTGAAAAGTGAATGGTTACTACCAATTTCAACCTTGACCTGGGTCTGGGCTCTCCTGAGTGAGTGCGCTCTTATTGTAGGCATTATACGCTGAAATGGAGTGACACTTGCTTCAAACTGAAATGTTCATTCACTATCTCTTTGTTTGTTTAACTGTGGATATTCATTCAAAGGAAATAATCTGCATAAAGATATCTCCGCTATAAATGTCTTGAGCTGAGGGTAGCCGTGTTTGTAGAATGATTGAAATGTTTGGAATGACTCGATGGCGGTTGAACGAGTGATTAAATGGAATGGGTTGGTGCTTATTTTTTCTTTTATACACCTGGATGGATTTGAGATTCTTCACAGCCACCAGTCTGATATATTGGTGTCGAAACAAGCCGAAGGAATGGAAAGTGGTTTGTTGGGTGGACTGTACAGCCAACTAGCCAGAGGTCCACTCACTTGCCTTGTGGCTATGATTGAACGAGGAGCTACGGAACAAGCACTTCTGTGAGAAAAATGTCTTGGCCTCAGCCAGCCAGGTTGAGGCACAGGGCCAAACCAAAGCTCAACATTAGTCCCGTCCAAACCAATGTGTTTGGATGCCAAAGTGTACAACCCAAAACTCTGCGGGGTAAAGCAGACTTTACAAGCCATTAAATCCTCCAATCATCAAAGAGGCTTGTTTTTTTTGGGGGGGGGTTGTGGAATCTAAACATGCTTTTAATCAGATTGTTGGACAACATCTTGAAAGTTCAAAAGAGAAGGATTTGAGCTCGCTCTCTTCTGGATGAACACACCCGCCACATTTGACTTTGTCTTTCTGGGAACATGCTCATTACTTGTCATTTGGCTCCTCCCACCTATCCGTCTGCTTCCCCTCACCTAATTTCCCACTTTCAATCACCGGCAGCGGCGGATCCAAGTTGCTAGGTGAGCCAAAGCAAAGGCTAATCATCATCAATTGCCCAGATAACCTCTCCCGCGTGTGTTGGCCGAATGACGTTTGGACAACAAATGTCGGAGCTATGCTAAGTAGGAAAGGAAGGGGTGACCCTGGGACCACCTGTTTTGGGGGAGCCGCATACTCAACAGCGGCGTCACATTATTCCTAATGGCTCTCCAAGGTCCACTGTTGACACTTGCTGCTCGGTAATCAGAGATGCCTCATGTGGGTTGTGTTTAAAAACAAATCCACCACAGAGTGGGAGATGTGCGTGCATGCAAAAGGTGTTCTGGGCCTGACTCGGACACCAACACTGGACCACACACACACTCGCATTCCTAAAGTTGAATTATGACTTTGAAAGCGGTGTTGCAGTTTTTCTCACTGTATTTGTTTAGGTGCTATATGTTTGAGACAATTCACTTCATTTTAGTCCGAAAAATGCGGTAACTCGCTTTTTTTCCAAATTTGCTTGCTTGCAGAATGTAATGGCAGCTTTGAGATTAGAACGGAGCGCTTTGTAAAAATAACCAATTGAAGTGATATTTTGTGAGTTTATTGTTTTAGCAGCATGGTGGCGCTTGTGGTTAGGACATCTGTCTCACAATTGGGAGGAATCTTGGCTGCGGCCTGAAGACTTTTATGTTCTCCCCGTGCTTGGGTGGATTTTCTTCATACTCCGCTCCAAAATATGCATGATGGCTTCATGTAAGATTTGACCGTATATGAATTTAGCATACGTCTTACTCTATTAACTTTTGAGTTTTGTTTTTGAAGCGTTACTTTATATTTTTCTTGGTTACTTACCGTGATGTTTTATTATTCTTATTTTTTAAAATGTTGTGTAAACATACAATAAATAGCTAGAGGAATGTGCAGATTGCAACATGCTGAGCAGAAGCATCTGTTCTCCTTGGAAGCAAACCATTTTACGTGTTAATTTTTTTTTTTTTCCTTCCCCCTGACAACCTTCCTTTTTTTCATTTCACTCTCCCACACATAGCACTCTTTGTCACTTCCATCCTTGCCACCTTCTCTCTCCCCTTCCATCATCCATTTCCTCTTCTTTATGAAGTTTATCGCTCCATTTATCGCAAGCAACATTTTATTGGACAAACGCAGCCGAAACGCCGAGCCTTCTTTCCAACAGTCGATTGTGGCTAAGCGGAGCAATGGATTTAGCTTTGGGCTGATATTTGAAATGTATCTTCCATAACATTTTACTTTGGTAAGTTTTGATACAGAAGTAAGATTCAAGACCATGAGTTCTCTTCAACAGTAGTCACGTTTTTGTTTTTGTTTGAGATAACATAGTCACGTTGGCTGATTGTGTTGAGAAACACAAACATGATGGTATTAAGATCTCACGCTGCGTTATGTTTGAGGATGAATAACAGCTCCAAGGCCATGTGAAGTACTCAGTGGTGCACTCGTGACGTCAGCTCTGCTCTGCTGTGTGGTGGTGGAGTGAACAGCTGCTCTGCCTTCTGCCAGGTGTCCAACATCTCGCCTTATTTGTCTTTGTGCCATTGTGTCCAGCTGCCTCTCTTTTTGTACTTGAAACTTTACTTTCATCACTTCTCTTCTACTCTTCTTCTTGAAATGCTTAAGGCTATTTTATTATTGACAGGGTTTTTTTTCCCATGACTACAACAGCAGCTTTTATATCTAAATATATATGATATTGTTTTCAATACAGTCAGTTTTGATTACGAAATGTATGCAATTATGTATTGGAATTGTGTAGATGCACACAAAATTTTTGCTCATTAACAATATGGATTTGCTTAGATTGTGGTCGCTGGATAGCTTGAGGGACAGATAGCTTGATAAGGTCTGCCTTTTTTTTTTTTCTTTTTGTCCCTTTTGAGTATTGCGCTCCTTCTCGCTGTCCAAATTTGGACTTTTCTGCATGCAGCGATGACCTAGTAGCAAGTTGTAATTCTATCTAACCCTCCTCCTGCCCACGGAAAGCAAAAAGCCAGCCACTCTTTCTACCCTGACGCTGGAAATCGAGTAAGCCTGTACCATTTCTTCTCCATTCAGTAATTGCGTGTGGCATCCCAGCTGCCCTCAACACAACACAACACAACGCCAGACGGCTAAACTTAGGTTCTATTTTGAAATATTCAGACAGCTGTCGAACAAACATTATGTTTCCCACCCAGCAAATTGTGCCATCTTGGGGTTAATCCACGATTGCGTCGCACGGATCAGCGCGGGATTGCTCCCGGCCGGACACGAGGAGAAATGGCGAGGATAGCAAACAGGAAGGAGCGATGCTCGATTTTACAGAGATAATAAGAAAGAGACAGAGAGGAGTAGAAGCAGGAGATAGGAGAAGATGGATGAGGAGGGGGAGGGCTGAGGGCCAGCAGAGTCAGAGATAAGAGGCCGTGAGAGTGATTGAAATAGGATTAGCTCAGACAGGCCCTGCATCCCGGCCGGCCGGCTGGTCGGCAGGCCGGCCGGCCGGCCGCAGCATCACAGTGTTAAAGCTACGCTTCGCAGGGACTGTCTCTGTCACATCAAAGCTTCCCTCAGGCCTGCCCGCCTGCCATCCGGCGGGCCACCGAGTGGCCGGCAGGGTCATCGGCAGCCGCACACCACCGCATCCGTGCATATCACGCTCTTTCTTACCTGTATGTCTCCATTACCAGCCTCCAGGAGGCCGCTGCCTACTTCCACTTGCCTTTTCATCCCATAGCCGTCCGTGCTCGTCAGACCAAGTTGATGGGCCACCTCTTAAAATTCAGTGAGGCAAGGAGCAATGAGTTGGCATTTGAAATACTGTGTAATACTTTGGCCAAATGGATGACAAGCGCATCCTCGTGCTGAAACGTATACTTAGGCCCGGAATTATTCATACCCTGGCTAAACGTGGATTTAAAATGACATTTGTTGGACGGATATATTCAGATTTGAAATGACACAAAGAAGTGGCTATGCCGTGTTTATAAATATTAATGACAAATATTCTGCATTTTAAAAATCATTCCCGAAATGAAATATTATGCACTATTCTAGGCTGCTACTAACCTCGAACACAATCGAGGCAGTTTAATCAAGAAACATTTAGGTCAAGGGTGAGCTGGAATCTATCGGAGATGACCGCGGCAAAAAAGCACGTACGCTGAATTGCGCAAGTGTCTGGGAACATGTACCACCCTGTATTTCCTGTTGTGTTGCGATACTAAATACAGATGCCTATTACCAAGATGGCCTGTTTATCTACTGAAGAGTGACAATCCACTGATTGTGTGTGTGTGTGCATGTGTGTGTGTACTTATGCAGTATCTGAATTTGTAGGAAGTGGTAGTTTTCGCTCTCGGAGCTCATCAGTTCAGAGACACCACCCACCCCACCGCAGCATGCAGTAAATAGAGTCCCCGCCACTCGTTGAGAAATGGCACAATTATCCCCTACTGCTGAAATATGGGCCGGGATGCACCGCTGCTCTTTCCACACAGAATGTGTGTGTGTGTGTGTGTGCGTGTATTCATCGCATTATGGGGACATATTGTAGATGTGTTTCCAAAGTCACATTACGGTGACCAAAAATGGAACTATTTTGAGTATGCCTGTCAAGGTTGGGCTACGCCTGCATGGAAACAATTTTGTGGTTGATTACCAGTGTTGAGCTTATTTGGAATATGCTCTATTAATTGACGGTACACTTTGTATGCTAGCTAAGGTTACAAAAACAAATTGGCAACAGTGATCGGAAATCTAAAAACCTGTTGTTATATTATTGAACTCTGTCTCAAGCAGGATAGGAACTTTCTAAGGTCAAGCAATCTAGGATGCAAGACTTGCTCATGGTTCTCCTCCATTTTATGATTCAAACAAATCCAAGGATGAACCAAGTTCAATTGATAGACAAAATGAGAATGTCCAGATCAAAACAAGAAGATGAAAACTCGGTCAGATTGGTTCACAGAAAATCCAACAATCCCATTGCTGAATAGAGCAAGAAAAGTCATTTTGCCCAAGCAACATTGATATCCCTGCGCATCAACATAAATATAAATACCTTGGCAAGAGTTGGCAAGTTCACTTTCTTTGGACCTGCAATAAACAACTCCAACAGCCTAGAAGAAATAAATGTGTGTATTGGCAAAGACTCAGCAAGTTTTGCACATGAAGCAAGCGCATCGGGAATGATGACTTTGTTCCAGCTCAAAGTCAGAGTTTACCTTGCTACAAAGTTGGGATGGCCAACCTACCTGGCAGAGGGATAAATTCTTGCAATCTGTTGTTCCCAAACATGATCCGTCTGCTTTCACAATCATGTGAGCACAAGGTCAAATCTTGCATATTAAAAAGCATCCTGGCGTTCTGCCCTTGCAGCTGCAGGACTCCAAGGAGTCGTATTGTTTCTCTCTGGAAGTCAAAATGTGAAATGTCACGTTGACACAAACACGTTTTTTTTTTTTTTTTTTTTCCGAACCTCTACCGGGTCCAGAATTCAAAGCAATATTTGGATCAGAATGCCTTGTCCTAATATAAGCACTTAACTTGTACATGACCTGTACGGTATTAGACCTTTTGAAAAGTGTTCAGTGACTCTCAGAAATGTCATTGAGCAGCGTGTGCATTTGAAGTCATCCATACTTGAGCTTATTAACCTCGAGTGGCTTCTCTCAGTGGCCTTTAACAGTAGTGCTACATTACAATTCCTGCTCCTCCTAAATAAATGACTGTAAACACAACGCCAGTCACTCCGGCACCATATTGTTGTCGTAGCAATTAGCAGCATGTGCTCTGAGGCAGTAGATGGCATTGAATGGCCGCCCTTTATTGTCAGACATAATAGGGATAGCCGCTTGAGCCCCACTTTCACACACAAAAACAAACAAAAGGAAAATACGGCCGGCACACTGGTCACATGCTTCGAACAGCTGCCTCGCAGTTTGGAGGTTCGGAGCTGTGTGAAATTTGCAATTGTGATACCAACAAATGTTGCTTTTTGGTCATTCATTTTTTTTTTTTTTTTGTCTTTGCAGGTATGGAAAGATAGTGTCAACAAAGGCCATTCTGGACAAGAACACCAACCAGTGCAAAGGTAGGTCATTCTGCTATACCCAACTATCAGGACCGTTTTCGGAACGAATATATGATATATTACTGTCACGCTACCTGACTTCTTTCATTTGGACATGATTTAGCTGACAGTGGAATTTTCCATGAGTGTTTGCACATTTAATGGTGTGTACATACACTTCTAATAGTTGTGCCTCATGGTTAATTGTTTCTGGAGCAGACATTGTACACACAGATATGCTTCAACATATTCAAGTACAAGACCAATTAATGAGCAAACAAACTAAATCGCCGCCATGGCCACCGTGCACTGTGCCTATTGGCTTTTTCTCATCTTGTGTTTAGCTGCTAGCAAGTCTGCTTGGTCTTGAGGGCTGGGGGGGTGGGGGAAAAAAAAAAAAAGTGATTGGGGTGAGTGCACGGCTTTGCTACTTGCCCTGAGGTATCAAGCGCCACTGTTTAAGAGCAACTGACGTTCTATCATTCTATAATTGCTTTATGTGTGCGTGTCGCAAAAGGGCGGCCTTCCAAAAGTGAACTTCAACCCACTCTTGAGTTTATCTTACCATGTATGCTTGGGGGTCAAAATGTTGCTGAAAAGAACCGCTGCCTTTTAGGAGACAAGAAAATGGGGGAAATGCTGTGGAAAAAAGAACAAGGACAATTTGAGATGCAGTGTGGAATTTTACTGGTCTCAACAGCAAAAACAGTGATAGAAGAGGTGAAGTAGACTTATTTCCAGGATGAGCTAATGGCTTGTTCTCGATCACAGGTTAGCCTTCTCCATTTCAAGTTTTACTCCTCTCCGCTTTGCACTGTGTGCTGCTTTCCCATGAGTCACCCTCCCAGAATGCAAGACTGCTGAGATGACAGGAAGCAAAACTATAAGCACGCATATTTTATGAGGGGATAGGATGGATTACGTCGACTCAGAGCGGGTAGTGGACAGAGGTGAGATTATGTAAAGGGAGAGTGGTGTCCTTGTTTTTTTTTTTTTTGCATGCTTCATAATCGAAACCGAACTCAAAGTTGCTTTTTAACTCTACCGACAGTTAATTCAGAGTCGTCCGATTCACTCGTTAGGGCTTTTGCGAGTCTCGTTCGTGTCTCTCGAGGTTACGGGGAGCGATTGGCCCTCCTGGCTGGTGCTAAGACCCTCGGATGAATTTATGGCGTGTCAGAAATTTCATGGCCCTTGACAGTCATCTCCGACGGCTGAAGCAGTTACAACTACATTTGCTCAATGCTCAGCTGTTTTCTCTCCCAGAGCAAAGAGGATGAACAGTGTGCTAAAATCACATGATCGATCATGCCGTCGTAGGGTAGCGTTGACCATTTGGTCAAATGAACCCGACTTTGAGTGAACGTGCCGAATGAAAATCACTTGGCGAACTGATTCGTTCCTGTTTCAGTTCGCTTGAGCTCACTCAGACGAAAGTGTGTCGGCGTGGAACTGCTGCGTGGTGTCACTCGGCCGTGAGTCTTAGGAGAATAACAAACGACCATTCAACATTTAGCATTTAGTCTAACTTTAACGATTCATAAAATACAACTACAGGGTCACTCCAATATATCAAGAAATGAAATTCATTTTAATGTATAGAAAGTGCTAAAAGTTCAATTTGCTACTCACATCCATGTGCACACATTTTTTACCTGCCATTTTATTTCAGGACGTTTACTGCGGCAGAGTTTGAAGCCCAGCTTGAAGTACCACATCACAAAAACTGCACATCAAGACCATGTAATACAATTCTCCCACGCACTCAAACACAAAGAGCGTGCACAAACGCACGCACGCACGCACGCACGCACACACACAGGGACTAATCATACCCCCGCACTGCCTGAGGTGTACTGTGCTCTGGCAGGAGTAGTGGCCATGCAACAGATCTATCAATCCTCTTGCTAACATCACAGCTTGTCTACCTCCTCTGGCCTCTCTCCTCCTCCATTACCCCATGTTTCCATGAACCTCGCCTTCTTTCTTTTGACAGCACTGACACACTACCGCTCTCCCTACCTTTGCCACACACACAAAACAAGAGATTCACGAGCACTCTTTCAAGGGTACGTTTCAAAAATGATTCAGCGTGGAGTGGAGGGAAGAAGGTCGGGCGAAGCGGAAGTTCACCCTGGCAGCAACATTTGAAAAAAAAAAACACTACAATAATAAGAATAAAATAATAACAAAAATAACAATAATAATACAAATTATACTAAAAAATCAAAACCAAAAATTAAAAACAATAATAGAAAAAATCCTTTCTCATGTTCTAATACCCTCATCTTTAGCTTGCTTCACTCGAATCCTAGTTAACAAATTTGAGAGGTGAGAGGTCAGGGTTGTCTCTCAAGGCGTGATTGTATCCGACACCCTTGGAAATCTCATTGACGCAAGAGCAGGGAATAAAAGGTCATATTTTGTTTCTCGTGGCACTTTTCCCCCATAATAGTGCATCAGGGTTGGACTATAGATGACTGAGGAGAGAAAAGGGAAGCCATTGTTACTCGCTTGAACTGCTCATTTGCCATCGGTAGCCATGAGCGCCTCTTGAAAAGGCGGCCAGTGTTTGAAATAAAGCAGGGCCAACCAAATGGAGACATTTTCTTCTCTTCGCCAGGGCCTGGAGACTGAGGAAATGACCTCAACCCTTTAAAGGACCTCCACTTCCCGAGATAAAGCTCTGAAAAAAATTCAACAGTCTGACTGATGCTGCGCGACATTGGTCCGCTGCACTGAATTGTGGGAAACAGATGAGATGTGGAGTCTCTTGAGGCTCTTTTGACAGTAGTCTGTTGATCATGTTTTTTTTTTTTTTTTGCTCCTCAACTTGCCATTCCTTTTCAGTCAGCGGGATGTTCGGCAGAAGCGCGCTCTGATGGAAAGCCTTGTTACAAAACTGAAACTTAGCTTAGAAATCTGCTGAAATATCTATCAGCTGTCATTTTGTTGCTGATGCATGTTGCGCTGATGAATTTAGACCAGTTGTGTGTTAGCACATGGAGGATATTTTACGACGCAATTTAAAGGCCTGTCAGATGCTTGACCACTACAGTCCAAAACATCACTTCCCCCTCACCGCAGACTCATCTAATGGAGAAATATAGGCAATGGACCTTTTATTAAAACAAAAAAAAAAAGAAAGATTTATTGCTGCATCAGTGGCCGAGTGGAGACTTTGAGCTTTGGGTCTATTGATCAACGAGGTGGGGCTCTCGAGAAGAGCCTGTTTGCTGTGGGCTTTTTGGGGAGGCAGGAGGTGTGTGTGTGTGTGGGGGGGGGGGGGGGGGGGGGGGGGAGGCAAAGAAAGCTTTCTGCATGCGTTATTGGTTTCTCATTAGAGGGCTGAGATATAAACATTTGTCTATGTTGCACATCGTGCAGGTGCAATTACGGACTGGCTTCGCCCCCTCCCCCCCTCCCCTGCCCTTTGAAAGTGAATTATGTGCACATAACAATCTTATTTGAAGTTAGGACCCAAACTGACCTTTTTACCAAATCATTCTATAATAGACAACAATTAAAGAATAATAGCGCTGAGGGTAACTGGAGGACTTTGCATTTTCAGTCTATAGCAGGGGAGATTTATTATTTATTATTTTAAATGTTCATTATTAGTCTTTGGTATGTTCCTCGTTCGGTTTTGTGTTCACGGAGCCCTTTTAATGACTGTAATGAGATTAATTGAACCACCATCTTGGTTATATATTTAGTCGGCTGTGTTCACGCCCACTACGGCGCAAACTGCCCTTGTCTAACCCAAGTCGACCCACATTTTCCCCACATGACTGACAATGTGTCAGGATTGTCAAAAAGAGAGGGGCAGTCAATGCTTGCTGCTTTCGTTGCGTATTAACGATTGTAATTAGCAATTGCTCAGGGATAATCGTATTGATTTGGCCCGATTGCGTATGCAAAACCTCGGTGGATAACACCCGCAGCCTTTGTTAGCACCCCTCTAATCACACAAACGCACAATCCCTTTTCTCAGCTCTACCCTTCCCCCCTTGAGTACTTCCTTGCTTCTCCACTCCAGTAAGTTGGCCTCTCACCAAGTAGGCGTCTGATTGTCCAAGTTTGTCGTAAATAGAAGCAAATCAGGCCATCAGGTCCACATTCCTGAAGCTCTGACCTTCCGCTTCCTGTGCTATTTTACATGCTATGCAGGATGTGATTGCGTGTATATAAAGGTCACGTTGAGGCGACATACTACATACATAAAGAATCTCAGCTCAGAATAGAAGAGATCCATTAGGATTTGGGAGAATTTGCGTTCAAACAGATAGTTGCTGATGGTGGTGTAGGCCAGTGACGGAGGGTGTCAGGCAGACAGGTGGTGAAGCTGTTCAGATGAATGGGCCACTTTTGATTTATCCACATTTGAATGTTTGCTCTGTCTAGAGATTTTATCCATGTTCCCAGAGCCCTTGAATTCCATTGATCGGCCTTTGTTCAAATATTTAACCTGCTCTCTCACCTTGCAGCGAATCTTTCAGGCCTGCAACCTGATGTGATTACTTTGCTTATTACAAACATGGTGTGTAGCTTTGATGTGGTGAGAGCCAAAATGGCAGAATGAATTGAAATGTTATTTGTACATGTGCACTCTTTAAATAGCTTCCAATCATCTAAAAAAAAAAAAAATCACATGTCAGTGGGAATTTTGCCCACTCATCCAGAATAGTTTGTGAGAGGTCACTGACGATTTTCATCTCCAAGGTGCCGTTTGGTGTAGCTCTTCCACGCAAAACTCACCCAAGCATGTCCTTGTGGACCTTGTTTTGTGCACTGAACACACTGAATGTTTCCACTCAATTGAGAGCATAGCTGGTTTATAATGATCAAGTGAAAGTGAAGTGAAAGAAGCACGTACGTCTTCGTTTTGTACAATTTACTGCTGCTGTTGGTATGCATATGTATATACAATTACTATTATTTCGCCCCCCCCCCCCCTCCTAGTATGGCTGAGGGAATATTGCAAGACAATGAATTGCCCCTGGCCCACTTGTCCCCTTCCTCCCTCCCTCCCTATCTATCTATCTATCTATCTATCTATCTATCTATCTATCCATGGCACTTTGCCCTCTGCAGATGTGGAGCGCATCTCTTGGACAAGGACACTTCTCCACCTGCCAGGAAAGATGACAAGAAATACATAACGGCCAATGGGCTTCCTTTCCCAGAGATTAATGCCGTCATTATAAATCCGTGTTGCACGGTTGATGGGTTAATTGCTCAAAGCGCAATTTAATTGTCATATACAAAGGAAGTGTCTGAGACTTATTTTGCTGCTAATCGTTATTGACTACATTCATAAGATGAATCAGATGGTGACTCCAAACAAGTACGAGGGATGTTTGTCTTGAGTACTTTTAGCTAACTCAAATAGTAACAATCCAAAATACAAAAGTACTCATTTAAAAAAAAGGCATTGGGTTGAATATTATAACGCTTCTCCTTGATATATACATTTTTTCATTCATAGATGACTTGAAGAGCACAGCAGCGTCACACATTCAAGTGCAACTCAAAGAAAGTCACCACTTTTACAGTTAACTAAAGCACTCCTATTTTGGTATTGTCATGCATATTTGGCCATTTATCTTCCTTATTAATGAAAGATGCCAAATCAATTGTTAACACAGATGATGAATCGCTCGTGTTAGTCATCCAACTCTTGGTGAAGGACATCAACAATTGGTCTGTTTGCGCCGCCACGCTACATGCCGTTTACTTGATTCATTATTCATACTTAGGCTGTTATTATTCTATTGTATGCTATGCAAAATGGGGTCATTAGTGCTGAATACGAGAATGTGAAAAATGGAAATATTGGTGGGAAAAATGGTGGTGAATATGGAATGCAGGGAACTCCAAAGAATCCAGTCTATTAACAGATAAAGAATGGTAATATTCCCCAGGGGTAATTAGGATTTGCATAATTTGATAGCAACGCCATGAATGATGCATGGATGATTGATTCATCGATACGTGCGTCCTAATGATGCTCTTATCTCGGCTCTCCGAGGAAGACGGCATCTTCTATCACCGTCGTCGACCCCTTGCGGGAGACCATGTCAAAAAGTGTCCCCCCCCAGTGTCATCCATCCCCGCGCAAACGCCACACGGTCACAGTGGAACGCAACTGCTTTAAGTAACACAGGAAGGCAAGCAGCGGCCGCTAGTAGCTGATTGACGATAGTCCTTTTATCTTGACAGGCTCCGTCTTGGAGCCAGGCCAGAAAATATGATATGACAGCTCGTGTTGCCGTTACTCCTTCGCCGGTGTGTGTGCGTTTGCTTCAATGCATTTTAGGAGCTTTATTCGTTCCTTTGCGTGCTGGTTTTAGCCGAAAACAAGCATCCAGTCAGTCAGCTTTTTAAGTGACAGGTACAAAGTTGATGCTTGTGTTCTTACAGAAGCTGAGTTCACAGCGGCAGGCGCATTTTGCCTGTGCATTCCCCTCGTGCTAGTAACTTTAGAAGAGCTGCAGTGAACAGATTTTCTTTCTCCCTCTTTTATTAGACTTCAAGGGGATGCTGTGCCTACAGCATCAGGGTGTTTTTGGATGGGTGTAAAACGTTTTGCTTTCATTGGAACTGTAAAATCAGAGTCCATAACAGCGTGTTTTACATGGCTAGTATCAGGTCAATGCAGCCATTTTGATATTGCTTATTGTTACGATCCCCCCACCTCATTTTATAATATGTAACTCATTCTTGAAGTCACACTGTCCTCAAAAATAATCAAAATATATATTACTATTAAAATTTTCAAAAATCTATTGTAATCAGTCCTTATTTTTCAATTGTGTTCCTAAAAGAAGAAATAAAGAATAGATACCTCTGTGCTCCGGCTTCCGACGTGGTCCATAAATAGTTTGAGCCTCAAGATCACACATTTCAGTTTGCATGCATCTCACTTAACATAACTGCACATCGGAGCCAAAACGTTTTTATTCCTGGAGGCAGTTTACTGTCAATTCAATCATTTACTGTTGATTCAGCTGACCTCAAGAAAACCTCCTCTTCGAATGCCTTGCACGTACACACACACACACACACACGCACACAGCCATCTCTCTCCATTCAGGTTTGCTTAAATTTAGGTCAGCATTCTTTAAAACACTCCCTGAAAGTTTGATAAGTGCACTCTTGGTGGTTGGGGTGAATATTAAATGTGTAATTTGAGGCTTCCTCTTGAAAATACTCATAGGCTGGAGGCGGCTTGTTACTCCACGTCTGTAATAAATTTGAAAAGAATAGAATGGTATTTAGGTTTCACACGCGAGATTTTAACAAGCAGCCGCTCGGACGGGCAAAGACTGGACTGGAGAGTACGCTGGCAAAATCATTCTCACTTCTCACTCATTGGGGCTTTTGATTTTTCAGAAGTCGTTGAATGTGGCTGGCCGGCAAGCCAGCCAGCCAGCCAGCCAGCCAGCCGCTCAACACACAGCATATTAACACAAGCCCATTTCACAGCCTCCATAATCCTCTCTCTCCACAGTAACAAATCTCTCAAAGGTTGACAGCATACCAGAGCGGCTGCCATTTTTCCTCTCTCCCATTTTCTTACACACACGTAAACTCACATTTATATTTCTCGCAAATATAGCAATTCTGTCTATCCGCACGACCCCCTTCCTTCTCACTCTGTATTTCTTCGCTTTCCCTCTCCCACTCATATTTTCCCTGACATTAACAGCTACAGCCCATCTGGAAATTCATCACACAGAGGAAAGCTGAGGGAATGAAACCCACGGCTGTGATTTATGAGTTATTGCCATCCCGACGTTCTCCGGGATGTATCGGAGACGAGAGGGGGGGTCACGTCCGTGTTAATTAAAATTTGGTGGCGGATTAAAAGCAGTCAATGGTGCCCTCTGATCCACTGTTTCTGAAAGAAAGTGTAATTACAAAAGGATAATGGGTGTGAGTTGGGCGGCGGGGGGGGGTATGCCGCCGCCGCCGCCGCCGCCGTTACCCCCGTGTTACAAATGATCACATGGTCTTGGATTTCCCGGCCTTCTTTTAACTGCCGACATCTTGTTTACAGTCTTGCCAAGTGTGGGCAGTTGAGTCCCACTCTCCTTTTATGACATATCAATACATGTATAAAACTACTCTGCCATATCACCCGATGTATTTATTTATATGGATGGATTTTAAAGTTAGGCCAAGAATCCTACGCTCTAAAGGACAAAAAGGATATTTGCACCGCGTGAGAGCGATGCACGCGTGTTTTGTGTAGAGGTTGAGGTGAGCCGAGTTGTTATTAGAAAAGCACTCATCCGTGCGGCTAATTAAGATGCATAGCATCCCCCTAAACGTCAGTGGCGCTAATTATCAAACAATGTAGTGCTCAGTAGATATAAGAAGTGGCAGCCTCCGTAGTCATGTTACTAACCTATTACTGCTACAATTACCAAGCGTCTGTCATTCTCCTTGTTAGCCATGTTTTTTTTTTTTTTCCCCATTTACTAATGCCTGCCTTTATTTATTTTCTCCCTCTTTTGCATTTCTTCTTTTTCTTTCTCTCTCTCTCTCTCCAGGCTATGGCTTTGTTGATTTTGACAGCCCAGCTGCAGCACAGAAAGCCGTGTCATCTCTCAAAGCCACCGGAGTGCAGGCGCAAATGGCCAAGGTAGGCTCTTGTTTTGCTTCCTGTGCGTGTTGGCCCAATTGTCACACATGCCTTCTTAAATATGTTTTCAAACTTAAGGCATGTTGCCATGGAGTCTGCCTTTTTCCACACTTTGAACTGTGTGCACAATGGCATTTCATTTTATTTATCCGATTTTATTTCATTTTTATTTGAGCAATAAATGTGCTGTCACCTTTATTAGCAGACATCGGCGCTTGCATAATGCATATTTGTGTGTTTGACAAGTGGCTAATTACATGTCTGCAGTATTATTAGATTGAAGGAGCTCAGGTCGCGCAGGTGATGCAAGCTATTTAGCGATGCTTTTACATGGAGGAAAAACAGCGGTACTCTTTTCACTGGAGTGGCATTGTTTGGATTGAGTGGGCGTATCATTTTGAACCGTGACTCTGTACGGTGCAGTGGAACCTTTATCGTACGATTAGGGATGCAATTAAAAAAAATGTCAATGAAAAATTTGCTTTTGTAATCACGCTAATGCACAGCATCACTGCAAACAAATCACATGACCCTCACATGACCTCAGTTCAGCAACCATCAATGTTGAATCTGAGTGTGTTTTGCTTTTTCTTTTGGTAACATTTATATTAAAATAATAAGCAGAATGTATCCGTTTTGAATGAATATGTTGTATCTTAAAATTAACATTGTTTCACTTTATGATTTTTTTCTAGCCATTTTTAGTATTGCTTCCTCAGGATTCTTTTCCAAAATGTGCAAAACGTCTGGTTCAAGCTCTGAGGTTCCGCTGTCTTTTCAATATTTCATCTTGACTGTTGCATTACATCTCTCTCTCTCTCTCTCTCTCTTTCACTCTCTCTCTCTCTCTCTCTCTCTCTCAGTTTTCATGAGCCGTGTATTTGAAAATTTGTTTCATCAAAAAGTTCATGTCTTTTGCCTTTTATGACTGAAGGGAAAATCAGCAATCGCTCAGCAGGGCCACCACTCATCTTTGAGGAGCCTGCACAAGCTAAATCAAGCTATTTTTTGGCAGTTGAGTGTCTCGATGTCGCTCGCGCTAAAGCAATGAATACCATGATGGCTGTGAGTGATTTTTTTTTTTTTCTCCTTACTGGAGATGCTGTGTATTTGATCTGATCCTCAAATCCTCAGCCACTTCCTTACGGAAGGCAAAGAAGCGCTGATGAGATGGAGAACGGCGACGGCGCCCGCAGATGACAGACTTGATGATAACGATGAGGGTGGCAATTATTTTGATCAAATGGGATGAGATGTGACAGCAGGAGATGATATTCTCTGGTGGAGCTCAGGTGTGCCATTTCTCAAATGCACCATTTGGCTCTTCCGTCTCCCCACCAGTGTCCTTCTTTCAATATTTATAAGAGGCCATGCTCCCAGAATACTGATAAGAAGCCTCACTCTTTACCTTTCTCGTTTTAAGAGCACCCTTTGCATTGCGCTTCTTTTATGAGTCAATACTTTTCAGGGCAGAGGCCCTTTGCCCTCCAAAACAACAGCACTGACAATTTGAAGAAAATGTTTGCATGTGTGTTGCGTTCATACAAACGACGGGAGCGAATGTTCTGTGCAACAGCTCTCTGCTTTTATCACACTTGCGAGAGACATTAAGGAGTAGTTTGCTTTTATAGACTCCCTCTGCATCTCTCTAATGCTTCCAGCAGCTATCTCTGCCATCATTCGTCAGACCCTCAACTCCACTGACCCGCCTTTTTTTTTTTTTTTTTTGGGAAATGTACAAGCAAAAACTGCAATGATTTGTTTTTCTGCAGCATTTCACTGCATTGACTCATTGCGGCTATGCTAGGGCAGACCAACACAAATCATGTAGCTGACTTTAGCTCGGAGGCTATTAATCCTGCAATTTGAATGTGGATTGGAAAACAACTGGAGTAGTACTTTAGACACTTTCCCACCATGGCAAATGAAACAAGACAGAGCATTTGTGGTGGTATGATATCATTTTTATTGAAATAGATATTTACTGGCAATCATACACAACAAGGTTTGAGGGGAGGCAGACTGAGATAAGATAAAAGTGAGCAAGAGGAAAACAAGATCAGCGTAGCAGCCGTATATGACACCGATAGCATTATACGTGGACTACAGTCTTTTTAAAAAGTCTACACCCCCCTGTTCAATTCACTGAAAATCTATCAAATCACTTTAGGAGGGGAGGGTTGATGACAGATTGTATTATTATTTTGAGTACACCCATGCTAGGCCTACCTACTGTAATAAGTGCTTGTTGCCTGGCTGTTAGTTTCAAATTGCTCCCTAACACACTCGTATTCCATTTTGTCACCTCCACTGCAAAGTAATGGATAAAGACCAAATAAGAGCCACGGGCTTTTGAGCTCATTAAGTGAAACCATCTCTGTAATCAATTTTTTTTTTCTTCTTTCTTTTTCTGTTTGCTGCTGCTGCTCCA
Source organism: Syngnathus scovelli (assembly GCF_024217435.2). NCBI lineage: Eukaryota > Metazoa > Chordata > Actinopteri > Syngnathiformes > Syngnathidae > Syngnathus > Syngnathus scovelli. The sequence goes on from NC_090865.1 coordinate 790,264, forward strand.
ATGTTGTTAAACTGCATTTACTATGAGGAAGCCCTATTTGAAACACAGCTGTGAAGGGAAGAGAGATACAAAGGGAATGCAGAGTGTGTCTTGATACGCAGCCTGATGTCACTCTCTTCTTACTCCCCTTGGAATTTGAAATACCAATGCACCAGAGATGAAACATTGCCCCGCTTTTGTCTTGGCCTCCCCTGGGGATGGTGACAGCGAGAGGGAGGAGAAGAGCCATAATTAAGACACCTAAAGGACACTTCCCCCTGTGCCCCCCTCTCCTGTCACTCACTTCACACAAGCCACAGATAAGAGCACTTAGCATTGCTGGCGGCCGAGGATTGTGTTTGTGTCTCTTTATCTGTTGCAGGAATGCAACCAAATAGAATTATGATGTATGGATGCATGTGTACTACTGACATAGTCTGCACTCATAATACGCTATTCTAATTTACTGAAAATGTTCCAATACTAATTTCAAGGGATTAAGATTAAAAGATTTGCGTTAATAACCGGTTACTTCCGCTCATTAATGTCACGTTTAAATCAAGCGTTTGGGCATGAATAATTACCATCATTTCCATTAATAATATGCTTTTTTTTCTTTGCTAAACTATTTATCCAAAATCCAAAGGGAGTCTTGTTTAATGGTGCAGCAAAAAAAAAAAAAAAAAAAAAACGTTTTAACCTTTCCAAAGGTTGCAAAGAGAGATTATCACCAATTTATGTGTAAAAGTACAAGAGGAAGGATTTAGAGCAATAAGTGAATAAGCCGTGTCTATTCTCTGTTTCTGCTTGTCCAGCCGGAGAAAGGGGAAAAAGGAAATGATGAACAGAGTCAATGATAAGGGGTAAATGCAGTGTCTGGCTTTTGCAGATGCAAACCTGTCAACCCGCCACTCACCTCGCTCTCCACAGGCTGCCATTTTCCCCTTGAGCCAATCAGAGTGAATTACAGGAAGGGCACCCTCAATTGTGGTGTCTGTGTCAGAGAGGTAATTCCGTCTGACAGCTGCTTGCTTTCAGACAACAGCTAGTCTTTATGGAAATCATTCCAATTCAGGCTGAAGTTGCCTTCTGCTGATAGCATTCCGAATTAGACTTCTATCAGGACCGCTTCTTTTTTTTTTAACTATCTTGGCTGATTCCTATTTTATCCTGGTTAACAAAACAAAAATGACGGTTGACTACCATGACATCACAGCAAATCTTGTGAAATTTAGATCAATAATTATTTGACGTTAAAAAAAAAAAAAAAATGACTGTTGACTTCCATGACATCACAGTAAATCTCACCAAACTTTTACTTAGTGCACAATAAAGAACCAGCTCCGCTATGTCGTCTTGCTATGATGACGGAAAGTGTGACAGCAAAGAAGACAAACGTTGGCGAGGACTAAGCCAATAATACAATAACAACAAATGGGAAAACACAATGTACCCCAAGAACAGTGCTACTTATATATGAAAAGAAGCAGAGACATTGCCTGTAGACGTAAAAATAGTTTAACGATTGTGACAGTTTGGACCCAGAAGAGATCCCCATTATTTTCCACATTATTGTAATCCAACCGAGCAGGCGTAAATGTATTGCGTTCAACCTTAGCGGTTCCATCCACTCCATCAATGGGTTACAAATAATGCCCAAATCAGCCAAATTATACTCACAGTTTGGCCTTGTTATGATTCATTTTAGCTTGATTCTGGCAGAGGTTTTAGGAGGAAGGATGTGTGGTGGTGTTGTCACTAGCCTCATTAAAATGGCCACTATATAATAGGACTGCTGAAGCAACAGGAAACAACATAAAGACTCTGCCTGCCTGCCTGCCTGCCCTTCATTTCACATTACTGTGGGGAAATTATGCAAAAAGCATCATTAAAGTGCCTCGATAAAGTGAACTGCAAATGTTTATGGTAACACAGTGCTTGCGCCGGCCCATCAACTACTAGTCACATGCTTGGCGGGGTTTAACTCTGCGTTGGCTTCTCCCGTTTTTGTTTATTCTCAAGTCGTCCTTCCGCTCCTTGTCCGTCCGTCCCTCCCTTTTGTCTCAAGGGGAATCTTTGCTGTCAATATCACATTTATATTCGGCGCGGCGGAAAGAATCTCCCTGCGGGTGGGCTACAGTCAGTCAGCAGTCTTCACATTATCCTTTAAAGGTGACTTCTCTGATGTTTTAGCGGCATTAAGAGAGTAGACCCTCACAGTTTGACATACCACCGGGTGACCTCTGGCTCAAAAGTGCTGTTACAGATGGTTGCTGACAACATCAGTTGCGCAGAAGCCTGCTTCCTTCCCACCCTCGGGGCACCGCCTAATTATGTGGATAATTCAGGGAATATATTGTGTCGTAAATACGACTTGGTAATTGGACAGATTTTTGGAAATCCAAGTGCTCGCTCAGCACTATCCCTTGCATCTTTATTTCCCTCCGCCTGCCATTGCGGAGCACTTGGAAGAGCCTTTGCCATGCCCTTGGCTCATTTCCACCTTCCTTACCTTGCTGTAATGGAATGCAACGGCCTGCTTGTGATATCCAAGCAATTTCAAACAGCGTAGCAGTGTTTTAATGGAATGAAGATAAATGGCTGCATTGCACTTTTTAGATTGTATTACAAACAAAAATAAGTCAGTGGGAAAAAAGTCAATACCAAACATGTCCACGCGCTAACCTCTAGTCAAGACGAGCAGGAGCGCCCGTGAATCCAAAGACACTTTGTGCCATTCCGAGGGGCACAACAACAGAAGCGGTAAAAAAACAAACGTGTCGATAAAACTGTCATCATTAATTGAGTACGAAATGGCTCTAAGCAAACCTCATTTAGTGGCAATGGTGGGCTGAATTTATACTCATCTGCTAAACAACATTAATGAAACAGGTTATGCCCCTCGCAATTTGCTGTCAAAACTCACTCATGCGTGATTATTTAGCTTTTTTCATTTTGCCCGATGCTGACTATCTTGGTTTTGTCTATGGCTAACTACTAGAACACTTTTCAGGATGCATATCAGGACTAAATAGCTACTGCATTATTGAAAAAAAAAGAAAAAAAGTTGTATAATCATCCTTCAGGCTGTCATTTTTCTGCAGCATAATGAGCTTCTACGGGCATCAACTGCCCTCCCCGCCCGTCTCGTACTGCAGAACTTTTAGTTTTGAAGGACAAAGCCAGCGAGAGTGAGACAGACCATCTGACGACTCTGGCTCCCAAACACCTCCACTGGTTTCCACTGTCTATGCCATCTAATTAGACTTCAATCATTTGCAGAAGCGCCGCTTGCGGTAAATGATTTCACCGAGCTGAGAGCAAAGCCGTGCCGAGCCGAGCCGAGCTGTGAGCTTGCGAGGGAAACCCAGAGACTAACTAGGAATCATTGTGAACTGGAGCGAATGGCAGATAAAGGTAGAAAGGCTTGGGAGATAAATGGGGCTGAGGGAGACGCAATCTCAACACAAAGACAAAATGTCTTCGTTAGACAATGTGTGCTCTGAGCTAATGGAAAAAATAAACTATCACTGAATACAGATTTTGACGGACGGATGGCTAGAACTTTGATCTTCACACGTGCACGTCCGTATGACTAGCTTCCCAAATTCCTCCCAAATGGCCTCGCAGGCATGAAATAAAAATGGCAATGGCCTGCATCGTCGCTATTTTCCCAGCACGGCAACGCTGGCTTTGAAGCAAACACAAATATGGCCTTTCCAGGCTGGATAATGGCCACACTGTGCAGTTATTAGAATCTCTTTGATGTGGCAACTGTGCCAACCTGCTCGCACTCTCTGCGAATTGATCCGGCTCAATTAGCCGGCCCGCGGAGACGACGTTCAAAGCCTCCGCATTCAACCGTGACACATATCGGCCAGGTGAAGCGCTTTCGATTCATTTACGTAGCTCGGCCTGAGCTTACAAACTGTGACGAGCCTCGTGTGTTGGGAGGGAGGAAAAAAAAAAGTCAAATAAAATCACCGCAGCTGTCTGCTGAATTGTTAAGCAGCAGACATTTGCTCACATTTCTTCTTATCTGCTTTGTGTCTTTATGCATTGAACTACATGAGCACACAATGAGCCGCCTCCTTTAGCCTGCTTACTTTTTGAATTGCCTGACCCATTTCAATTTGTCTTCATCAGTCATAGCAATTAAGTTGTCGATTAGATTTGGCCGTGCCGGCTCCCCCAACTTTTCCATGCATCCCTTTCCATTATTATCTAACCTGCCTGCTACGCAAGCACTCTTTGAATAAATAATCCCAGAATATGTTTCCTTCATTGGATTTTATGTGAGTTTATTTCTTTCCTCAGGAGAGCTGTATTTTTATCTAGTTGAGTCCCGTTTTCTCCATTTCATTACGCTGCTTGCCTTTGCTTGGAAATACGATCGCATTTTACGTCTGGCTGTTATAAAACGAAGGAAATGTGCAGCATCGTTGCTCACATTTTCCAATGGTGAGATGATGGCAATTAGTCTCAATCTGTGTAACTCTTCATGGAGAAGGTGCGCCGCTGAAGAGACCTATGGTGACATGCAAATGTTGTGATCAGCACTTTTTGGAGGTATGATTTAATGAACAATTCTTTTCTTCTACATGCAGACGGATGGATGTGTTTTGTAGGCATCGGCGCTCTATGGTTTCAGCTTAATAGTACACAATTCATCAGTCGATACGTCAATAGAGCATGTGTGAATCACAGTTTATGAACTCTGTGGTCACCGGAGCGCAGCCCCATTGAACTGCTATTGAACCTGCTACATAAAAAAACTCCACGTGCATCATGAAAACACTAAATGAAGAAATGCTGCCTGGAGACTGCAACAATGAAGCCACACCTATTCATATGCTTAAAATGATTTACTTCATGCGACAAATGTTTACATTCCCAACATGAAACAACCTATTTCAGCAGAATGCAATTCTGTTTGGTTTGCCTTAGTTTGGCTCGGTTAACGCTGGCCAGGGTTGTCCAACTCACTCATCCACCCCCTCCCCCTCCCCCTCCCCTTCCTATATCCCCGGGATGTCACGTTGAATTATTATGACTCTTTCCATGTACGCTGGTTTCAATCATATGTGAGTAGTGTGCGGGAGGACGACGTAGTCCAGGCTTTAGCTGAAGCGCTGTCCTGCTTCTACTGAACCAGCCCGGTCCAACAACGCAGTTTCTCATTCTTGTTAACAACGGTGAGCAAAGCTGATGTATCTGCTAAAACGGCTAACATGAAAATAGTCCATAAAACATATTAAACAACTTCAATGTGCGTATGCATGACTGTGTTGAAATCAAAATAATGATTGCAGATTATAGGTGGGTGTAGTAGCTTTAGTGCTTATAAATGACGCATCTAATCAAGTTGCAGGATTTGCCATGACTTCAAATGAGGATCTTGATGATCAAAAATCAGTCGGTGCATGTCATGTTTTTTTTGTTTTTGTTTTTTAATAGTGCTGATGTTGTTTGAAGTCATTTTGAATGCCAGCAAAAACTCTTTTACTGCACATTGGCAGTATTCATTTTAAATACCTTCACCCTAAAGCAGCTTTGTCGTAATTTATGCCAGTATGGAAATTTGCACTCCAAAAGTTTCCCTCATTGATGAAACACTAATGATTTGACTCTAATAGCCAAAAAGTCTTTTCTGACCTTTCATGCATAGTACAAGATAAGATGAGCCATCATTTTTCTCTGGTCTCTGAGGCCTTAAAACGTCAAGGTCAGTTGGAGTTTGCTGAAGCTCACAACGGTCACAACCTCCAAGACCTCAGGCCCCGTGGCGTAAACACACACACGCACACACAGAGAAGGGAGAATTAATGGAAGCAACCTCAGCAGTTCTGAGGAGACATCCTGACGTACAGTATCTAGCCCACATGTTGTAAGCCTCCAGTGTCCTCTTAGGTGATATCGGGTCAGTTTCGACTTCTCGTTACAACTGAATTGACCAAGGAAACTCTGACTAGCTCCTTGTGGTGGTTATCTTCACAAGTATTTCCTGTTTTGTGTTTTTCTGGAGCCTGCGGTGATACTATGTGAATCTTTCAGATCCTATATTCTGTTTCATCACCTACTTTATATTTGCGCCGGTGCTTGTTTGTACATGACATTGCGTTAAGAGCGTTATCGTGCCACTCTTCATGCCATGTTAGTGTTTATGCGATGGGTTATCGTGCCGCCATCGCGGCTTTAATCATTGCGTTATCTGGTGGTTTATCCGTGCGTGGTTGTCCCCCGCGTTATCGCGTGCCGCCATCACGGTCATGACCTTTTTTTCCTCAAACACCACCTGAGAATAGTCTCGTTGAACGTTCCGGCCGTCACTCGTGCTTTTAACTTCTTCCGACAGCTTCTTGGGTTTTGTAGTGTTTGGAACTTTGTCGCCGAGTTGCACTCTAGTGTGTCAAACATGTTTAGCTAGTTTGTTTCTGCCAGCCAGCGACTGTGATTTGTCTGCTGCCATTATTGCATATGCCTGTATTTGCCTTTCTCGCAAAAGCCTGCGCCGGCTGGATTGCGCTGGTGGCGTGATTTGTAGCAGATGGCTGTCTTATTCCACAGGAGAATGACAGCTGAAGACAGTTAATACTGAAAATGGTAGACGAGAGAGAAAAGAGAGGAAATACTAGGCACGATTACCATCCAGTCACTTTGAGGGGAGCTTCCACGTGCATCGGTGTCCCTTCTAGCTATGACATACTGGAGATGGGGAAAATGTCTCGGAGGCACGTTTGTTTAGTCATACACGCTCAAAGAATCATTTTGGAGTTAGCATGCAGCCGTAAGAAAAACCTCAACACTCAACCTCGGCAAGCAGAGCGCTTCGGAGTTGCTGCCATGTTAAATAATGATTGGTCTCTTTGTGTTGCTTTTGTTCATTACGCGACATCACTTCTAATCTCATCAGCCTGTTGAAAGTACAGTGGCTACAAAAGAGAGGTTATATGTGTCGTAAAACTTAAGTTGCAGTCCAGTGGGGTATTGTTGCATCAGAAACTTGATCTGATTGTGTTTCAAGCACGGATGAAAGCACATTTATAAGTCTATGGATCAAAGCTTTTTGTTTAATATCATGAAATGTTGAAACCTCATCATGAAATGTTGAAAACTCAGTTGATCGTGTCTTGTGACTTTAGGGTAGTCTATAAAAAAAAAAAGAAATGTGGCCTGGATTTGAAAAATCTCATCGCAAGTAGCATTTTTTTTTTAGAAAAGTGAGTCCAACTTTGGGATGAACAAGAATATATGCCACTGGTTGAATTATTCTACGGCATTGATCGGACGGGATAGTCAATTAGCTTTCAGTCTGCAACACTGATTGGTCATAATGTCATCATGATGGAGTGAGCGAACAAGTTAATTACTGTTCAATGGCAATCTGTTGTTCTACACCTGAGTCCAATTGGCACATGTTTTGATGATTGTTTATTTCTTCAGCAAAGTGGCGCTCATACAATGGCTGCATTAAAAAAAAAAAAAAAAATCCCCACGGGCATGTTGTAAAGGCAACATTCCTCCTGTATCTATCTAACACATCCTTCCATGTCCTGTTTGGTATCCGTACGTCCTCCTTTTTTGTCTTCCCTCCCACAGAGTAATTCATTTCTCCCGTATTCATCGAGAGCTTCATTGTCTAGTAATACGAACATAAAAGGGCGTGGGGCTTTCTCTGGAGAATTTAGGGTTGTGTTTGATGCTTGAAGATGTTGTAGTAGATTTACAGCAAGGAAACATATTTTCTCTTGATAATCCACTTCAACAATCCCAGGACTGCAGCCTCCCTCCCTCCCTCCCTCCGTCCAAAACTGACAGCCACGTGTAGCCTAAAGCGTAGACGAGGGTTAGCAGGGGTGAGGGGGAGGCTATGTGCGTGTATGTTGCAGACATACACAAGGCGGCAAAAGGCAAAGATGAGATCTGAAGAACCAGGGGGAAGTCTAGATGTGGCTGCAATCAAATTATTGGCCAATCAAGTCATAACATGAGTAATTCAAGGCTTACACTGACATCCCTAATCAGATTGCTTGGGCATTAAGGGCTCAAAGGGTGGCTCTTCATGACCGTTCTCACTGGGGAATCTCGGGGTGGAAAGTGTGAGGAAATGAGAAATTCCCATTTGGTGAAATGAACTTATGAGCACAATGACGACTTTGTGTTAATAATCAGTCTTGTTTCTCTCTTGCCATCTGAATGGCAATATATCTCATTTGCTCAATTACCGAGTAAGGTTCTGATGTGTTTGTTCCCCTGGGACAAATTTGACTCATCCCCTTTGCTTTGGCATCTCATAAATCCTGACCTACCCAACTCCATTTGGATGATGGATAGATGGATGATGTATGTCGAAAAAGGAAGATGGAGGCCAGGCTGAAAGAAAGGTTGGATTTTCTAGCTTTTGACTGAGTACTAATCACGCTCGGCTTCAGCATCTTAAGAGCGAAAGCTTGGCATGTTTTAGCGCTGATTTGCATGTGGAGGGTTCCTGACTCTGTAAGCACCCTGTCGCTACAACCCCCTTCGTCACACGCACGCACGCACGCACACACTCGCTGGCGTATACGTATTGAGGGAACGGCTGCCAAGGGAACAGCTTGCCTGAGAGAGGGAGCGATAAGGAAAGAAAAAGAAAAGAAGAGGCTGCACGAGAGGAGAGGAAAGGCAAGGCAAGGCAAGGCAAGGCAAGGCAAGGCAGTCCAAGTCATCTCCCTCCCACCCTGCCAGAGGTTACTTTATTTTTTTGTTCTGGACCCTTGAACTTTGACTTCCCCATCCTGATCCCCGTAGTAAATTCAGCCGGCGGAACTTGCGGCTGTAAATGAGCAGGAACAAAAGCGGAAGCGAACCATGTGTGTCGGCGTGTCCTCTGGGGACTGTTGTTTTCTTGTTTAAAGCCATATGCTTATGACTGGGTGACAGTCAGGCATCCATAAAAGGCTTATTGTTGTGCTAGCATAAATGAGCAATCAGCCGTCTTTTCACAGTGCTGCTAATCAGCCTTCCCACAATATGCGGCCACGTTCCGCCTCATATATATTCTCAGCAACCATTGCGACTCCCATCACTGCAGGCTGACTTAATCCGTTGTGCCAATATAGAAGCACTTGCGCAAACCAAACACGCTGGTGATGGGGCTTTGACACTTAGCATGCACGGATGATGGAAGGTGTCCCTCCCTCTCGCTAATAAGGCCTTTCAGTGCACCAGGAACTGACAAGTAGTGACAAGGTGAGCGCCATGTTCCTGGTTAACACTCCAACCTGTGAATAACCTCGTCACATCAGACGTATGACCCTCCAATCAGGAGTGCCGCAAACAGCGCAGCGCTTGTGAGCTCGGCCGTCAATCAAAGCGCCGACTTCTCAATGGAGACATTTTAGGACACCTGCTAATTACACTGCGAAGGATGGTAGTTGGTATTATTTTTTATCCGCCAAAAGTCTTTGTCTTCTGAGAAGATTTTGATACTGAATGATACAAACAGTCAAACACAAAAGATGGAAACTCACATCCAAATGCACGCACGTAATTTAAGTTCTGCTTGTGATGTCATTGACTAGGCCACTCCCCTTTTTTGCATCTCTTATTTGTACAGTGATTGCGTTTCAAGCTTGATCACCGAATGAAGTCAAGCTACGGCATGATGTAATACATTTAATATACTGGGGGAATTAATTGAGGAAAAATCAACCAGTCAGGAAATAGTATGCAATTCTTGCACGGACTCTGAAAAAGTGAACTTAATCAAATCATTCCCGTTTGATTGCCTTGAATAGAAAATGCAAAACCACGGTGCATTTGCGCCGCTCCCGTTAACAATTATGTTATATTTGAAAACATGCGCATATTGGCCTCAGAGATTCTTCCGTATTAAGGCAGTAATGTCATCAAAATCAATTTGAAATAAGGTTTATGCAGCTGTGTACGGCTACTATTCCCGGGCAGTTTGTTCTGCAGGCCACAGCTTGGGAACGAGTTAAATGTCCGCCTAAATAATCCAAGAGCCTGTGCTCACCAATACAACATCAATTAGGCTCAAGCGATGGGTCGATCCGTCTTTCAGAGGACGGAGAGGATCGGCGCTCGCTGTTACGTGAGCCGAGCGCCTTTTCTCTCAGCGGGCTTTGGGTCGTGTAGGAAAGAGAAAGCGAGGGAGCCAATGCAGTAGCGGTTTAGCTGCGTGGAGTACATGTTGTGCAGATGTACCCGAGTGTCCGCTGTCAGACTTTGAATCACTTTAAAACGATTCAATCGGTTTTACTGCAGCAGAAGCGAATAGCATTCACTGTTTTTGCTGGCAGGGAAGGAAGGAAGGAAGGAAGGAAGAGAGCAAGACCAAGTGTATGATTCACAAGCTCCTTTGGCTACTATTCACCCCACTTTCATTTCCTCTTCTTCCTCTTCTCTTGCATCTCAATGATCTCTACAAAGGTACGTTTAATACATAATTGCTCTCCCAGCTGCTGCTCAGTCTGGGTTTTGGAGTTGCTTTTAATTCAACCGTAAGCACACATCTCAAATAATGCCGCTTTGTCCGTGGCAGCCATCAAATACACTTTGCTCCCTTTAATTGTGGCTGCTCATGTAGAGAAGTTGACAGAAGATGGGATTAAAATTCTCTAAATGAATTTGCCCTGAAGTCAAGGCTGTAGATGATAAGGCGCAAAGAAATTAATTATTAAAGACTATAATCAAGCAGATGCCTTGCAATTGTGCCCCTGATGAGCTGTGGCAATCAGAAATGAAAAAGTAAATCATCTGATTGCACTTCTGTAGTAGCGTGCTTAGGCATCATTACCCCCCCAGTGACTGGGCGCACCCACCTTGTACATTACTCATTCATCTTTCGGTAATACAATCATACTGTAGTCTCGCTGCTTATAATATTCATGGTAGCAGTCATCGCTTTGATTATGTCATGTCAACATTGCATGTACTTTGACTTGAGTAACAGCGACATGGGAAGAAACTCTTGCTAATGTTAAACATCTGCATGACGCACTTGTGCACGTCCTTTGTCAATCTGCAGGCTAAATGCTACAAACATTTTCCCCATAATGCCACTGGGTGGTCATTGAAAAATAATCAAGGAATTTGTTTACAATCAATAAAATGTGCCTTTAACTATGAAATAAAAACGGGATTAATCACAATAAAATAGTGGCTTGACAGATCTATGATCTTTGCTGATACCATTGTTCACATCAAACGTCATCCAAAAATTCTACGACTAAAGTGCTTAGCTTTAATTTAATCTTCAAATGTCAAAGAAGAAAAAAAAAGTTGTACTTTCAACAAAGTTTTAGTTCACCAAGATAAGTTAATGCGAGTCCAAAAAGCCATTGACGGAAAACAGGCCACTAATGAAGGTCAAGCAAGTTCTGCCAACTCCTGCTTGGATAGAATACAAGGCCATCCATTCATGGAACAGATTAGCTCTTATGAGGACAACCCTGCAGGCCACTCTTCATAGTAGTAGTATTCTCAAAGAGTCTGCAAAAACTAGATTATATGTCTATTAAAATTGAGCAGCAAGACCGCAGCGTTACTTGTGATTATTATAAATCTCAAATAATTCTCCTCTGTTAAAAAACACTTTGTCTCACTCACCACAGTTGGAACGGCGCATGAACGTGTGGCCAATTAAAGGAAGGCCGGCAAATCTGATTGAGGTCACAACACCTTTGCGTCCACATATATCCAAATGGCAACGAGCTCTTTGCAAATGACTTCATTTATTTTTGTTAAGGGGCCATCATATATTGCTTTGGTGTTACATGTTAAACAGATATACCAATAAAGTGTGCCCCCCCCCCCCCCCCATCACTCACATGAGCAGATAATATCCATACACATAGTACACACATTTGCCAATGCAATTACTGCGTCGACTCGTATTCTCTCGCGTTTGAATACGCTCGCAATGACTGCTTGCTTTCTCACGGCCGCGTTATTGCAAAGAAGCCAAAAATAACATCTGAGAATCTCGCAGCCGAGGACAATCCTGGAAGCCGTCCATTCAGCGAATCCTGTGTACTTGAAAAGAACAAAGACTAACATGTGACAGGAAAGGGTCAAAACTGATACATGAGGATAGACCAACTAGTTTTAAGGACCGTGCTTCTTTCCGAGTACGCTTATTTATATTCCTTAAGTAAAAATGCATGTGTGTGCGGTAGGATACGCCACAATAATTAGTATGGTCCCCACCGCGGGGAGAGGTGACATTAAAACACATTGCAGCAAGACGCAGCTTTGTTTTGCTGACAACAATTCCTCTCCCGCTGTACTCCATCTACTATCGCTATGCATAGCGGTTGTTTGGCTATCAGGACGTGACATCTATAGGGAAAGGACAGTAAGAACTTTGGAGCTGGTAGGTCACGGGTTTGATGTCCCACTGTGGCTAAATACAAAGTGTCAAAAAAAAATAAAAAAATAATGCAACTAGTTGTTAGAGAAATGCTAGTGTGTTTCCTGGCTACTGTCCAAGCGCCCTTGAGAAAGTCACAGTCGGTCGCCCACCCCCACAGCTCAAGTGGTGGAACACTATTTGCACGCCTCTTTACTCCGAATGTGTCTGCCGTTCTCCGTGTGTAGTGCCACATCAAATATAAAGTACATTGTACCTTGAATTTAACCTTGAGGGACTGCAAAGAATTGATAACAGACCATTACACAAATTTACCAAACAGCTTTGCGGTAACTTTGGCTGGTGAAATGAGTCGCTCTCATCAGCTTGACCTAAATGTTTTTCCGAGATAGACGTGAAAATATTTTGCACTTCTTGTTTGATGTTTAAACAGCAACAATCTTCCATTTTTGTTATCACTGCGATAAAAAGGATGCCATAAATCGTCATGTGACAACTTCCCAATTTTCCTACGGATCAGCAGATTTCTGGACTCTCAAGTTTAAATCTCACCTCTGATCTTTCCAATGTAACACACACTTGGCAGAAAGATCTTATTTTCTCTTGGCGTTTCATAGACTTGCGAGGTCGTTACAAATCGTATTCATCAATTTAGAAAAATCGAATTAAGGATTTTGGATCCATAGCAAAACCAAAAACAGATCTTTACGAACAAACAGATCAAGCTGCACCATGACACTCACAACACACACTCACACACGGACGGGCAGGGGTCGAGCGGGGGAGTAAAATTATGCCGAGTTAGCTGGCAAGCAATGTTTGTGCTAATGAAGCTCCCTGTCCACAACTTGCTGATGACTGGATTCTTCTACCACAAAGGTCTGCTACATCATTTGAATATTGAAGCAGGTGTAGCCTGTGGTTGGCCTCTTTAATGAGCGAAAATCTGGACCAAATATACGTATATAAACAGCAGTGGAACATTGTTCAAGTCTCGAATATTGCTAGACCAAGGAAGACATCGAGACTGCTGGAATATTTTCGAAATGGAAATTCATAATTCATTATGCGTCATTCCACCCAGTCACCAAAGGGAAGGGTGCTATTTGTTTGACTGTTAAAATGGAATTTTTTTTTCCCACTTTCATTATGTGGCTTTGCGCTGCGTTTGTTTGAAATCTCTGTCATTGTGTTCAAGTAAGCCCCTTAACACCTTTGTTTTCCGACTCCGTCGCTCCACAAATACATCCAATTTCACGACAAGTAAAGGCCCGCCCGGCCCGGCTTGTTTATTGCACATCCACTTGTCATGTCTCCCAGGAGTTGATACACAGAGTTGCAGCTGACCTTACAGAAGTTTTTGTTGTTCCCAAGTACACGCACTCACTCAAGAGAGATCACACACACAGTGACATACACACATGTGGCCGCGTCCGCCTATATGGCAGGCACAGTGAAGAGTAATTAGTTAGTGCCCTCAGGACTCTGACGGGATCTTTGTGACAAGAGGAAAGGGCAGGGTGACATTTTTCGGTCGGCTACGTGCTGCAGTAATCAGGCAATACGCTTCAGAATATTACCAGAGAAGTTTGGAGTTCAATTCCCACGAGCTACTTCTGCCCATTTCGCCTTCAACTGATTTTAGACAACACTTGGATGACATGGAGAGAAAAAAAAAGTATACGTAGATACGTACATGACCCCTTTGAGAATCCGCCACCTTTATTTAGACTTTAATAGCCTTGTGAAGTTTGACTATTTCAGCACAATGTTTAAATCATAGGTTCAACTCAAGGCCAGATACGGCCCGCCAAATCATTTTACGCAGCCCGCAAATACAAATTGTGCATCGAGCTCATGTGTTAATCCTGAAATGACAAATTGTCTTCAAGAAATGGATGAACTCTCACCATGGGACACGTTTGATTGTTTCTTTGAGATGTTGGTGAAGATTTGCGATTGTTTGGATGAGATGTTGTGGAAGAAAACAGCCTTCGGGAATGGCAAGAAAAGGAAAATATAGGACTGATATAGAAGGTGGCAGATGGTAACGACCTATAAAAAGAGCAAGCTGCACTCTTTTAATCCTATCTTAATTTTTCCCAGTAAATAAACACAACGGTAATGGCAGTCGTTAGCTGGATTTACTGCTCGGAGTAAAATACTTCCAAGACGCTCTCTCGCTCAGATCAAATATTGGACTACACCCTTTACGACTAATGAATGGCATGTCCTATGCTACTCGCTTTAAATTTATCCTCCAAACGACATGACGGATGGAGCAAGTTCATGACTAAATGGCCGCCCACAAGCTTTTCAATGCTATGACCTCATCACTGGAAGACTGGCACGGGCTCAACCTTCTACTTAAGTCTGCGCGGCCATGGTCATCTTAGGTTCTGTGGTTCTGCACTCATTGCTGAGGTTATAAATGTTATTGTTGTCATCTCTTCTAATTTGGTTGCTCGTCACCACCTTCGGATTTCCTCCATATCATAATCCAGCCTCAGGATTTTTGCAGTACTTGGTGACATTTTTTTTATTTTGCGCTAGACGTATACTCCATAAATCTAAACAAATAAAATAAAGCAATAATATAATGAACGCAAAATAATACATACGGAAAGAAATATTTCGATTAAGTTTCACACATGACCTCTCTGCATCACATCAGGCCGACCTGGGATCAAGCCTGTATCTTGGCTAATCCGGCTGGTGGGATTGTCCACGGAAACAGCTGCTATTTTCATTACCAAAAATAAGATGTTTTAATCCAAGGAAAGCAGTAATTATGGTATTATTGTGTGTGTGTGGGTGCGCTAAACCACTTACTGAATTGGATCGGTTGGGGTGGTGCGGGGGTGCTGGTGATATTATATCTCCTCTTTTTCCTGAATAAATTGAGGTCTACTCTTGGAGTTGCGTCCAGCCTATCTATGATTTCACACTCTGCTCTACACACTGCACGGCACTGTCACACTTTGGAATAGAACACAAATGTGGGTTGCTTCTTCATATTAGACAGCAAAGCTGATTGAATGCAGGCCTTTTCTGTGGTGTCTACATGTGAAAGCCTGGATCCACTTTTTACGACTGAACCCAGAGAGAAGTAAACACAGCAAAACCAGATGGTCATTGCTCTCAACTATGCCAGCACAACCATTAAACAGTCCTTCCTTTTTTTTTTTTTTTTTTCTCCACGCTACACAATTTTTTTCGGGGGAGGAGATTTTAAAAGGATGATAACTTTTTAATGTAGAGTTTTCATTTTGTAAGCCACAATGTTCATTTTCGAAATGTGTGGCGGGATGCAGTATAAAGCGCTCGACCCTTGCATGACCTTGGAATCCATTCTGCGAGCATAAGCAAGCTTTCTTATTGTTCAGTGGTGCCAAACAGTCTTTTGTGTCTGGATCGCTGATGCTGAAGCGGCTACATTGCCTTGCTATTGAATTATAAAGATTAAAGTGCGCACTTTGTGTTTAATTAAGTATTGTGTAAAAGGAAAAAACAATGCATATTGCTTCGTGCACTTTGGAAGACTGGATTCTAGGTTGAGATGAATTTGGAGGTGCGTGTGTGTCTAAGAAAAAACAATCAAAGATAATACATAAATAACACACACAAGTCCTAAAATCACAATTAGCTTCTTTAATGACCTTTTTCCATAATTGACATTTTGAGAGTGCAACAATAAACATTAGAACACGCATCAAGTAATGGTAGTTTTTAATCCATTGTGTATTTCTAATTAAAAAATGTCCTGGTAATGCAAAATGTTAGTGTGCTATACTAATTCAACTGACTAATAGGGCGGCATAAACGGAGGTCAGGTGACATACCTTAGGCTCTTTCCTGATCTTCTTGTGTATTTTTCTTTCTTTATTGATGAGACAAATATTTACATATGGTGATTATAGCAAATGAAGATTCTTGCCTGGTATTGTAGGCTCCATTTTGAAATGGTGTTGCACATTGGGATCCCCGCACTGCGCTGCCGTGTTTGTCTTCACTGTAATGGCTGGATTGCTTTAGCTTTTAAAAGGTGTGTTGTCACTCCGAATGAGCTGCCAGTTGTTCCATTTATACAGACATCTAAGGCTGACTTCCTACCTCAGGCGTACGTACCTCAAGGGTGTACCGTTCCCTGACATCTTTCCATCTTTGTGCAGTTGAAAAAGAGAAGTGAGATGCAACAGTCACACCGCAGGGCTAAAATAAAATGAGCGTTTGAAGGAAGCTATACTCGGAGGCCTCGTCTGTCTTTAACAGATTGATTAGAGAAATGACACGTTTTCTTCTACCTTGGATTAGAAGCGGGCCGGAGCCGTGTGGGAGGAAACGGGCTGAATACTCAAATTAGAGCATCATTATGCAAAAGACATTAGACATCTTGATTTGTTTCTTGCAGGAGGTTTGCAGGTTCCCTGTGTTTTTTTTTTCTGTTTATATCTATCTAATTGAAACCTCTTCCTGGCCGTGGGGAGGCGAATTGGATTGGAGGAGCTATTGGGGAAAACATCTCCTGGTCTCCTTGTTTTGTGTGAATGGTTGGTGGCTGCCACAGTGATAAATGCCCTGGATTTGTCCTTCAGGAAAAATAATCCAGTAATTTTATAACAGTAAAAACCTCTCTAAAAAGAGACAAATCGAAATAAAAACAAACTATAATAAAAATAACCAAAATAAATAATGTAAATTGATATATATACTAAACTATACTATATCATATACTAGACTAAAAGTATAAAAACAATATTCTAACCCTGACAATAGTGTTGATATGACTGTCAGAGTGGGTGGGTGGGTGGCTGTGGGTGCATGTTCCTGTGTAACCGTAGTTCCGAATCCAGAGTTGGCCTGCACATCAATGGTTAAGTAATGCTGTATGTCGAAGCGGCTTTACACAGGATCGCTCGCTCGCTCACTGAACTTCCCTGCATCTCATCTTGCTTACAGTAGCATATGCCAAGCCTCCTCCTCTGTTTGAAAAGCACTCAATATGCCGTGAACTCCCTCCCGGAGGGAAAACTCACATTTTTTCTCTCTTGTGTATACTGCCAGTCAGAAACACAAAAGACGTAAAGTGCCATTGTGTTGCCTCAGGAGGTTTTGTTCTTCTGCAAGGGGAACTGACAGACATCTAACTGTTTTTGAATTTCCACTGCTGAGTGTGTATATACGACGTAGCGTGGGTGGTTATGAATACCGTATCTTTTCCAAGGTTACGGTTGTCCATTTTCAGGATTTCATTCCGTAAGCTAGTCTACTGATTGTCAGCCACGTACATTTTCTTGGCAAAGAAAAAAGAAATGCTCGTTGTAATGAATGCATTTCTTTTGTGTTCTTAATGCTTATTTCAATAATTCATTTTCTTTTTTTTTTTTTTTGTATGCAGGGCTGGCGGTATAATATGCACAGATGCATTAAATGCCAATTATGAGCACAGCCTTTTCCTCCGGTTGGTTGGGGACTCCCCTCGGTGTCGCTGCCTGGAGGGTGTTGTTTACGGCATAGCGGCGAGTGATAATGAGAGGATGGAAGGCAGGTCAATGCCTCCCACATGGCTCCTGTTTGCTTAAAATGCAAGCGAGAGGAAAAACATGTCGTCCCTCTCTCAAATTTGTTCAAGACGGGATCACAGTCAGCCAGTGGCCTTCCACTTCAATCTGCCATGGCTGGCCTGGCGTGTCCCTGAAGGATTGTCCTTCGTCTCATGCGCCGCTTGAATGTTTTGGCATGTGTAGCTTCTTTTATCCTAAAGCCGTTTTAACATTGGATACCATATGTTGAGCAAGATAAGTCACAATGGCTTCAATGTGCTCCAGACAGAGAGCAAATTAGATCAGATGAAGAAAAAAAAACACCCCAGAACAGAAAGGCATGGCGACGTTTTTGCTTTTGTCTGACAACAGCTGCCCGTTTTGCATTTTCACTAGCCGACACTTAATGCACCAAATGATGCGGCAGTAGAAGCAGCCTAACAAAAGAAAGTCTGTAAAATTGTTGTTAAAATCCACTTCCTGGAACTTAATTATTAGTTGTGGCGCTTTTTGCATTCTTGTCACGCAATTGCACCAAAAAAAAAAAAGCCTCGGGTAGGATGATAGCTCTTTAACATAGAAGAAATCAGATGGCTATAATATAAAAATGGCTTGGCTTGTTGATGTGGGTATTCAAATGCATTGCATTTGCTAAATGGTTTGCAGGTTACAGATAAATGTGCTTATGGGCATCCAGATCAGCATGCATGCTACATTTATAAAGTTCCTAGCCACAGCTTGTGGAAAACTACATCCAGGTGTTCTCTGCACGTATACACGCAATCATCAGCATTATTACCCGCAACAACAACAAAAAAGGCAGAAATTGAGCCTCTTTCTGATTTGGCATGTTTTAGTCAGTCATGTTCATATTTTTCGGGGTGCTATCAATTTTGTGTGGTTTGTACCAAATCAGTAAATAAATAGACAAATAAATAAAATATATACGTATATATAATGAAGAATAAAAAAAAAATTGAAAAAAATAAAATAACTCAGTTCAGAATAGATGTCAGATAATGGGGCAATTGATATGCTCCTGTTCCAGTATCTAGTTCTCCTCATCTCTCCCTCATTTTACAGGTCTTCCATTTTCGCTAAAGTCCCCTTCCCTTTGTTATTATCTCACCAGAGGCTCTCCAAAGAGCTTTGATATTGAAAGCAGACTTGGCATGAAAGGCATGGCTTTAGAAGAATGTAAAGGCTGGAGGTCTTTCTCTTTTTTAAAAGAGCTTACCAGTTAACGAAGAACTTACGCGTAGCCTCTTTCTACCTTGGTGATTTTGTTTTCTTCATCTCGCATAATAGGGATGGGAAGTTGATTTGTCGATCGGATCACTGTTGCACACGTGCGTGAGGAAATGCAACATCAGAATGACAATATGGAGGATTTCTTTAATCAGCCACATTCCAATGCTTTCATCGTATAATGTCGTTCAACCCATGTGAGCTGCCCATAACAAGCACAAGACTCTCTACCGGTGTAGCTGCACACTTCTGGGTATTGTTTTCTCTTGGAATCGAGAAAAAAGACTTTATAGAAAAAAAAAAAAACCCACCCCACCTCACCTCACCTCACTGTGCTCTGTACTCTTCCATACGCTGCCCTCAAATAGCTCCTCTGCTCACTAATGAGTCCCTTGAGGGCCTTAGCCTGCAATCCCTGTCTCCGGTCACCATCACAGTCAGTGAGACCTGAAAGGGTGTAGCACGACTACAAGCGGGGATGGCTACCTGCCTGGCTAGCTTTAGACATTAGCAAAACGCATTTACTAATGGACTGAATGGACTTAACACGGGAACAAGAGCCATGGGAGCTGGAAAAGTCCATATCCTGCAGTTTGAACTTGTCTTGCTTCAATATGTGCTTTGGTGTCCCAGCTGTAGATCATTTTGGGCTTTTTTAATAGGCTCTGCGTAACATTTACTCTTTTTTTTTTTTTTTTTCCCCCAGCTTTGGGCTTTTTTTTTTACACTGTGTCCTTTCATAGTCACAGCTACTAATGCAGTTAATTATGTTTCTGATGGAGAAATTATTTTTAAATTACAGGGCTGACAAGACACATTCCCACCGAGCTATACAGTTCATTTTGGGTTGCCACGGTGATGTCATGATGGTTTGCATTTTCACCATCCGGGGGTGATAGCTGCATTAGCATACTGCAATTTAATGAAACATGTTGACGTCTGGGACTATTAAAGGAGACGTCAACTCAAAGATTTTTATATGTTCTAGCGACTTTAGACTGGTGGTTGTTGCTGTTGATTTACACTTTAAATATATGAAATATAATTTATAAAATACAATATTCATATCTATCAATATAATGTGCGTGTCAGGAAAGGTTCAGGACGGCCATCACAAAATAGCATTAAAAAGCATTGTATTATTTTCTTTCCATTTCATGTGAAAATCATTTGTTGCTTCTTCTCGAGCCCATGCGTGGAATTCGGACAGCACAGGGATAGCCAACAAATTCAAGGGAATGGAGCATTGCTAAATGAAATCATAAATTGTATAAAAGCAGGACTAGTGCTGCTAATTTGACAGCAGCGAGCAGCCAGAGGCAAATGTCAGTCTAATGCAAGCACTCACCCATCTGAGAGGTTAAATAAATGCTATAGGCGCAAATGTTGCAGTCGCTGCTCCTCTCCCCTGCCAAAGCCTTGTGAGGTTTGTCTTCCCGGGATGGCGGTTTTGATATCCTGCTGTCACACACTCACATCTCGCCATATCTGGCAGCTGTGCTGCGGAGCCCACGGGATCAACGGCTGCACTTGTCTGGTCCAAGAGCCCTGCAGGAGCTGTCACTTGAGCCGTGATGGGGCTACATTACCGACCGCTCTTTCCTCCGCACTAGCAGTGTCGACTTTGAAGTCGGTCGGGCACGTCACACGTATCCGCCACTTAACGCTCTTTCACAATGCTGTCACTCAAGAATAACAACTACGCCGCAATTCACATCATCTTATTGAATCATTTGATTCTTCATGATTTCTTTTAGTGTCAAGCTTTTAATGTTTGTCAAATACCCCAGCTAAGCTGGTCATGGAAAGGTTGGAGAATTATTTTCTAACATCACCGCATGACTGTAATATTTTGTCACCGTTTACCACCAAGACAGTGGAAAGAAAGGGAAAGTTCATCCCACAGCAATCTTAAGCAACCTGTCAAATACAAGCCAATACAAGTCAATTGTGGGTGCTTTGCAGGCCATCGAGGTTGTCCCTTGTCAATTTGCACACTCTATTGCCAGCCCTCTTAGGCCAGGCTGTTGAAGGAACGCAGCAATGTTTCAGCAATAAATTGTGTATTTTTCACACCACTGAAGAGGCAATTTCCTTTGCAGCGCAAGTGCTAGTTGTCTTTTTCCTCCTTGTTCAATTAGGGAAGCGGGTGGGGAGAGAGCCGGAGGGTTGCAGTAATACTTCTGGTCAAAATAAAAGCTTTTCGCCGAGACATCATGTCATCCATCTCCCAGTAAATGATACATCTTCCTCTCACAGCAGTCTCAATGACCTTGTTTGTGTGGCCCTGTTTGTCGCGAGGAAGACTGCGGGAGGGAGTCCGGAAATGAGCAAGGCCATTGTCTAGAAGTACAGAGAGAAGTGACAAAGACGGAAGGGAGGGAGGGGTGAGTAGCAAATGCACTCGTCTCACTCCCGACCTGCTGCACTCATCGGGGAACTGTAACACGTGGCATCTTATCATTCAGATACTCATTAGACCTGACCTTGGATCACCGCATCGGAAGCGTTGAATGAGGGGGAAAAATAGAATATACATGATGCATCTTATCGTACGGTAGAAGAAGCTATTATTCCCATTAAAAAGAAAAAAAAATTAAAGCACGGGTTGGAAGGAAGATTAATATGGGGCAAGGAGACCATGCCCGAGAAAAAGCAGGTCGGTGGAATTTAATGAGTTTTTTGTGTCGGCTAGGGAACCTGGTCACACCGCACTAATTACACGCAGATTTAGGGAGCATCGCAAGAGGAGGCCAAAACAAAAGAGCTTCAACCAACAATCTACAAACCGAAAGCTTAGAGAGTAAGACATGGATGGACGGATGCGCTGGGGCGTTAGCATAAAAATTCAAATATACGTATATTTAGACTGTTTATTCCTGTGGGATATACACATAAAGCCATATTAATGTCCTGTAAGTCTGTCTTTTGCGACTTCCAATATGGCCGCCTAAT
This sequence comes from Syngnathus scovelli, assembly GCF_024217435.2. Lineage (NCBI taxonomy): Eukaryota > Metazoa > Chordata > Actinopteri > Syngnathiformes > Syngnathidae > Syngnathus > Syngnathus scovelli. The sequence continues at coordinate 812,365 of NC_090865.1, forward strand.
TGGATATGGCAAGTTCCCATTGAAGACAGCTTTGACGCTAATACATGTGCACGAGGATCGACTGTGACACCTTTAACGAAAGTCGGTAATGTTCTGTGCGTCCAAAGCGAACAGTCCGATTATTGGAAACAGGGCCCCCTCCTGTTAAGGAGGCCAAATGCTACATAGAAATCGTAAATGAGGAAGTCCCTGCTCTTGAGTGGGTGTGTGTGTGTCTGTTGCCTTCATTAAGCCTCCCTCCAGCGCCTCCAGGGAATCTTCCACTCTTCCCACGCATCAGTGAAAGCAGCATCCAAACAGCAAACAATCAGGCCTGACTTTCAGCTGTGACTTTCAGTGGAATGAAAAGCAGCCCCTCCTTCTTCTCTCTCTCTCTCTCTCTCTCACTCTCATTGGCTTTCCCTTGCTCTCTTGCAGTTGCTTTCAACTTGGAATTGGCTTCTGGCACAGTTTAAATGAAACTTGCCCTCTTACCAATGGATTCTAACCTTTAATATTCTGTCCCTTTGTTGTCAAGTGTATACGTATCAAACTTTCATCATGCAATATGTATTGCTCTCAGTCTATGGCCCTGTAATCCTCCTCACTATGAAGTCATTGCAGAGCTGAAAGCACACAAAGTTACTTTGTGAAAAGTGGCATGAATTTCATCCAAGACCTTATTGGATTTTTTTTTCGACTCGACCAAGCCTCGTAATATGTTTATCACAGATTCCACTCATGCGGTAATTCACTGTCCGCCCTCTGCCGTGTTTACCTACTGTCTGCTGTTGTGATTTCCTCATGCCCTGTAGCCAGCCCCCTTCTGCATTCCTTTCCAATTAAGCGAGAATCATCTGCTTCTAATTACTCCAAGTACAGCAGCCAGGGATGTGAGCGCGAACAAAATGAAGTACAAAGTAAAATACTGTGCCTACTTTTTAAAGAGCGCGGGGATGTTGTTGTGCCCTTAAGAACATCCAGATAAAAAAAAAAAAAAAAGATGTGCAACATCATAGCAACAGCTGTAAATGGCGTGGAAGCACTCATGGTGGATGGAAGCGCTTGATGGTGACACACCATGTAATCACCTCACACACTTAACAAGGTCAGCCTAATGGCGGGACGGAGGTGTTGTTAATCACACGATGACGTGATCAACCTTAATCCCCTTGGTTTGTCTCATAAAAGGACAAACAATTCCCTCCCTTCTCTTCAAATTTCTGTTTTGACGCCTCCCGTCTGATTTCTTTTGACATTCAATACGTATGTGCGTCTAAGCACTTCCCTCCAAAAAAGCAATTACATTTCATCGATTGACGCTAAGCTTTTCAAATACATGTAAATACTTTAATCTGACCGTGACGGATTATTAGACTCTTTGGGGAAAGTATCCGATTGGAAATCAATACCTTTACATGGACATGTCAATCCATTGAAAGTCATACTTAGCTTTCTGTCCATCCTCTCATCTGTAACTGTATCTTCAAGTATGTCAATAACATTTTAAAACCTCTAGAAATGTGAAAATATATCACACCAAGCTTGCAACAAACTTAGTTAATAATAATGCATTCACCAAATTGATTTCTACAACGTTGATTCCCACTTTTCCCATTTATGAATGAAATCCATCTGGAATCCAACACACATTTCCGCCAAGCTCCAAATCCGTCTGCCTGCCTGCGCCTTAATCAATCAAGCGGACGTGATCCGAATGGGAATCACCTTGGAGGGACTTCCTGCCGCCATCACACGCCATTGATGGCCCGGTTCGACCAAATTGTCCACGACAACCCTCAGAGATGAGGAAAAGCTGGAATTTGCAGCTTTTCAGCAGTCAGTCCTGATGGCCACTCATTACATCTAATGATCTTCCAACATTTTCCACAGCCGCACATGTTAACCTGCGTGAGCTAATCAGCCGTCGCCGCACCGAGATGAAAGTCAATTTTGGCATCAAACGGCGAGCTCTTTTAATGATCCAGACCCTTAGATTAAAGCGCTCATTAGTTTCCGTGCGGATAACACACCGACCAGATAGTTTGTCGGATGATTTGTAAAGTTGCCGAGTTTACCCGTGTTTATTGTGCAGTCCTGTTCAACGGGCCTTAGCGGTCCTGCTTAATGGCGTCTCCATTAACTCGCTTTCTGATTCCAACTCTTTGACATTCAAACAACAGATCTTGAATAATGGAGTGAAACTTTGACAGAGTGATATTGTGTTTTGTGTGGCAGTGATAAATGGAGTGATTATGGAAATGCTAAACCCCGCTGAGGTGCGTATGACAGTTAATTATCTGGAGTCTTACAGCAGGTGTTGACGTCAAAGGACGAATGTTTGCTGAATGTCACTCGGCGTGGTTCTCCTCTGACGCTTAACTCCCGAGTCACCGTGACCTCTGTCTGGATAAGGTGACCCTTCCTTATTCTTATCTTACAATCTGCGTCACTAGTCCTCAAATGTTTTCTTGACCGCAAGTCTCGGCTAATGGTGTGCAAAAGCCTTATTCCGATTCTGTCTCCTCTGCTCTAATTTCATGTCATTTGACCCTTTCCCGGATATTCTAATGAAGTCACAAAAAGATTTTCTCTCAGTCAAATTGCATTGGTTCTTTTAAATTTGCTTTGTCGAGGGCTGCTATGCTACATTTACATATTTCATTTAAGGGACTATTTTCATGCAGTAAATCTTAATTTGGACAATAGAACTATCTGAATTTAAATTTCGCAGCAGCAAAAACTAACAAACGACTTTATCGCTGATGTTCTTTGACATACGAATTTGAGACAGGCGTCAAACTCAACAAGTGTTCAAGACAGATTGACATTTTCAATCTTTCCTGAAATTAAAGCAGCATTCCTCTTCATTTTATTATTTTCTGAGTTTGTTGTATCCCTCTTTCCTTCCATTTTTTTTTTTTTATGGAGTGCGAACGATGAGACCATCGTGGGACACTTTGTGTGGGTCGGTATTTTGTTCCACAGTCTCATTAGTGTCCATAACAAACACGTGTCCTGCCGGACCTCCCTTCTTCCAGACCATTTAGGGTGATAATTAGACTGTAACAAGCAGCCATCCTCGCTATGTAGGTCAGCACGCTTTTACTAAAATACACTCGGAGGAGTTTGGGTCCACAATCATATACAATTCTTTGTGCAAATATAGTTTTGTGTAAGGAGCATAAACTGGATTGTTTTGGTTGCGTGTCATTCCATAACTGATAATAATGAATGTGCATATACTGTATATAATCCCACATTTGCTATTATTGCCTTGTTTAAATCGAATACTGTGGCGTCATTTAGACAGCAAGCACGCCTATTAATTTTCCAGATTGAATACATATGGCCTTATGCCAAAAGGCAAGCTGTCAAATAGTGAAAACAAAATGATGTGCAGTTGATATCGTTATTATTCGGTGATTTGACTCAATTGTCAGATTTTCTGTCATGTGTCATTAACGTCGCTTAATGTCCATGAAATGTTTCCGTAACTGTTAACACATGGTGGAACCTCATTTCATTCTTAGTTTCATTTTAGCTGTGTGCGTGTGTGTGTGTGTGTGTGTACTTCAGAACATGGATCTTCTTTCTCTTTTTACAAATGACAGACTTGAATGAATTTTTTAAGAAGCTAGCCTACAGCCTTTTTTAACGTGATGTACGTTTTCATGCCCCGACAGAACACGCACGCGTATGCGCGTTTAGTTTTCACACAGTAAGTTACTTCAATTGTTTTTTTGTTCTAACTGACCTGATTGGATTTGTTACATTCGCCCATCAGTGCTCTGCTCTGCTCTGCTCTGGACTTACTTGTCTGAAAATGTTGCTATGGTAACAGCGTAGGTGTCGATAGTACATTGAGTACGCTGGTGTTGTATAGATATATTTAAAAAAAAAAAAAAAAAAAAAGAGCAGCAGAAACATACAAAGAGCTGCAAATGCATAACTGCAAGATATAAATATATAATATTAAAATATCCAATGCAAGTATAGTCTACAAAAGATAATAATACCGTATAGAATTTTCATTTGTATGCATACACAGTGTGATTGTATTTTGTTTGTTAGTAGTTTGTGTTATTGAATTGCGGACTAATACGCCACCTCAACATTTGGTAATTGAAAATCATTGCCTCGCTTCTGCCGCTGAACTTGACTGATGCCACATAAATGTTGATTTGCTCAGAGTTGCTTTCCCCGCACAATGCTTCCAATATTGCTTTTTTATTACTTTTGTTGTTGCGGTTTCCCATTGAGAAATAATTCTTTAATATGTATTTCAATATTTCCGCCGCGCTCGCCTTTCGGTGTGTTATTTCTCTGCGCTGATGTGACAGAAGCGGGGCCAAGTATTCCTGCTGCACTTCCACACGCCACGCTCACATTGCGGTGTCGTTTGGAAAACACAGCGGGCTTACTGTTCCCTGGCGAGCAGTGGCACATTAAGGAATAACAAATGAGTCTGTGGCCCAGGGTAGTTATTCCTAGTGTGTTTGCGAAGCACGCAGACAGCCTACGCTATTTACTTTGCACTAGATTCATAAGTGAAAATTGCATTGTGCTTTTATTTGGAAAGCCAGTGATGGAGAGGAAACCGAGTTCTTCTTCTTTGCCGCTTTTCATGGCCTTACCATTGACAAGAATGTAGATTACCAAATGTAGATTCAAGCCGACGCATGTGACTTTCCCTCCCTCCCTCCCTCCCTCCCTCCCTCCCTCCCTCACCGTAAAGTTTGACTTCAATGGTTGTCTGAGCAAATTCCTCCTATGAGTGGAGTCACTGCTATGGCTCATTTGACCCATGGACCACGAACTGAGCTTGCATGGTGAATTGATGATGTGCTGAACTCACGGCGGATGACTTTTGAAAAGGACACATCTCTGAAGAGAAAAGATTCAAATGCTGCTCTTGCATATTTTCTTCCTAGACACACTTTTCCATCATTCAATTCAATTATATCAGCAGCGGACTTTGGGGCGAGAGGCATACAACCTGGTCTGGATGCCGGCCAATCCCTGATAGTGGCGTTATTATTTTTTGCCGTGCACGATGGTATGTAAATGAAGCTCTAAAATGAATACAAACAATTCCTAAAGCCATCTGGATTTTTACGAATACAATACCGCAAAGTTCCTTTACCCCCGATATGACCTCTTTCGTAAAGTTAGTTACGTAAGTCCTCACGTATATTTTTCAGCAGAGTAAGCCAATAAAATACAAGATGCAAGCTAAACAAGAACAACTTTTTGCATAAAGAGATTCTTAAGAGGCTTTTGTCTCCATGTGTATTATAAAACCATTTGATACAGTCCTGGCTCCAAAATCACATTGAAGTAAACCTGCAATGATTATGTCAAAATCATCCAGCAGAGTAATCTGTTGGAATTTCTTTGCATTTTCAGCCTTCCCGTTGAGTATTTAAACGATGTGTTGATGATACAATTTAGTTTCGATTCAGCCTATGAGAGTTTCCGCATAGGTTAAAAGTGGAAATCCAATTGGTCATCAGCATTTCTTTTTAATGCTTCCCTTCCTCCTCCTCAGAACTCCTCGGCAGCACTCTGTGCCATGCCATGATCTCAGTCAGGGGAGGGGAAAGAAAAAAAAAAAAAAAAAAGAATTCAATCTCAGAAATTATATCATGAATGATTTATAAGACAGAAAAACACATTTACCCCAGCAACAATACAATGAGCAGTTGATGCAAACAGACTAATGGAAAAATACAAAGGTTATGGAGATGAAAATGTATTATGAAAGTGGGAAGACATTTGTGAATGTTGTCTTCACTCGGGCAGCTGCTTTGATGACTTTTTCTTTGCACCTCTAATATAAAGCTTCACATGTACCCTATGCATATTATATACGCAAGGCTAAAAGCTTAGTCGAGAACAAAGGTAAGGCCAGCATCCCCGTTTTCAATGTTAATAATACATTTTTATGATAGCGCCACATGAAACTTTAATCTTTGGAATATTAGCTCACCAAGGGAGATACAAAATCAAATCAGGGGGGTCGTGATTAATCGGCCGAAGCGCATATCAACCCATTTAAATTCACATTAACCCTGCATCAAAATGTATGAGCCGTGACATTGATGGCACCCTAATTTATTGCTCTTGTGTCTGTTTTACTAAGTAACGACACGATTGTTTCCGCACATTCAACAAAGTGAACGAGACGATTACCTCGATTGTAAATGTCAGAAGACATTTTACATTGCGTGAAAAAAAAACATGCACTTGTAAAGTTACTACGAATAAAAACAATGCAATTAACTTCCAACCTCATGTAGTAAGTTTAATGTACCATTAAATAGCAGTTGTCTCTATAAAAAAGGCTCCTATAGTTGCATGCCCTTGACCTCATGCTCGACTGAGAAAATGATTACTCCTCGATAAATGTATTTCAAATGTTATTTAAAATATTATTTAAATGTATTTGCTCCTTGTTAAAGTTGCAAAAAACTTTCAATGCAACTAATGTGTTTGTTGCACATTGAGTCTAGAAATTCATGAATACTTCTTGTGAAACATACTCATGAAGTGATGTTAAAATCAGTATCAGTTCAACGCCAAGTTAATTAGTTAAAGAATTAATGAATCTTTATATTTAGCAGTCTTTTAGATCCAGTGCCTTACCAAGTGCAGTTCTACTCCATTGAGAACTATCGCCCCGATATTAAATCACCCGACGCCATTCGCTACAAATGACGAGCGGAATAGCATCTGCATATTAAAGTCATAATTCAAAATTTGACAAAGTACGTCAGCAGACTGCAGAGCCAAATATCAGGGAGGGAAAAAAAAAAAAGCAACGCTGCAGTATAAGCATGTTGGAAAAGCCACGGGCTCAATAATGCATCACCTGTAATTGTCCCTTATGTTGCATCTATCATCACAGCATAATGCAGAGCTACTCCAAAAAGTATTTTTCCTTAAGCCGTAATATGACACCGGGTGAGTGATTATTCCAATGTGTGTAGAAAAACATAACATCAAGTGTGCGTGCGTACGTGCATTGGAGTGAGCTTATGAGGTGCCGTGTCATTATGCAAGTGAATGAGTGTGAATGTTGATAGCCAAAGAGCCTCAGTGCCTCTGGACTGCAAAGACACACTTCTCGTAGTTGCCATTAGCATATATTGCACTCCTGGGGAGAATGCTGTTGCCGGATAAAGTGATGCATAATGTTTATCGCTCTGCAGCAACATCTGGCCATTTGTACAATTTTTATTTAATCATTGCATTTGAGCGGAACGTAACGCTGGTGTCAGATAGGTGTAACTCCAATCTTCGGAGCTTTTTTCAATTGTGATGAATGCCTTTGCCCTTTGACAAAGTGCTAGAGAGTGGCAGGAAGGTTACTTGGTGGACTGAGTCAGCCACCATCTGCGCTAAGAGCTATTCATAAAGAGATGAGTGTCTGACCTTGTTGCAGCGACAAAGATTCATCATCCTTGATCTGCGTTGCGGCTTTCAATTAAGTGTCGACAAATCATTTAGACAAATATGACCTTTGAGGGTAGTTGGTTGCGGTGCAAAAAAGTTGGAAATGGAGATTGGAATTTTGGAGATTGGAATTGGAGCAGGACCGAGGGTGACAGCAACTGCATGGTGTCATGCTTTGGAGGGATGGGAAAAAATTCTCCCCTTCAATGAAAACATTTGATTTTAAGTTTAAAATGGCATTTCTTGACTAGAATGTCCAAAAGTAGAATCCTGGTTGTTTATTGCGCCTTTGGGTGTGTCGCAATAACACCACAATAAAACAACTCTGAAAATCAACCGAGACCCGCATTTTTATATGCTGGCAAAAAATATAAAGACAGTCTTTAGAACCGAATCCAGCCTGGAGGTCACGTAAAGCATGTCATAGTTTCCCAGCATCAGTGAGTGGTAAGTAATGTATGATATTTTTGTTGAAAAAAAATGACGTCCTTGACATTTGTCAGACATGGGCGTCGAATGATAAATCCTGACAAAAAGGTCACGCCGATGTTCCTGCTGGAGGTGAGCACAAAGCAATTCTGAGCTGCTGTGTCATTGGAAAGCTTGCCTCACAAGCCCTGAGAGCCAAGGACTGGCATTTCACTTTGATCTGAGTACAAGTTGAAGAAATTGCTTGTCATTCAATTCTGCCTTTCCACAAGGCAGTTGGACGAGGACAAACTTGTGGTTCATATGCACAACTTTATGGAGCTTAAGGGAAGGCGCGCAACAGTAGAGGGCCAAGGACAGATCCCTGGGCGGCACCGTGGGCTGTCTTCATTGACTAGTGGAAGAAAAAAAAGGAGGGGGATACGATGTAGTATTTCTAATTCTTATTTTCTGGGAAGTTTTGACAAAAACATGAGTAAAAGTACCAGCAGTTCTTTTTATGACCTATTGACATTTCGGGACAGCTGATTTTTGGTAGGCTTATCTCCTCATTTGTTTTGTGCAAGGACAAAAATGAACCCCAACTTCACCCATTTTGGTGTCTATTGCAAAAATGTCGAAAAAAAATCATGCATTTGTCAAAATCTCTTAATTGTCCTGTCATAAATTCCTGCTAGTATTCACTAATTAATTTACTGTTCAAGCAATGTCACAATGGCAGGTCTTCTGGGCTTTTCCCTTCAATATAATATGAAGCAGAGTATATTAAAAGTGATCGACTACATCTTCATCTCACAGCAGAAGATTGCTATCAGGAATGTTAATGTTTTCAGCCGCCACGGGAGCAGCTAAAGAGCCCATATACAATTTCCTTATGCTGCCGTGTGTAAAATTGTATCATCAAGTCTTTAATGTGTCTGCTCGATTAAAAAAAAAATGCACAGATTGTACACCTTCGTTTTTTTGCGTACTGAATTATCACGCTTGCTTTAGAATATTTTCAGTGTTTGCTCATGGTCAGTCAAGGACATTTGGCCAAAAGACAATTCCTACCATCCATTGAATCATACGACTTGTCTGTGCAAGGATGTAACAATCTACAAAAACGAACGGTCTTTTCTTTACCACACTTGAGGTGGCTCCGTAGGTTGACCATCCAACGCGTGTGCTCGTAAGCATGAAGCAGCCCTGTAGAGCTAATTATACATCCAGCTAATCTCCCGAGTAGGCTGTATTGATGGAAGCGAGAGAACAGACGAGAAAAATGCCCCACAGTGGAATGAATGGAGGTCGTGGATTGATCAGGGGATGAGGAGAAGTGTCTAGTCAAATTGTTGACAGCGAGGAAAGTTGAAAAGTGAAAGGTCGGTGGGATGAAGAGCAAGCTGAAAAGTAAGAGTTTGAATGCAGCATTCAATGCGTGCCCTAGTCATGACTTATTTCTATCTAACTTTTATCAGCTGAACGGATACCGTCTCGACATCCCTGTTGGCAGAACAGGAGACTTCACACAACTGAAGTCGACTCCCTCAAGCAAAGCAAAAGCAACAATGGATTCCTTTAATGTCTTATGTCTGCCTGTCATGTCAAGTGCCTCCTTGGCTTGTCATTCTTTTCATGTACACTTCTAACCAGTCAATATGGACCAACTTCACCATCGCCTCAAAGCTTCAAAACTCAATATAAACCATAAACCATATTGTTTAGCCTTTTACACTACCTCACCGAAATGGGAGTCTGCATCATGCATCTCAATTTTGGAGATAATTAAAAGAGTCTGCCTTATAGTACGAAAAATAGTATGCCTTCTCGGCTAAGGTAAAATTGCAGTCAGGTCTAAAGAGCGCACGCAGGGTGTCGAAATGAAAAAACAGCTGCGAGGTTGTCAGCTCTTTGGTGGGGGCCATTCGTCAGCGTTAAATGACACATCTCCACGACCGCCCGTTCTTCCTGTCACACACACAGTCGGATTCCTCCTGTTTCTCCTGGTGGCAAGGTGAAGGAATTATGCTCATCAAAGGCCCAGTTCAGCCTCGAGCCTTTCCATTAACCTTCTACAATGGTGGTGAATGGCAAGGGGCCAGACAACTGCCATTCCGCAGGGGGATGAGCTCCTTCGGGGAGAAGGAAGGAATAGACACAAATGCCTCTTTCCATACATTCGATAGAATAGGCATACTGCATAATTACTTTTACATTGGCTCACACGCACACACACACACACACACACACACACACACACACCTCAATTACTGTTTCATTCATAGCCTGACAGCAAGGCTGACATTAAAGGAAATGAAATCTCCTGGTGGAATGTGCCAGCCCGCCCATCTCACCTCCGGTTAAGACGCTCCCATTTCCACCAGCGCCACCCATAATCTACTCATCTGGGTGTTAAGGGCTTTGGAGCGTGGAACGTCATCAAAGGGAGACTTTAGCGCGGCGGCCGTGCTTACACCAGGCTCGCTGGTGATAATCCACCCGCAAGACGAGCAGCGCTATTAACACATTTTTGTCGCATGCTTTTTCCTGCATATGATTCATTCAAATGCACCTAAACTGCGAGTCAATCTTTCACATAACGAGTTAACCCAACATTGGATTGACATCATCTTGAAAAACAACACAATCCACAACTGGAAAACTAAATCAAGTAGAAATATGGCAGATTTAATTCAGCATCATTCTGTGCCCGAATCGGTGTTGTACAAACTTGAGGATTCCGTATAAATGTGATAAATCTGCTGAAGACGAAAGGAGCAACCCCCATTTTCACAACAGGCAGTGACAGGACTTTAATCTGATCCAACGTGTCCTGTCACATAAGACGGCTCATTAATCAGGAGAGGGGCCACTTTTCTCATGTGTCGAATGGAAAAAGGGGACGATGGAGGAACTTTCTCTCCTGCGTAACCTCTTCTTGTGCTGTCAAAAGTTTCAGATGTCTTTTCCAATAACTTTGGAGAAGTAAACATCTAATAAGTGATGGTGAAAGAGTTTTCACCGGACCCTCGGAAGTTTTTTTTATTTCTAAATTTGCCCTCAGTATTGCTGCAAAGTGAAAAGCTGCATGTGAAAGTGTAATTAGGAAGTCTAAAAAAATGGAGAAAATAACTGTATATCATCTGCGCTATTGTAATAATCACTACAATAAATCTTAAAAGGTCCACAAAAAGAAGAAGACACTCAGTGAATAGAAAAAAAGTGCTGGCTTTATTCTTATGTGATTAGTACCGGCTCAACTCTCCATCATTGCCATTTTTTGGCACCGTTTTGTAGCCTTAAACTATTTTAAGTCTCAGTTAATTGCTTTGCTCCACATTATCACATGATCTCCTATTTTTCACTGTTAATAATCTCAAGAAGTATGTTGATAGAAAGTTGACTTTCACTAGTTCAGTTCAAGTTTGTAGTCAGTTTGATTCACCTGACTGTCTTTGGGACTTTAGTCTTGAGGGCTGGGTAACTGATTGACTTGTCTGGCTGCACTGCAGGGCCCAGCTGTTCAACAGTTGGGCTCACCGGGCCCTCAGTTTCCTCGGGCTCAAGCCCCAACCAGCTGTGCGCTTTTACCTTAGCTTGCAGCAACCTCCAGGCACTGCAATTAAAATGACATTTACATTATCGATCCAACAGATCTTTGTCTCAAGTTTTAAATCGTGCAATTAATGAAACAATCTGTAATGATGACAAATGACCTCTTTCTAGTCCTTTAATACAGTTTGGACTGTACTTGAGATGCCAAAAAGTCAAAAGTGACTTAATCCTAACGCGGGTAAGGGAGCACTTTGGATCAGCCCGCGGCAATATTGATTCATACAAACACACTGTGTGAATCCTCCGTGCTGGCGTAATGATTGGCATCTGAGGCCAACCAATGATTGCATTAAGAGCGCCTCATAAGCCATCCCATGACAGTACAATCAGACCGTGAAGGAAAGCGGTAATTAAAGAGTTCCGAGTCACGGCGCAGCAAAGTAGAACATGTGGACCGAGCTATTAGTTGAAGTTGGACAAAAAGTGTCTCTCAACGCAAAGACCACTGGTGAATATTAAAAAAAAAAAATCAAAATCATTTTTACTAGAGATTGCTCGTGACACAGATGGATATTTTACGCTTTCTACACTCGATTGTGTAATTCCATCCTTCTCATCGTCCTTCTTCTCTCTTTTCTATTTTGTGCCGCCTGGTTTTCTGGCCCCGCAGCAACAAGAGCAGGACCCGACCAACCTGTACATCTCCAATCTGCCCATCTCCATGGACGAGCAGGAGCTGGAGAACATGTTGAAACCTCTGGGTCACGTCATCTCCACCAGGATATTGAGGGATGCCAACGGAGTCAGCAGGGGAGTCGGCTTTGCCAGGTACGCAGCGGTTTATTCGTGTGAAATTTGAAGTTATTCAAGACCTAAATGTTTTGAATACATCTCGTGCTTCTCAAATTGCACATCTATGGAATGAAATTTCCTATTGCATCATCGCCATAGCACATCCCAAAACGAGTTTAATAGCTGCCCTATGCTTGTCACTTTGCCTTGTTAACTCCAGCAACCTCTCTGCCATGGTTATCAATTGCAGCCAACGGGGGAGCCCAGTGTCTGGCTGTCATGCAGAGATTTTTTTTTTTTTGATATTCACTTGCTTTACTTAACCGGCAATTAAATGTGAATCGAAGCATGTGCACACGTAAACAGGATAAAATAGAAGTACCAGATTTGTTTCTGCTGCAAAGATTGTAGAAAAAAAATAATATTGAAGAGCCGAAAACCTAAAAGATTTATGCACATATTTACAACATCAGAGACTGAGCAGAATCAGAGCAGAGCCATATATGGCAACTGTATATGAATAATACATACTATATAGACAGGATAATGCATACTATAAATGCAGATTGTGCTGAGTCGGGCCTCTATTATATGCGGATAAAAATCCGATCTGAATCAGATATCCGTCATTGTGTCTGCAGTTTAAGTTGACACATCTGCGATGGCGACTACGATAATCTGAATTTCTACTAGTGGCCTGAGTAGCAGACTTTGAGAAACACTGCGATATATGAAATCATCCTTCTCACCGTCTGCCCTTAACTGTTCATATCTTTGATGGCAATGGTGCTGAATGAGGCCATTTGCTAAACTGACCCAGTCTTGCAGGATACGCTGACCTCTCACAGAGGGACATTGTTTTTTTTTTTTTCCCAAAAATGTGCCCAACCTTAGGAGCATTCTGTTTTGGAGGTTCCACTATATATACATTTGCGATTTGGCGTTCCCTTTGTCAACAGACAGCTGCTGGAGGTTGGACCACGAGGGGCATTAGAGAGTAAACTGAGCTAAGTGTTTGTGGGCTGATCCATTACTGTTATCAGAGCCCATTACTCCAGCCTGAGCACTAATCATTGCAGACAGCAGCACTTGATGCCATTAACCAGCAGCACACAGAGAAGCGGCTGCCCGCCTCACGGCCGGCCCGCCGGTCGGTCGGTCGGCCGACCGTGAGGCCAGCGAGCAGGCGGCTAGCTCGACATCCTTAGCGGCCGCCAGACAGTCTGGCTGAGCCGTTCGTTTTCCCCATGAAACAAAAGCACCTGTCGGCCTTATTGACTCCACATCTCCCCACCTGTTTTCCGTCTACCTGCGTGCTCTGCTGCTGTAAAACGAGAAGGGGTGGGGGGGGCGGCACAAGAGGAGGCGGAAAATGAATGGCCAAAGGGGCCTTGAAGACCATGAATAAAAGAATGCAGCGCTGAGAAAATCACTGAAAATTGGAGTGAAAAGTAATGGATTCAGACACATTTTCATGGGCAGTGAACACATCCCACCCAGCGATATGCGAAAGGGAATTTATTTTTATAAAATGGGAGGGAGTCCACCGCATAAATCATTGCTTTATAAGAACGTCTCTCTCCAGACACGAACGAGCAACACACAGAGAGACTGTTCAATGTTAAGATTTCAATTCCGGGCGAAAAATGGATACAAACGAGAGTACATAAACCATAATCACGACTCAGTCGGGACTTTATTTATTCCTGTTAAATACTGATGACCTCCCTTTTGATATTGCCATTATGATCTCATCAATGTTCTTACTTTGAGATCCCAACCAGTAATTTACGACACCGCAGAGCTAAGATTGATAACTGTCATTCAAATCTTATAAAATGATATTGTTTTTTTTGACACGCTAACTAAATCTGACTCAACGCCGCTAAAAGTGCATTCGAGGACAATGAAAGCACTTTGAGCATTTGGAGGTTGCCCTATCTGCTTAAGTGTCATTACGACGGCATGAAATAATGGATGCCGCCGATAAGCTAAAGACAGACGACGCGAGCAAGTGTGAAAGATGACATATTCTAAACGTAGAGAAAGAGCTGTAGCAAAATGGCAGATGATGTACACCAGAGCAGAGAAACAAAAGGGAAGGAGGGCAAGGACTGAGCGGTGAAACGGTAAGAGATGTTGGAAATAAGCAAGGTTGAAAGACAGGGAGGAATGAGAGAGCCGTCAAAAGGAAGAGGTTCAGACGGGCCGGGAGTAAGATGGATGGGACGGAGAGAGCGATAAAGAAGCTCTGTTAAAAAGAAAAAAGAGGGATGACGGGAGAGATATGAGAGAAAGAGGACAGAGAAGTGGGCGGCTGACAGAATGATAAGAGTATTCTCGGCGGTAAGAGCGAATAAAGCACGGGAATCTACAAAGCAATGAATTTTGCAAAAGTATATTACCATGAATGTCTCACTCCTGCTTGCATTTGGAGGCTCTCGTTTTCTGTTTGGCAGGGTGAAGCTAAAAAAAAAACAACAACCCAACATTCCCTGATTATAAAACCCCGAGTTTCTCTCTGAACTTCTCACTTGGTGAATCAAACCCAATTGGTTGTAATCTCTGCTAATCTCTCAGATCATTTTAGATGAAACATTTTGGATGTAACTTTTTCTGCAGGGAAAACCAAAGTAGCAGCAAGAAGTAATTGCTCTTCTTATTCTTTTGCTCAGGCACTCCCTTGACAACGGCCAAGTTCAACTTACAATTAAGCCACTCTGGTGATTGCAAATAAGACAATTATACACATTTCTCATGCTAAATTCATGATCGATGGGCATTTCCGCTTTGACCTGCAGCCAATGCTCACTTAGCTTGTCGCTTGTTGCGTAATGGAACCGTGGCAGTACAAACACAATGAGCGGGGGTTCCCGAATGGCGCTCTACTTCATGCTGATCGATCCATTTTATCCTGTTCAGGGTCGCAGCTAACTAGGAAGACACCTTGGACTTGGTGCCAGCCAATCAATGAGCACCTACAAAACACCATTTGCCCCAATTGAGTGTTGAATTTATCTAACCTGCAATTATTTTACGCACTGTACTCCAATTTTGATTTCAGTAAAATGACAAGATGTGTTGAGTGAAAATATTTCTTAATCCTTTTCATTACAGGATGGAGTCCACAGAGAAATGTGAAGTAGTGATCCAGCACTTCAATGGAAAATACCTGAAGACCCCACCAGGAATTCCAAGTGAGACTTTCTACCTGACCTCTTTGCCCCTTCATTCCAATTGACTTGTGATCATTCCTCATGTCTGATTGGCTGGACGGCATTCTAGATGGCTAGTGTCATTAGCTGCGTAGCTCTTTAAATAGCTGAAGGTACCTTCTATCGTTCCTCTCATCTTTTCTCTGTCACCGTCTCTCTTCTTCTTCTTCTTTGGTTTTGCTACTTCTGTAGACTCCAGCTTCTCAAATGTGAAAGAGAGAGAGAGAGCACTTAATATTCCCCCTCATGCCTTTGTGATGTTCTTTGCAATCTTCCTAAGAGCTTGCACTCTCTTCTCTTTTCTCCCCTGCTTACCATTGCCATGTCCTCTCTCAAGCTGAGCAAGGGAAGAGCAGACAAGAGGGAAAAAAAAAAAGGTTGAAAGCTCAAATATGGCTACCTTTTGGTAGCTTTTTTGTGTGTGTGTGTGAAGTTGCCTTCTCTGTTCAAAGTCATCATTACTCCTCAATATGCTGGAAGCCAAACGACAGCAATGATGGACTAAGCGAAGACAGAGTCAAGGTAGAAAAAGAAAGAATCAGAGGCCAAGGCCTCAAGGAAGGGATAAAAAGTGCTGCCTAAGCAGTTTGGCTGCCAGGTACTGCTGTGCTTAAAGTCTCTTGTGCATCCCAGCATGAAGCAGCAGCCACACAAGGCCACAGCGAGGAGCTCTCCTTCACCCCTGGGGCAATTTCATTAGCAATACTCACAGCTCCAACCAGTATCACAGAAACACACCATAAA
The DNA here is from genome assembly GCF_024217435.2 of Syngnathus scovelli. Classification (NCBI taxonomy): domain Eukaryota; kingdom Metazoa; phylum Chordata; class Actinopteri; order Syngnathiformes; family Syngnathidae; genus Syngnathus; species Syngnathus scovelli. The sequence goes on from NC_090865.1 coordinate 828,519, forward strand.
TTGCTTTCCACTCGCCAGTAATATCCGCCAGTCTGGATTTCGAATCTCCATATATGCTCAGCCGCTGCATAGCCAGCAGCTATTAAAGGCAAGGTGAGTAGTTACATTGAAGTTGAGCCATAATAGGAAACCTTTAAAGCTGTAATATCACACTGACCTTCGCCTTTAAGGCTCCATCTGTCAGCGGCTCAGACTTTAGGATTGTTAATGGATGCTTGGGATACGTGACCGCCTTGATTTAAGGAAGCCGTTTGGTGGAATTACAATTACTGTCACTGACATTGGTTTGTTTTTTATTTGGGGTTACAAGGTTCCTGATAGTTGGCAAAGTAAATGTAATTCACTTTATTGTGTGTTGACATCCCACTGTGGCTGGACTTGTCACGCAGCTGCTTCCAATAGTTTTGTCAAGAGGATTGCGCAAGTGGCATCGCCGCAATGTTTGCGCGCGGTCTCCTAATTTGCACCTTCGGCTTGTTCCTATTTGGAACACATATACATTTGTGCGTGTGTGTGTGTTTTGGCAGTGGCGGTATTTCCCCAGAGTCCCTTGCTCCGCAAGGCAGCTTCTTCATCCATTGTCTTCTGACAGGTCCATTGCAAGTCCTGAGAAGGCCGTAGCACGACACCAACATGCCTGCGTGTGCATGTATAAACTTGTGTGGCAGCCATGACCGCTGGTCTGGACCGGCATAGAAACCGCACCAGCATAAATACAGTCATGCTCCGCTAACGTTGACTCCGCTGGAATGTCAATGTGGCTCATGCTGTAATATAAATGCTTTTCCCACCATTTAGCATTTGAAATAGCAAAAGGTAGATGCAGAACTGCTGCACACATGTTTGCTCATACACATAATCAATCTCATTTTAAATAAATAATAGTAAAGAGTTCACCGCTGAAATTGGGTGCAGTCAGCAAAATACTGGATGTCCGTTGTTCTTTCTTTGATTTGATTGTTTCATTTAATTAATAATAAGTATATATATTTTAATTATTATGATTATTAATAATAATCATAATAATAATAATAATGTGAAAGAAGAAGAAGGAAAAGTGATATACAATAGTATGTGTTTTGTATACAAGGCCATACAAGCTACTGCTAAAAATATGTGTCTCCTCGAAATAGTTGCTTATGCATTCAGGTTGAACGTGGCTCACATGTAGGTGCATGTAATCAGCTATCCAGGTCCGGTTTGTTCACTGATGCCTGGTTGATATGAGCACTGCGTCGCTGTCCGTCCGGCCGTCCGGCCGGCGCAGGGCCCCACGCCGGCAGCTCTGCTCTGCTCTGCTCTGCCCACGTCTGATTTGGATTCCGAGAGAGGGACATGATCGATAGCCGTGATGGAGCGCTACAGCTGTTTAGCAATTCCGTGCAATGCGGCAGCCGCTGTCGCCGTTGTCCGACCATGATCGTGCATCCACTTGCCCACAGATTCAATCTCTTGAGCATGTATGCTCCTAATACTGCCTTGTATTGTAAGCTCTGCGCTTGGAGATTGATGGTCTCATGCAGACGGAACAATCTCTGTTTAGAAAAATGATCCATTTGTTATTTTAAGGTGAGCACAAAGAGTTATTCTTGTTTTTCCGAGCGTGCGGATTTACTCAATAGACAAAATAAATGAAATCTATGAAATGTGACTACAGCAATAAACCACAGTGAAGTGAGACCAACAGGGACACATTATGATTTACATTGCAACCCTGAGCAATGGGAAAGTCAAAGGAAGTGCAGATAAAAGTGATTTAATCCGCCTGCTCCGCTGAGCCTGATTAAAGCCTGTCATCCCACAATGCATTAAACAGCTTAGAGACGACACCTTATGCTTAATGTAATTCAAACCGGAGATACATTAGCCCTCGCCGTGTTTTGGCAGGTGACTAATCGCTTGTACATCTCCTACCATTGTTGGACGTTGGCGGAGAGGAAATTGAAAACATTTCATATGCTCTATAGGTGTTGCCGTCAACAGTCGGGCAACAGCTGAACTAGGTGTGCTTTAAGAAGAACTCTAGAAGAAAAAAAAAAAAATATATATATATATACGTACGTCTATATGCACAAAATAAATACATTCAATAAAGAAATAAAATAAACTAAGCATGGCTTTCAAATCATATCATTTAATATAATTAATCCATTCCTTATTCATTTCCTTGTGGATTATTGCCACAGGTAAGACACTTAACCTCCATGGATAAAACATTCGAATGAATAGCGTCCTTTCAAGCGTTTCCCCAGGTTTTTGCGCTCCCCCATTAAGAGTCGGGGGACACGGGAAGTTATTATTGGCAACCCCACTAAGTCAGACGGCTTCCTGAAAAACGATCAATTTCCCTTGATGCACTTTCTCATTATAACCTTATCTCGGCCGCAGACAATAATCTGGATTTGTCACGCTTTGTTTGTTTCGCCACGGAAGTATATCAGTCATGAATTAGCCGAGAGAAGAGAAGAAGGGAAAAAAAATGGAGCGGCCATGTGAGGATGTGTCACTCAAATGTGAAAACTTTTCACCACAGAATGTAATATGAATCTTGCTAGGAGAGGAGAGGAGAGGAGAGGAGAGGAGAGGAGAGGAGAGGAGAGGAGAGGAGAGGAGAGGAGAGGAGAGGAGAGGAGAGGAGAGGAGAGGAGAGGAGAGGAGAGGAGAGGAGAGGAGAGGAGAGGAGAGGAGAGGAGATGCTTTGCCAGGTTTTGGCTCTTATGATGGACTTGACTCTCCACTCATCCACATCTAATGAAGAGAAAGGCAGGATGAAAGTGAGCGAAAGATACATAAAGTCGAGTAAATGAGAAAGATGGTGTGTTGGGGCGGAGCGAGATGAATAAACGTGACGGGACTGGAGAGGAGAGGAGAGGAAGGCCAGCGAGAACAGATGGGAAAGGGCAGCGAGGGGGGAAGAAGTGATGGGCGCTGTTGCGAAACAGAGGAGAAAGTTGGATCGAGCCGCGCTTTCGCAAGGTTACGTTTGAGGAAAGTTTAGGCCCGTTGCATCTGCAGCAGGCGAGATGAAAAGCGTGACATTGACTTTTCAGCTGCTTCCTGAGCTTGACCCGTGTGCCGCTGGCCCAGCTGTCCGTCGCCGTTGATCCCCTTTATCTCTCCGCCTGCTGTAGCAATTCTCTTAGCACCTTTTGTTGTCCTTCTCATCTGTCGCTCCCTCTCTTATCTTCTGCTGCTGTTGTCTTTCATCGCCGACTCTTTTTCTGCATACTTGCATCACGACTGCTTTTGAAATATTCACACGCACACAAAAATGGAACCCAAAGTAATGTCTTTATGTCATATTATTATTGTTATTATCATTCTTCTTATTATTAAAAATTAAAATTAAGACTTTTTTTTACCGTAACTAAATGTCCAACCCATCTTCACATTGATCTCTGTCTATGAAATTTTAGATATTTTTTCCCCTTGTAGTTGAGTTACCCGTGACTGGCGGTATATTTCACAGTAACTTGCTAGCTTTCTGAAAAGTTTGCAATAACAAAAGTTTATTGTGGAAGGAGGGCAAAATATTCACTAACTGACTTGATACAAAGGTGTCATGTAATAAGAGTAGCGCTGCAAGTGAATGAAACGAGTGCCGTGGCCTGAAGCTTTTCTCGCTATTGAGACGTTGAGTGCCCTCAATTTCAGCGCCAGCAACACAAGCAACCGGAGGCTAATCTTATTTTTCAACAACTTACATTTTCTTTTTCTCCTACTTTTACGTAGTCAGTTTTCAAGAAGCTGTTAGACTTTCAAGTGATGCAGTTATGAGGTCAGGTCGAGTGCAACAAGGCCACGGAATGTAAAATGTCCATAAATTCATAATAAATCTGATTAATAATTCATTTTTTTGCAAATGTAGCTGTGTATAAGGCTTGTTGAATGAATGTGAGTCAGGCGAAGATGGCCCTCCGTGCGATTTGAGCACATTTGAGGTTACATGGGAGGCAAAGACGGTAAACAGTATGTGATTGGTCAGAGTTCATTATATTGTTGAAACTATTGAGGTCTTTTTGTACGATTGCACTTGTCAAACTTGTCACAAAGTTTTATCTGGAGCGCCTTGTATTTTTCCATTTCTTTGTTTTATGACCACTCATAGACACAGATACAATTTGATATACAGTTGTTACTCTGAAGATGTAAACTTTTTTTTTTTTTTTTATCTATAGTATATATAAAGCTAGGAGAAATAATGACCTCAAGACAGATTGTATCCTGTATCGGGGGGGGGGGGGGGGGGGAAAAAGGCAGGTATCAGTTACACTTGGCCATGTCAATGTCAGCGTGCGAGGATGCAGAGGGCAGTGAGATAAATCAAGCTGCTTCCTCCCCAAAAATAGCGTGCAAACCTCCATTAGAACGGGACACAGGCGGTGTGGGAACAAGCAGAGGTCACGCTAGTCAGCCGAGTTATTTCCGTCGCATCAACAGACCTGCAGGAACGGACAGCCATTCATTCATCCGACACTCTGCCAGCAGGCTAGGAAGCAAACGCTCGCACACACACACACACGCAGGCTGGCAGAAAGGTGTGTATGGACCAAACCATGAGGCGAGGAAGTTTCACATATGAGGACGGAAATGACACCTGCTTTGTCAACGTTTTGTTTTCTTATCACCTAAGGCTATTTTTGTCATTTTCTCTCTCCACTCTCTCAGCACAGCTGCAGGTCTACTTGCACTAAATCTAGTACAGGGTGGCTAAATAATTAATGTTTCTCAAAACACTGTTGTGCACTTTTATCAGATTAGAAATTGCAAACTATGACTACAATAAGAAGCAAAGAAGGCAATATATCTGATACAGCTTCAGCATAGTATAAGCATGGAGGACCAGTTGAAGCACATCTGTGGGCCGATAGCATGGCGTTAATTCTTTGTAGTGGGCGGTGCAAATTTGCGACGTACTAGCTTCGACCAATATTGATCATTTGGTAGGTTGGGGGAGCTGACAGTGGGCGGGCTGCGCCACTGTGGGGGCTTTTACGGCCGACTTTGCTCACTGCTAATTTAAGCGCTTCCTGTCATACCCTTTAAATATGGCCAACTCACTATTTAGCAGAGCAACATGGCATCATTCTCTGTGCACATGAGGTTTTTACTGTTCTTTACGGCTGGAGTAATATCAGAGCAGTCCAGCGGATTTAGAGGATACATCTTCAATAGAGGTTATTGATAAGTAGCATCGTGGAGACTGAGGTATCATTTCTCTTGTTTTTGCTCAGCTCGTGCAGGCTGCTGTTGTAGAAAGCATATGTGGCTCTCGCTATCATCAAAGCTCCCCATCCATCCCTGATGTAGATGGCGTTGCAAAAAGCAGAGAAAATCCAAAAATCCCAGCAGCAGAAGAAAAATATTTGTCCCTTGCTACTTGCTTTGTAGCGCATTCACACACACACCCACACATCAATAGTCCATTAGAAGTGTGTTGCTTTCATTACCTCCGGTTTGGCCCTAAGACAGCCTTCAGAGTGAAGTACAGCAGAGCAGAGCAGAGCTGGCCCAGTTTGCAGCATATAGCTGGAGAAGTCTGGTAATTGCCACTACTCTGTTCTCTCGCCTGTGCGCCAGCCAGGTGCAAAGTATGAATCTGTGCAGCCCCGCTGACGTGACGACAACTGTCCGGCCCCAATCAGGCACCAGTTAAGGGCACAAAGTCAAATATATATGTATTTGCTACACAATATTCATTTTTCTTCAGTTATGTCCGTTTTGGAAAACAACGTCAGTGGCGAAATAATACATAGGTGACATATTGGACGGTCTTTGGCAGCTTCAGGATGTCAAGTAAGCATGACTCTATGCTAGTAGAATTGTTCAATTGAAATGTCTCGCCCGCGATATTCAACACTTGGCGGTGCCCTAATTACATTTGACTCTTCTCTTCCCCAAACACGCAGTTTTGATTTCGGAGCCAATATGTTACTCCGTTCAACAGAGCCTGTCGTGATCCTGTTATGCGTGCACAAACAGATTTAAGACCAACATGGAGCCAGTCATATCTTTTTAGCCACAGCCATAATCTAGCCGCAGATTCATCCAGATCAATTTTTCAGGATGTCTTATTTGTCGAGCGAGCTGCCGGCTCTGGGTAGGAGGGGCTGAGGAGCCATGTAGTCAGGGTGTATCCAATTTCATGCTGCAAAGTAAATGGCCTTGGAGATCAAGGATTATACAGCAGATTTCCAAGTCGAGCTGCTATTGATTCACGCTGCCCCTGGTGAACTCCTCATTGTAGCTTCTTCATGTAAGCTTTTAAATGCCGCCGCCTCGTAAGTATCCACCCACCCCACTTGAGAGCCGCAGCGCCACGGTAAATGACCCTTTTGTCCTCCTTCGTATCAGCCATTCAAACGATTTCCTTCATCAACATTTTACCCGTACGATTGGTCATCAGCCAGCAGAGGCAATATTAATTTGATCACTTTTTGAGTAGAATTCTTGGCACCCCTCTGTGCTTTCATGCATTCTCTCCTTCTCCCTTTCCAGTCTCAGGCAGCAAATTAGTTTGTGTCCTGTTATTCAGCCATCTGTTCTTCAACGTCTGACCGTGACCTTGGATGGACTTTCTACGTTCTTACATGGGAACTCAAACTATACTGTATGGATGGATATTTCAGATTTAAAGTGCCCCTGTCGCAAAACTACCAACTGCTGGTCACAGTCAAATGTAACTCTGAGGTAATCCCTTCCTACCTACCTTCTATTTATAGTTGAGTTGATTTTTTTTCAATCAACAATTCCCCCGCACAAAATCGGTAACGAAACACTGGATAAAAGGGATTCCGGCGAGTGTTGAGATCTAGTAAGGGGAAATTGGCGCATAATTGGGTAAAATCAACCGTGGGGAGTGTTAGATATTTGCTGGAAAGGAGAAAGCATGTCCAAATCCTCACTGTTCCCACAGCCATTACAAACAAGAGTGGATTAGCCAAGAGACCCCTGCTGAGACGGCGAATGGGAAAGATGAGAGGAGACCGTTCCTCTTCAGCATTATCTAAATAACAGGCCGGGGAATTCAATAAGTACCGGCCTCATCAGACCTCATCAGCTCCCCCAATTAGGCTGCTCGTCGCGGCGGCGGCGGCTGCTGGGTCGGTTGCCGTTGGTGACAGATGAGAGCCGATTCCACCGTGTGCTCGCCGTCGCGTTCAGATGTGGGAGTGTATGATTAAGAAAGCGAAGCCCGCTTTCGCAATCCCCGGGCTTCGTTCCCTTCAACTTTGCAGGAAGATGCAGAAGCTAGGCTTGGGCTCGGGGTTTGGGAAGCTACGCGAGATATCGATGTTGCCCTCCCACATTAGCGCTCAGTGTTTTCCCAAGGGTCAGGACACGTGGAGAACATGGCTCTCCCGTATTGATTACCATCCATTAATGCCGGCTGAGAAAAACAAAGCCTTTCATTACGTCTGAGAAATTCAGACAGACTCAAAATAAGCTTTTCTAACTGTGAGACCTGCCCTGATTTGTATTTTTATTGTGATGCGTGGCTGGCTGCTAAAGCTGATGAATAAATAAATGCTACTGAAATCTTGGAATGGAAATGGACAGCCCAGTATGTTTGAGTTGTTTTAATATAGTCAAACAAATAACAGGAGTATAAAAGCAGACAATGTGAGATTTTGCCCTAATCTCCCGCATGAATATGTTACTATGGTCTTTAAATTGAAATCCAGAAAGTAGAAACCGTGTCACAGTTTGCTTTTAGCCACAGGTGCTTCTAATCAACCGGCAAAACTCGTGGAATTAAGACGGCCGACTTGGCATCATGCTTCCTAAAACCGACGTGCAAATATGGGATGCCGGTGTAATCATCTGGTGATGAATGTCTGACACAAGAGCTATGTGGATTTTGGAAAGTGAGCTTGGTGTCAAGTGTTTTTTTGTTTTTTTTTTAGAACAAAGAGAATACCTAAAAATGAATAAATGATGACTCTTGAGGATTTCTAATGCACTGTTTGAAGTTGAGAAGCACATCTTCTATCTGACAAAAGGAGGACAAAGTAGATGCTTTCCAACTTCTTGACACCTCATGACGTTATTCCCACCTCCTTGTTTCTCTGTTGATGATCCCCGCTCTTTTTGTCATTGAAGCGTGGAACCTCCGAGTTTGAACACAACGTGTTCTAGAACACGCCTCTACTTGTTCAAATTTGGAACTATTTTTTCTTACTCGCTCAATACACTTCATAAATAAAATGCTGTTTGAGGCTATGTTTGCACTCGGTTCCCTGCGGGCATGGAAGCTAACATTTCAGGCCACTCTGGATAAAACAGGAAAGTCATGAGAGACCGCTCGGGATGTGATGGGCCAACATGACAAGCTGTGATTGCCGTGTATGCCCGGACCTTTGCTTAAATTGTCAAAACATCTGCCACGCCAGTCACGGTGTGGATAAGAAACCTTGTCGGCATTTGCGGACATAACTCAAGCTGACAGTACGTAATAGGGTGGAACACACTTTCGAGATGGGACAGGGAGTATATTTATTCTTCTAAAGCTAAGCCACATGTTTAATTTACTGATAATGTCTGCCGTTTTCGAAAGCTTTATGTCAAACGTATGAATGGGAGTGGGCCGTGCTCCCTCGACTCTTTTGCATGTTTTCGAACAAAAGATGGATTGATGAATTGCCTTTTGACAGGAAACTGTTATCAAAGACTAATGAGTGGTAGTATAGCTTTGGCAGCAAGGCGGCTTTCTGTGCAGCAATGCCATTTATTACAAGAATTACATATTGACAGGTTGCGCCAAAATCTTTTCGTCGCGGCCAAAATTCATTTGTGGTGGGCCCGCCGCAGATGAATGTGAAACATTGCACCTGAAATGCTTGATTAAATGATGCCATTGATCAGCGACAAATCAAAGACACATCAAATGTGCATGAAATGCAAAATATTGATATGATCCAGATCAGAGAAGTCTGTGTAAAGGTTCATTTTGTTTCCCCTTTTATAAGATGTATCTGCAGCTTCTCTCAACTGGTGGATTTTCGCGCAATTTTAATGACGGGCTCTGCAACTCTCCACTGCCAGCTGGGACAGTGTGAGTGCAGCCAAGCAAATGTTCTCTTGCGGCTTGTCACAAAGTCACCTGATCCCCAATCAGCCACGCCGCAACTCTATCGATCCCCGATCCTTCTAATAAAGGGGTGACCTGTGCGCACACATCCAGAATGTTCCCATTTTAATATTCAGCTTTCCGTCTCCGTAAATCAACGACACGCTCGGTCGGTATTGACCGTCAATCAGCAGTATCATAATTGATCCGACTGCTTGTGCGGCTTCAGCCCACACTGGTGTATTGATCACCTCTGGATTTTGTTTTGAGGGATCTTTATTGGAAATTCATTTATCAGACTGTAATTTCATTTTCTTGACTGTCTATATCATTCTTACTGGATGCACAATGGAAGGAAACTGAGTTACCCCACAGAGCCTTTCTGATTTTTTTTTTTTTTTTTGAATACACCATTCTGCTGCTTCTTCCATTCATTTTTCAAGCATATTTCCTGCCTGTTGAGCTGTCATAATCCATTTATAGGCAGTGGTAGCCTAAAGGTTAAGGTTAAGTGAAGAGTCATTTTAAATCCCTGGACCAGCACCGATAATAAATGGGAAGCACGGTACCATTTAGATAGGCCCCTAAAATCCAATTTTTCGTTTGATTTCCTCTTTGGCCAACAATAGTAGGCTGTTTGAAATGCACCTCAGGTGTGAATTTGCGTAACTCTTTAAAGGTCAAGCAGCCGTGCCCCAAAAATAGCACGGATGACGGGCAAAAGCGTGTCTTTAAATACACCCATGGAGCCGACCAATCAGCTCTCTTATCCTGGTCCTCATTGTCTCATCAATACGCCTTATCCCGCTTGACTTTCTTGCCTGCCGAGATTTGAACCCTGACCCTCAAAACAGACATGTTGGATCCAAATACAGAAAAGGAATCAGTCTTGGTGGAGGGAGGTCTTCTGCCTTTTAAGTGTCGAGCTCCTTTTGATGGTTTACCTGCAAAACTGATTTATTCTGTTTCTGCAACAATGCCATCAATAATGTGATAAATGTTTGCTGTGGGTCAGGTGGATGGGCAGTTCCGCTGAATTACAATCTGTCTGATTCATCTGTGTAGATGGGAGGTTTCGCAGGTCACCGGAGGCGTCGGCACTGTTATAATACTGGGCTAACAGGGACAGGGTTCGTTTCAGCGTCAGCCCACACAGGCACTGACACAGACGGGAAGGAGAGAAGCCCACAGGCGGAGTCTGTTCACCGCAGCTAAAAGTGGCTGAGAACAAAAAAATAGACACTTCAATATTGCTACTTAAAGGAGCAAAGAAAAACAGGATCGTAGCGTGAGATTTTTTGAAAGTGTTATGGCATCATTTAAAATGAAATTGTGTACTTTGCAGGGGAACTTGACACTTAATGTGTGTGTAAGGGAAGCCAAGATTTCATAACTGCCGTTAAGAAATGCATTCGTGTGACACCTTTCAAAGAGTAATCCCGGGTTTACTGGAAAAGCTCTGCCAGATTTATGTTTAAATGCTGGATGTGAATTTTGTTGTTGTTGTTTTTTTTTAACTGGGATGTTATTTTGTCTCCACTACACCAATAGTGTTCTCATTCTCATAGTATGCTAATGTTGAGCCAAGTACATTGTGGTCACATGTAATTGGCGCACTGGGCAGCTGTGTAATTTTACTGGAAACAAGATGTTAGTGTTATGGGCCACCGTGTGTGGCGCTAGCCATAAGTTATGCCCCCTTTTAAAAAGAGCAACTGACAACAGAAAACCATAAAACAACACCAAACTGCTCTGTTTAATGAAATGGCGTTGGCACATTCTGCTCCAAATGTTCATTTGCGCATCAAATTTTCCGGATTGGTGGCCATGAACATTCACATAACTCTTGTTTGGGTGTAATCGCCATGCGGAATGTGCAAATATCCAGTTGACCACACATGGAACAGATAGTCACCAAGTAGTTGTTGTTTTTTAAATACTATATGGCTCTGGATGGACGGACGGACGGACGGATGGATGCAATTGCGGGAGACAGAAAAGAGACTTCAGTATAGATGGATTAGCACGTCAGCGGTAACCTACATCACATCACTCTTCAAGTGTTGCAACAGCTCATCGATCAGGCCTCTGCCACCCACGTTCACGGCTCTTCCCTGGCTGTAATCCATAATATCATCTCAGGCTCGGAGTGCTAGGTGTGCTGTAGGGGCCCTCTATGGGAAATGTGGCGTAATGGCAGATCGATAGACTCGGTACGCCGCCCGTCGTTTTGTCCTCATTAGGGTGAGCTGGAGCCTGGCTCGGCTGACTCTGGGCGAGAAGTACACATTTGATTGGACACAAACAACACTTGTATTCGAGAAAACCCAACATGGGATTTGAACCAAGATCTTTCCGCTGTGAGGCAGACCGATGTATTCTCTGTTGCACATTTTTTTGCCATGTTCTCCTCTCAGCGCCGCATTCCATTTATCAGGCCTTGTCACCGAGTCGCGGGCGCCATCCCCGTCAGCAAAACCTCTTGCGGACTCTTTTAATTTCCATGCTGAAGGATGCGAGGACAGTGCGGCCCTTGTGAGCAGTATCGACTGTGATCTGTCAGAGGTGCACCTTTAGGGCTCCGGCTGTTGTCTTCCTTCCTTCCTTCCTTCCTTCCTTTCTTCCTTCCCTACTTGGGAACTGTTGTGTCCTTTTAAACAGATAACGGCATTTTTACATTGAGACAGAATGTTTAATTTTGGTTCATTTGTTATGCTATATTAAGACACCTTAGGATGAAAATGGCCAATGACAAACTGAGTGAACTTAGTATGTGTTCATCCAATGCGTACAGAAATATAGTAAATATGTCACCCTCCGAGCAACTGGAAACAATTTCATGTTTGTCTTTACGAGGGCGCTTGATGTTTGCTGGAAGTGGGACAGCAGCTGCTGTGTTAGTCAGAAGAGAAGAGCGAGTATACCACGTTCTGTGCTGTACAATCCCGCCTCTGTCTCTAAAGCAGAAAGTCAAGTTTTTTTTTTCCTTTCCCCCTTTGTTCATTGCAGCAATCTAAAAATGCAGAAAATATTGCCACAGAAGCGGATGTCTAAATAAACAGGTCGTAATTCTTCCGAGCAAGCCCATGTGTTTCATCTTGTTCTGTCTTGGAGAACAATGCTGTCTGCACAGTAATTTGCCATTCAAACAGTGGACTTGGCATGGTTGCCATGTGCAATTTATTAATCTGGCTCCGGGGCACTAACGATTGTGCTTCTCCAACACTGCCAGGCAGGAAATGCTGCCGCTGCTATTTCAAGCTATTTCAATTTAATTGTGATTTTTTTTAATGAATCATGTTGACTATTTGCCGTCCGAGTGGTTTAGTATATTGATTGTGTAGGGGATATTGGCCGTAATCAAAACACATTCGACACTTAGCAAGTGTACCGTCGTCGTTTTGCGGTTTATTGTTAGTGGTTTGGTGCCTGCCGTGTTAGTTTTCGTTTAAAAGGCCGCCGTGCGTGACCGCTTTGGTGTAAGCTACTTGCTTGATTAGAAAGCTATTTCTCGAAATGCGTTGTTTCTCCTTTGGTCTTCTGTTGTCTTCCTGTCTGCCCCGCCCGCCCTCTCCTTCTTTCCCATAAATACTGCCTTCCCAATGTGGGCAGACAGGTCAAGCTGGCTGATGGGAATCAGACAGTTGTTGATCCAATTAGAGATAGCCCGGAGCAGCGTCAGAGAACATCTGAATTCCAATAAAACAAGGTCTTCTCCTTTCTTCCTTATCCTTGTGCTCTCCAACACATCCTCGCAATAAAAACGTCTCAAAATGTCCAAGCGGCTGGCTTCTCGGAGATGCTTAACTGGTATAAATTTGAGCCAAGGACCGCTAGACACCTGTAACGGAACATTTCACCCAGCTAAATTGTTTGTTTTTAACGACAGCTTTTTACTTAAGTGCCTCGTAGAACTTAGGTGAACAAATTTGAGAAGTCAAGTAATACCTGGATTTCCTCCCCTAATCGAGTAATCAATTGCATCGCTTATTGAAAAATAACCTTCAAAAATGATGTATGATTTAAATCGATTTGTAAAAAGTCTTCTGCTTTAGTTAAAAAAAACAGCGCTAATAAGTGAAATTTGCAAAGTTTTCATTTCAAAGACTAATCTTTAGTACATCCGCACGTATTTATTGGCGCAATTTACTGTGAGCTAAAGTGTCTGCTAATGAGCAAAAATCCATTGCTGTATCTTCAGTATTGAACCATGTGTTGTTTTGCATGGCTTCATCTCAGCACACACACACACATCTGCATGTGTTATCTTTGGTAGCAACTTGAAAACAGTTTGTTTCTCTCTCTCCTCTTGACAACCTTGTTAGTGGATGTTGTTGACATTTTTACAGATTGATTCTTAGCTCAACCTTTTGAACAGCCACAATGCACGTGTGAAATACATTACATGGGCAAAGGTAATGAGACATGCCTCTTAATCAATTCCTTAATTAATCAGGGTTTAGACAAACCATCTCAGATCTTCCCGAATCCTAATTATTGACTCTAACAAGACATTTAGGATGATTATACGTCCAACTTTGTGAGTGTTGCCGCACGACGAAGCTTCACTTCACCTGCTGTAGAAACTTGATCAGGGTTAACCAATTGAAATCAATGGCTTGCAGCAGTTCAATACAGTCTGCGCTAGCTGAAATGACATCAGAAAAAATGAATTCATCCACAAATCACGTTAGCTCATTAATGCCCGAATCATTTCATTAAGCTGCACCAGTCCCTTGTCATGTGCTCTCATGGCTTTTATTGGTGATTTATTGTACTCAATTTATACGGCATCATTTTTATTTTATTTTTTTTGCTTCAGAAAAGTGATACATTATGACTATCAAGGCCTCGTAACATCTGCGAGTGGAGATTAAAGCGTCAGCAGTTCTTTTTGTTGGTGTCATCTGTGGCACAAGCACAATAAAACGTCTCCTGGCAGCCATGTCACCTGGCCGGCCGGCCGGCCGGCCACGTTGTCACGAGTCGCCAGGCTCGTAATGCGAATGTGATGACAGGAGAGCTGTCAGGTCCCTTACAGGCCAACAGGTGCACCGCAGGACTGTTTGGATAAGATCACTGACTCAATGTGTGCTGGCCTGGAGCTCAGGTGCTCCCATGTACTGCTCTAAATCATCCAGTAAAAGAGATGCAGCAAAAACCTGAAGTATTTTAGAAAGTCTTGACAAAATGTGCTTGTGTTTGTTTGTTTTTTAACTCAACTAAGGAAGAGAAAATTTGAAAAACAATCTAATACTATACTGTATTTTTTATAATGCATAAAAAATGCTATTTAAGGATATTTATTTACTCCAAATGTTAACATTGATTTAATATGTTACACATCATTCCAAAGCTGGAAAAAAAAAATATATATATACGATAATTGAAAGAGTAATGACTGAATGCTTCATTTGGGAAAATGGGGTTGAATTTCTATATTATAAAGATATATTGCACTTAATCATTTAAAAAGGTTCTACAGAAACCTTTGCTTTGCTCGTGTGTTCTTTATTTACGCAACATATGGAAGGCCCTTTAGGCTGCAGATACAATGAGCAATTGTGATGAATCATGACCATTTCTAATCACTGTGCAAATCATTTGTTTTGTTTAATGCTGAGTGATTGTGCAGGGTAGATAGAAACATTGTTTTTTTTTTTTAATCACGTAACATGCTCATTTCACATTAATGACGCAGCCCAGTCGGATGATTGCTATGATGGCTTCTCAGCGAGGGAGGAAGAAAAGGCATAACATTTCAAATAAAAGACACCGTGGCTGTTTAAGTAAAACACAAAGGGATTACAGCAAACAGGAACGCCTTGTCGAAATAAGCTTCCACTGACAGATCGGTCCCACATAACCATCTCAGAGGTATTTACAGGAGCGATTACGATATTATTTCAACAATAGCCGCCAATGCGCTTTCATGCGCTGCCAGCCAGCTTGGGATGGGCTCGGCTGAGCCTGCCAACATCAGCCATCTGGGAATTTTGCCTGAGAGCTCCATACAAGGCCAAGCAGGAGGAGGAGGAGGAGGAAGAGATTTGGAGTGCAGTTCAAAGGGCCACACTGGGGTCACAGGATGTGGTGGTCCTCTCTAACGCGCCTTTGTCCTCTCTCTTTCTTTGTGCTTCTGCAGCTCCCACCGAGCCGTTGCTGTGTAAATTTGCCGACGGAGGCCAAAAGAAGCGGCAGAGTCAGAGCAAGTACCCTCAGAATGGGAGGCCATGGCACAGAGAAGGCGAGGTGAGTGTCACATCAGCGGAGAACAAGTCTTTTTGACACTTGTGATGAAACAGCAAGGTGGGGACTTGGGGAGATGATTTCTCCTTTTCTCCAGCAGGCTCTTTGAATGTGTGTGCGCGTGTCTATCCATCACATGCTGAGCAGCCCTCTAACACCTATAAACCGCTGAAGCGTGTTTAACGTAAATCACATCGCTCCCAGCCCAAAGCTTCCGGGTCTATACATTGACAGGGTCAGGCCCGACCGAGTGTGGACTCGTCCAGGCGGTGTGCAATCAGGCGGTGTGCAATCATCAGACACCCAGCAGTGGCCAAATGGGAAGAAAAATAACCCCGCTGTCATTTTGCTGTATTTATCCCCCACCCTTTCTGTCATCCGTGAGATGAAAACAGCTTCTTACTGTCTGACCCCAGTTTATTTGCTACAGATTTCTTCTGCCACATATAATTTACCCCCCAAAAAAAACACTAAGCTGAAAGTGGATGTCTTTGTCGTTGTGTAAAATGCTTACACCTCAAAAAAAAAGACAACGTGATCAATTTGTGGTTTTACATAGCTTTCCATCGGTTGACTCGGGATTCTTATGCACTGGCAGAGCTAGAGGGGGGGTAGCGGGGGCACTGCCCCGAAGGTGCAAGGCCAGATCGTTTATAAAAATGTGGGGGTTTTTGGGGAAATTTTTATATGATTGGCCCCCAAGATAAAAATCTACTTTATGACCACAATGATCAGGTCTTTCGCTTTCATCACAATATTACTCCAAACTTTGCCATCAGGCTACTATTTCAAATCAATGCTAATTTGAACAAAGTGCCACGTTTCTCCGCATTTTGAGCTGACACTATTCCCAAGACTCCAACTTCTAAATTCAAATTCATTTGAACTTTTCAAGTGCCATTTCAACTGGAGCACTGTATGCAGTTGTTAGTCATTCCTGCTTGAGGCTCCAGACCAATCTGTGTCTGCTTCTTGAGGGCTAAAGTCGGGGATAGCAGCTGCACATCAGCTCTAATTCCCTGCTTGCCCGCCACCGCCACTACAGGAATGAATGGACTCAAAGTCTGGCTGTGGCCTTCTCCAAAAAATGCCCAGTAAAGAAAATTTGTCAAGGCGAATACTCTTCTAATTCATTCATCTCCTGTCTTCTGATTTGTTTCGAAGCTGTCCTTACTTGATTGACAGTACTTAAAGAATTGCTTCACACATCCCGTCCGTCTCAGCAGTCACACAAGTGAAATAAAACATCAACCGCCCCTGACTACCTTAACAGGAATTGCGTCGTTAGTATTAAATGACTTTTTTCCAACAGTTCACTTTTGAAAGTTTTGGGGGTCAAACAGCAGCATACGCAGGCTGTCATGGTTCCTCCCTCCCTTTATCCTCATTGCGGCAGCAGAGCCAGAAGCTGACTGCATCAGTAATCCCTCATTGGCCATGCTGAGTCCCTGGTCAGGAGATGCTTTGCTGTGGAATTCATCAGCACATCAAACCAAGGGCAGCACTTAGGGGAGGCTTCGTGTGCGCCAGACAGCTGCTCATGTTCTCCCACTGCTATTAGTGAGCATGTGAACACACAAGAAGCAGAAAGAGACGCATGGATTGCGAATTTGCTCGTAGCTGAAGGTGGGACGCTAAATAATCATGGGCTGAATGTGATCCTTGAAGGCGTTAGATGTTGTCGACAAGTACTGGAAATGCGTACTTATGTGTTCTTACCGTTCAGTCAAGATCCCCTCACTTGTGGAATTGGTCCTGGTTGGCTAATCCTGCCCCCTCGCTGCCATCAGCCACTATTCCCTCAACCACCATAGCCGAGTGCAAGTCAACCTCTAAAAGGAAAAAGGCCAACAGATTTGTACAGAAAGATGGGAGAAATGGTTGGGGGGAAAAAAAACAGAACTGGAGGAAGTCAACGTGTGCAAGTTCACGTGTGATGTGTGTGTGTGTGTGTGTGTGTTTATGTTGATGAAATGTGCCGTCCTCAGCAACCTCTGGTTAAAAAGAAATCGGATTAGCTCTCCTCTGGGAGAGAACCTTCAGGAATGCAGATGACGGATTGCGCTGTGCAGGTTTCTCAACCGGCCTCACAGAGAGCCTTGCATACACAAACACACACACACACACA
This sequence comes from Syngnathus scovelli, assembly GCF_024217435.2. Classification (NCBI taxonomy): domain Eukaryota; kingdom Metazoa; phylum Chordata; class Actinopteri; order Syngnathiformes; family Syngnathidae; genus Syngnathus; species Syngnathus scovelli. Next base: position 845,966 of record NC_090865.1, read on the forward strand.
CACGGTTTTGTTAGCCACCCAAGGGCATTTGATCATTTCATTCATAAAAAGTCAATTGTACATGATGGAAAAATATATTAATTAATGAATGAAATATCGATATACTATATTTGAGGTATTTCAAAGACCTGTACAAAGCAGTAACTTGCTATTTTGGTGCCACTCAATCAGGTCTGGAAAAGATTTGTGTGAAATGAATCCTGCAGCAAGTCTTGCGAACTGCAGCAGCCGCTAATACGATGCTTTGATGCTCATGCAACTGTTTTTTTTTTTGTTTTTTTTCTTGTGCAATGGACCGCTTGCTTTTGACAAACATATCTTTGGTATCCAGACTACAAATGATCAGAAGATAGCGTGTGTGAAAGAGCTCCTTATTGAAAAGACAAAAGAGTAATTGACCATAATGATGAAATCATTCAGTGCAGCGCTCAGTTTCAATTGGCCTTGTTGTCATCTATTTGTGATCCATTTGTCACTTGTGTTTATTCCTTGTGTTCTCTTCTAGACTGGCATGGCGCTAACATATGATCCTGCTGCAATGCAGAATGGGTAAGAGTCTGACCTTGGCATCTTTTAATACACTCACGTCTTGCCAAATGGGAGCCAAATCAATACTCCTGCCATACATAAAGATTAATGTAGTGCCTCCAACTCCTTGTTTGATTAAGGTAATCAATACCAAGCTGTAATATAAGTTTTTCTTTGAAAGGGTCAGCTAAAGAATGGCAGAGGGGCACGGAAGGAGAATGTCTTTAAATAGGTTTGCATCGTGCGTGTTCTCACTTTGTCACCCTGCCAAGATATAATGCTCTCGGATAAATGAATGTCCCAGCGACATGTTTAAATGTACCCGGAAAGAGAGCACTGAAGCTTTCTTTCTTTCTTTTTTTCTTTTACCGGCTCCAAAGAGGGCTACGAAATACAGGACAGACTTCAGGTTACTAGGTGAATGGAGACTGTTGGACTAGAATCACAAAGTCTCAGAATCTTAGGAATGAAATAAAGCAGCATATCAGTACCCCCCCCCCCCCCCCCCCCCAACACCCTTCTCTGAAGCTAAAGTCAAACCTTGTCTCTTTTAAATGCATGGACTTTTCTCCAAGCTTGCTCCTTAATCCAGACAGCCACAGCATGGTGCTATGTAGGCTTGGGTGTTAAAGAAAAAATCTTTATACAATGACAAAGCTCCATTTGATGTAGGAAAAAAAAAGGAAAAAAATCTGTGGCAAACACCATAAGGCACTTCAAGGGACTGTGTGAGGTGTTATATAAAATATGTTTACTATATCCAGCCAGGGTTAAACTACACCGTGTGTGTTTCCACCCAGCAATACTGATTTATAATCCAGTTTGCAGTCCAGTTAAATCAAGTCAAGTTTATTTTAACCTTGCAGATCATGTTGTTTTTTGAGGTGCTGCACTCTTCTTAACATCCCTCTTTGACTCTTGTCAGGTTCTACTCCTCGCCTTACAGCATCGCCACCAACCGCATGATCGCACAGACCTCCATCACGCCCTTCATCGCTGCTTCGCCCGTTTCCACATATCAGGTGGGCCTTAATACACTGCATTATGGAAAATGGCCGCAGAGTGTATGGATGTGAAATTGCCGGGGCTTTATTTGTCTGTGGAGATAGAAAAGGGAAAAGGGGACAGGTTGCAAAACAGCGTGCGTTCTCTGATCATTTCTTTGCCTGCTCCAGCTGTGCACAATGACATCTGTTTCATAGGCGGAAAGCACAACAGGCGTCTAAACAAAAAAAGGAGCGAAAAGGAAGAAAATCACCTATCAAGTCGCATGGAAAAACAAACTCTCCTCCCATCTCGTTGCGTGACCTCTTCCGCAGTCTCTAAGTTAATACGGTGAAGGATTTATTCATTTTGCAAAGCGGTAAAATTGCTAGCACTTGCAGGGTGAAGCTCCATATTCCTCATCGCTGTGATCTGTGAGGGTAATGAAACAGAACAGAACAGGATCGTGAAAATTGCCTCGCTAAGATGTCAGGAGTGTTAACAGTTTTCTGTCAGCCCACATTTCACGCAACAGCCTTAGCAAAATCTAAACATCCAGCGCCATTGCCACGATCGCTTAACATTAGTGCTGCTTGCTATGCGCAAGAATAGTGCGACACAGAGAAGGGGATGAAGGATAGGTGGAACAACGGGGGCGACAGATGGAGAGACAGGAAAGTCTGGGCTAGCCGCCCGGTGGTTGCGGCAGTGGCGGCGGGAGCTCCAGTGCTGGAAGTCGGCGGGATGGTGTTGCTGAAGGTTGCTGCGCCCCCTCCGTCTTTGCGGCGGCGGCGGCTCACTTGATTAAAACCCGTCAAGGGTCTGCGGTAGAAGGATGGGGAGACGGGAGGGGGAGGAGAAAAGTGGGCCAGCGCGCGTCTGTAATCCGCCATCGGAAGGCTTCCCAAATTGATTTATCAAAAACAATGGCCGGGCTTTTGAGGAATATTAATCCTTGCGGCAGCTCCGCCACCTAGCCAGTGATTTTGCCCTTCAGCCAGTCACGGCGGCTCCTTCATCTTCTGAAAAGCCAGACAGAAAGGAAAGACAAAGACATTTCAAGCTGCCTTATACGCACCACACAAGATCAGTGATACTCTCTCATGATTAGTTTAAGGAGTACAAAAATGGCCATTTATTCAGCAGTCCGTCCATCCATCCATCCATCCATCCATCCATCCATCCATCCATCCATCCATCCATCCATCCATCCATCCATCCATCCATCCATCCATCCATCCATCCATCCATCCATCCGATGGCTACTTAGGTAGCTAGCATTCATACATATTTCAAACAAAACCTGACCTGAAAGTTCAACATGAATCTTTTTACACCTTTCACGTGTTCAATAAAAGACGGTTGAAGAACGTTCAACCCTGGACACAAGCTCACCTCCTACCTGATCAAATGAAACCCAATTACAAACATACTGTAACTGTAATCATATCAAACATAAATAAATCATTGATCCCCATCACAAGAAAAGCAGACATGTCATGCTCGCACATAATCTATCCATCTTTATTTGTACATGACTTTTCATAACAGGTGGCTAGCAAAGATGAGCTCCGATCATTCCATTTGAAAAGACACGAGCCATCTCCTGACCTAAATAGATGAGTCAGCTCAAGATTGAATCAATTCTCGCAGTCCCCAGCCAGCCATCGCAGACTGTGAAATCCTCATCATTGTCATCAGCATTAATCTGGGAAATTACCCTTGAATAAAAGCATTCTCGTCAATATCGCACCCTAGTTTATATTCCAGAGATATCGCAGGAATTAATAAATGCAGTCATTTGGGGAACAATTGTGTTCATAAGCACAGTGATGCCAGCCGTCCTGGATGCCATTAATAGTCCATGCATTGTATTTCCCTACAAAAAAAAAAAAAAAAAAATGAAGTGTCATTGCCCCTGCCGGTGACACATATGCTTTCATCTAAGTGATACAAGTGTTTTTCCTTCCAGCTTTATATCCAAGCACTTTATCAGCGACATGTTGCCACAGGCATTGTTATTTTATTTTTATACATCAATCCTTTGAACAGCAAACAATACTTTATAATCTCCTCCTCACCCCTAAGCGCCTCAATTTCTGACACTAAATTTTGTTTCTTGCTGTTTTTGTTTTTTTTTTTTTCCCCACTCCCTGCCACAATTTTCTGTAAGGAGCTATTACTCAACAGGGTCATTGATAAGCTTTTTCTTTTATAAGCTGCTTTTCATTGACCTCCAGTGATTGAACGTGGACACGAAGAAAGCGAATCTTGGAGTGGACATTTGCAGATCGGCTATCAAGAGATCGCATGGAAGTGCAGAACCTGATATTTGTTCCATCCATCTGCTTTAGATCAACATCTAAAAAGTGATCTAAAGCCTTAGAGCTGTAAAAGTAAATCAATTATTCGACAAATAATTGATTTGCAAAATAATCCAGTAAAGCCATTCATTTTTATTGTCTACTGCCTGACATATTTTGTCAGAAATATATGTACCAACATTTCCATTTGAAAATGAACTCTGCCTGTCTTAGGTAGAGCCGTGGAGAGCAAACATTGCCTCTCTAAATAAATAGATTTGGCTTAATTTTGTTGAGCATCATGCTTGTTTAGATGCCAGTCCAAATCACGATTTTGGGTTGACTCAGAGGATTTATTGCTCTTAGAGCAGATTATTCTGTGTTTGTCTTTGTTTAATCAAATCATTTTAGCAGGATCAGTGGCCAGCCTGTGTGTTTGTCTGCTCCAAGCTGTCTAATTGTCTGCAGTGCATCTCAAAATGTGCTTGTTGCTGTCAGTGGCCATATCCCTATATTGGTGACATTGCATGTTGTGATGCTTGGCATCTCTTTAAAACCTTATCCAGAAAAGAAGAAAATTGTTTTTTCCATCATGGAGTGTTCCCCACCTCCGAGAAAATTTGTACCATGACCTCGTTTGAAATTAATGGCATTATCATAATAGAGAAAGGCTCTAATGAATGAAGTCTATGTTCCTAATAATGAGGTATATTGTCTCAACCACCTGAGGCACTTTTGTGAGTCGTTTCAACTTTTAAGCAATTGAAATGTTTAACTTCCAATCCCCAGACAATTTGTGAATGTCACTTTAGGTACTTAGATTGTCACATTGTAAACTGTATGTTCTTCTCTCTAGGTCCAGAGTACATCATGGATGCCTCATCACCAATATGTTATGCAACCTACAGTAAGTCATCAATTCTTCATTTGTATTCAGTAGCTGCCCATGAATGGCCACTGGGGTCAATTTAAATGAACATTTACCACACATTCAACTTTGGGGTCAATAGTGTAAGGTCACTTTGAGGTCACGCATCGCTAAGCCCCAGTGCACGAGCCGAGCGTGGTAATGGTGAAGAAAATAAGACATCAGCGGCAAAGCATTTTTAGGTTGCACCTTTTAATTGATCCTAGCGGCATAAGTGTTGTTGTTTAGCTCAATAAAGGTTTTAAATCCTTCTGCCAGAGGCTTTGCTTGGGGCTTTTTGCGTCCCCTAAAGCACATCTAGTGCACTTTGTTCTCCTCTTCTCTCAGTTCATTCATTGAATGTGAGTGGGAATCAGTAATAGCTTCACGTTTGATTCCTTAATATCCTCTTAACTCTATCACAGAAAATGATTACCATAATAGATGCCTTTGTTAAAGCGCAGTGTGGAGCAGTATTGAAGGAAATGCTCCTCAGAGGAGCTCTCCGCTCCTCAACTTCTACCTGAGTCACCCCTCTTTGACTTCCTTGATTTTAAGTACAGATGCAAACAATCACACTTCAGAGAGCCCCACTATGCCGATAAACTTTTAGCAGTGTGAACATAAACGTCGTGTGGCTCATTTTGAAGGACCTCCCTTATCAACTGCAGTCTTTTGTCCGAGCAGTGGTGCAGGATCGTTTGGTTTTGGCAGACACTTTGTCAGTGTAGATGTTCAAGGTTAGCGTTACTTACCCTGGCAATGAATAATGACGCTTCAGGATTATTTCCACATACATTATGTAAAAAGAATACATGTAGTCAATAAAAAAAAAAAAAATACACCGCGCGCGCCACAATTTAGACCTGTTTTTAGTTGGTCTCAATTCTAGTTTCCAGTAATGCTTAGCAGATCAGATGACATGAGTAAAAATCGTTTTTTTACTTGAATGGCCTGCTTTTTAAACCTGTGTATTGATTATATGTGTCAATCGCATTTAATGTTAGCAAAGCGTCAGAGAAAATGGGTTGCTGGTCCAGCACTAACTCCATGAGTGCTTTCAAGCAGTCACATGACGCTGCCTGCTGTGGTCATTTACCACTCAGACCTATCCTTCTCACTCCCACTCCTGCTGTGGGACAGTGAACATGTAATCTGGACCCAGCATGTCACCAAAGCGGCCGACATACTCTCAGCAGCCGCTGCCCTCCAATCCACTCTCTCTCTACCTTCAATACGCATGAACTCCTGACTTCTTTGTCTTAACTCACTCTGTCTCCGCTGCGTCAGAGCGTCTGAGCGTCTGAGCCTGCTTGCATCATCCTCTGTTTTTTTTTTTTTGACAATTATTGTAGTCAGCAGAGAGCTACTGTTGCAAAATGTGCTTGTTTTGAAGATTGGAATACCACTTACATGACCCAGATGAGGACAGACCGTCGGTGTGTCAGAATCACGTTAAGTGGCTTTTTCCTCTAACCACCATGTATCTCCAAATTTGGAAAATCACAACAACTCTACTCAGTGGCTTGCGCTCATGTGCACGAGACCAAAAATACAACCAAAATGATTTCTAGGTCAGCTCTCAACAGTTGCCACCGTGGGACCCATCTTCTTTTGTTACTGCAAAGTATCAACCCATTTAATAGAAGTGAAGAACAATGAAACTGCCTCTGAAAATACATGTACAGTCAATTTTTAAGGGCTGTTTTATAGGTGAAGTTTACCTACAATAATATTGCATCTTTTATGTGGGAACTTGGTACAGCGCACTGCTCTTCCGAATAAAATCAAAATACTGACATGCATTTCTTTTCCGAGCTATCAACAACCTACCCCAAATGGTCTGCGGCCCACTTTTGGGTCCCGACCCACGTGTTGACAGTCGTCACGAGCGATGCAGTGCAATTTATCAGCCACTCAGCAATGAATTTCAAAAAGCCCTCCATTGATTGATTGTGTTGATGCATGACCATATGCGTGATTCATAACATGCCAGTTATTCCCATCCAGCCTGTTTGACTGTCTGTTGTCCATCATCCAACAATATGTCATGAGCCCTCCTGAAAGCGTTGGCACATTGGCATGTTGCATCTTCACCGTTTTGTGCCAGCAGGAAAACAGCCATGTGTCCATATCCGTCCCCACGGCCACTCCCCCATTGTGTTTCTACGACTTCGCCCGACACCAAACGGCTGCTCGGCGCTAACCCTGGCTATCGCAAAGCATCGGTGCATGATAGCTAGCAAGCTGTCTGGCTTTATGGCCCGGGCCCGGGCTTTACAGTATGTCTGCTCCCAGCCCCCTGAACTGTGAAAGGCCCCTTCCTTCCCTTCCGCACAAAGCTTGCCAGCATCTCATTGAATCACAGCAAATTAGCCAAGCATTGGAGCTCACAGGGCTACTCAAAGTATTTCCTCCTAGGCTGCAATGTTGAAAAGCATTAAATACAATTGTTATACGAATATTTAAAACTTCCGCTAAAGCTGTTTGTTTTCATTTAATCATAATGAATAAATTATCTCGGCCCGAATCAGCATCATTTACTTTCATTAAACGTGTCTATTAAATTAAGCTTAGCAGTTTGGTTGTTTACCCGAAGGAAGGAAAGGTAATTCATAAATTAAAAACCTTGCCAATTAGCTTCTGCTCAGGTTCTATTGTATTGTGTTAAATGTTGTTGTTTTTTTTAAATAAAAATAACACGAGGTAGATTAGGTTTTGTTTTGTTTTGTTTTGCATGACGACTGGAACCGTTGTTCTTTTTCAATGATGGTTTGAAATTGGCATTTTTCTTTTGACAAATACACCCACATGATATAGGCGGTAGTAACTGTAACAATAAGGTTCAATTCTTCATTTTTTTGGGATCCTCCACTTGTCTCCCTTCTCGTAACCTGTGTTTTGTTGTTGTTGTCAGTCAGCAGAACTTGCAAGCAAAAAAAGACAAATGGAGTGCACAAAACACACATATTGCTTGCAACACATCCACAGGGCTAAATCTCCCTTACATACAGATCAGCAGTCACACATAAATTCTCCGACTTCCAAAGAGCAAAGCGTAGCCACGACGCCAACCAAGCGCAGCATTGCTGTCTTTCCTCATGACTTAGCCAGACCCCGTTTTTTTTTTTGTTTTTTGTTTTCTCCTCCTCCTCCTTCCCCTTCTCTAAGAAGCGTTTGTGCTAAGAATGTGCATTTGCTGGAGTGCATCGGCCCTTACATGCCGTAGGTGAAGTATTGAATTCCTCCGCCCCGACCAGTTCTCAGTGCCAGTTAGATGCTTGCCGGGGCCTCTTGGAATCAGACCGTAACTATCTCCTCTAATCAGACGGAGAGAATCAGTGCACTGTGAGAGACCCCTCTCGGTGCTTGACATTAAAAACACACTGCGGGTATAGAGGGAGGAACATTGTCAATCTGCTGGATTTGTCTATTGAGCATTTGACTACTCTGCTTCTCTCTCTGTCATCACTCTTTCTTTCAAGTGCAGCTATTGCATGACTATAAATAAATAACCTCAGCGCTATAATCTTGATCATCTTGCTCATTCCACACAAGATCTGACACATTACCAAAAAAGGACACGAGTGGGAGCTATCCATCATTTCATCGTTCATTTTGCACGCCTTAAGACTTATTGTGTTTGGCTCCGCCCATTAGAAAACTCGGCATGGTTCAATTCCCCTTCTATAAAATCACCATTGGCTTATTGTGTCTGAATCTGCCTTTTGTCTATATATGGAAGTTGGAGGAAAAGTTACATCAGAGAGTCAAATAGATCCTCCTGCAAAGACATGACAAATAGTGTTACATGCTTCATCTTACATGCATAACACCTTGATCCTCTCACACGCGTGTACACATGACTATGCAGCCATCCAAATGGCGAATTCTCCCCGGTAAGAGGGCTTTGATAATGACCTCATTACCCTGAGTACTTTGGTTTGATTAATGGAATGTGTTTGAACACAAACTATCAGAGTTAAGCTATTGCTTGCAACTACAATATGTCACCGTAATTGGAATCGTAGCCAGCAGTACGTTACAATTGACAATGTTGAGCGAGAGATAAAAAGACAGAATTTGAAATTCCATCCCCCCCCGCATTCCCTGAGATATTGCCGAATCAATGGGTGGCGACTGATCCGTCATCTCTTTCAATTGTTTTTTCATCTGTTGAGGACAAATACCTGGACAGTCGTCAAATGTCGACTTGAATCCTTTATGGGTGTTTGCCAGTTCCATTTCTATTATTTTTCATCTTTTTCAACACCGGTACTGTTTTCTCCCCCAAAAGTCAAAAGAAAAGCAGAACACTCATGCGAAATAAATAATCGTTTATAGAGAAGAGCTAAAAGCTATTTTCCAAAACATGATTAAAGATCCATTTCAAAATAATTGCTTCTTCATTGTCCCCGGACTGTCCTGGCCTTTTTTTTAGCAGGGTCAGACTGAGCCAATGATGTGTTTTCTTTTAATCTGATCAAATTAGTAATTGCAAAATGTCGGTCTGCTTAAAATGTGCTTTTTCTTCAACTAATCAAATTGAATTGACGGCGTTTTGAAAATACACTTTGATATATGCGGAAGGTCTCGCTTGATGTCATCATTGACCCTGGCTTATTGTTACTCAGATGTTTTCCCACAAAAAAAGATGTTGTCTCACCTTGACCAAAAGCTAAAATATCCACCAAAGGCAAAATCCCCATAAAAGGGAATTGAAAGACTGCGACGTAATACATAGCAGACATATCGTATACATCTAACCGTCCACAAATGATCTATTTGCCCTATTTTTGACTTTGCTATTCTCCCCAGTATATTGCAGGCCACCTTCTAAGCACTCATGAGCTATTTGATGTGAACCCTCAATTTCTCAAGTGTCAGTGGAGGTATTTGGAAATAACTTGTGTGTGTGTGTGTGTGTGTGTGTGTGTGTCTCCTACAACGTTGCTAGTCGTGGAACAGCCATTTGCTCCGAGGGGGGATTCATGCTGCGGATTAGAGTGAAAAGCCCCCCACATGCTGCTTCTTTTTTCGGGACTTACATGAATAGAAATGCGCCTGAGGGTGGATTCTCTGTCCACAGTCAGCAGACAAAGGTGGTTATGAGCGATTTCTTTTTTTTTTTTTTTTTTTTTAACACTGCATGAATAAAACACACAAAGGTTGTGAATGTACACACACACGCGCGAGTTGTTTTGGCAAATATGATGAACCTTTCAGGTAGACAACGTTGTACTCTTGGCATCCGATCTGGCAAAATATTTAATAATCAATCGGTTCGAGTGAAATATAATAGTAAAGTACAAATTGGTTCTGAGTGACTGATGTTTGCAGGCATGTGCGTGCCACCTTTACACGCACACATGCACACACCCGCCGACATCAGGCTCCGAACGGCACGCTGAAAAAGTCATTCGGAAAAACGTGTTGAGAGAAGTCAGGGTTCTCTTTCATGTCCATTACAAGTGACGCATTGTTTGACTAAGACTCCTTGTGGTTACGTTTGACGTTTGGGAGGATTTGACTGTAACGCATTCCTGGCGTGTGTTGTGAAATATTTTCGAGCTGCCTCTGCGGGTCAATTCGGAGATTGTTTTTTTTCTGTCTGAATAGTGGTGTCCGGTGTGAGATTCTCTCTTGCCTCAGGCGATTGAACCGAGAGTGAGGAAATGATCACCTCTAGCAAGCAGCAAGATGCCAGTGAACATTTGAAGCCATGATAGAGTAGATATGCCCAAGGCGTCATGTTGGATGTGTTCACCTACAGCAAAGGAGCAGATAGATCAAAATTATTGGATGCGGGAACGCTCACCTCCAGCATTTTAGATAGTGATCAAATAGGATGGAATGCCCATGGAGAACAAGACGTATTTTTTATTAGTTCACCGCGCTCACATTTTCTTGAGATATAATTGTAGCTATTAGGAATGTTTTGCATAGATAGCTTTTTTTTCCATTTGCTGTCCTTTAATCGTATTTGCAAGATAACGTTAATTAGACAACAATATCATGCAGAGCTGTACTTATTATGATTTTATAGACAAATGATACTATTTATAGTCAGTGAGGAGAGTTGGGGGAGGGGGGGACGTCGTGAAATATTCTCTTCTTCCTAGGAGGGCATGAGAGAAAATAATTGAGAAGCACTTCTCCAAGTAACATACGGTGAGTCTTTTTCACAAGGTGTAGGTAGATCTTGTGCTCATAAATGAATCAGCCAGGCAAAACACCTGCTGTGTGTGTGACATTTATCTGCTCTATTGAGCGTGCGGTGACAGAGTGTGCAAAGCATCTGATACTGATCAGCAATCCATCAGTCCTTGAAAACGCTTTTCACTTTTAATTGGCGCCCATTAAAAAAAACATTGCGGGTTGTAAAATTTCTTATTTACTGTACATTGTCTTGGGCGCTTGAGTGTATCAGTGCTGGTAACAGCCCAGGGCCCGCTACGGTGGTGATCAATATCATCTTAATCGTGACAGCTTTTCCTCCAGCACTCCCCGAAAGGCACGTATGTACGCGCGCAAAAGAGAGACATCAAAATTTACCTTGGCATTCATGTCAGTCTTTAATTTTCTTTTATAGTCTGTCTGTTCAGGGACATAAAACCATACAGACACATGCACGCATGCATACAAACTGACACCCCCCCCACCACCACCACCACCACCATTTTCTCTCTCTCTCTTGCTCAGACACTCCCTCTCACAAACACGGAAAATCGAAATCACAAATCGGATTAACTCTACCCTGACACGCCGGTGAATTAAGCCCTTCCGTTGCTCTCCCATCGCCATTATGAAGGCATTGTCAGTGGCTGAATCGGTTACAGGTGCTACTTCCTTCCTTCCTTCCTTCCTTCCTCTCCTTCCTCTCCTCCTCTCCATCTTGACTTTCTTGTGCTGCCCAGAATCATTGATGTACAAATCAAAACAAGAAGTAAATAGAAGACGATTTAGTTTTGTTTATGGTTGTACAGCGTTTCATATGTACCGCCTTCAATAGCTTCTATGAGGCTTTTTACCGGGGACCTGGAAAATCAGATAATCATAGGTGTCAAAGTCGAGGCCCGTGGGCCGGATCCAGCCCGCTAGTGTGCATTAATCTGGTAGCCGTGCGAACATACGTTACAATATCATTTACATCATTTGATGTATTTAGTTCTACAAGTTTTTTTCATCCGCATATTTACTCAAGTGTAGGTTAGTGTAGCTCCAAAACTCAGTTGTAAAGCGAGGCCCCCCTTGTACTATTAGACGACAGCGTTCTGACACTCTGCCGAATATCCTTCATTGTGTTAAATTTCCCCACACGCAAAGTGAGAAGCGACACAAGCTGAGCTGTGGAAAATGGCTTGAAGGGTTTATGTTCCTCACGGAGCATCAGCGTTTGGAATGAAGTACTCTGGTGACAGGGAAAGAAAGAGCAACATGTTTCCCTTGTGTTCCTTGGCAGTGTGAAAGCTTCCAGCATTCTCACCCATCCATTAGGGAAAACCTGACGAGCATCCAAGAAAAGAAAGCTGCTTAGCAATCAATGAGCCGCACCGGCTCGTATTATTTATGCATCTGCAGTACCTTTTCTTTTCTTTTCTTTCTTTCTTTCTTTCTTTACATTTCTTGTGTGTCTATGCACTAATGATGTTGTGCTCCGTTTGCTTTGTTGATCCAGGGTGCAGTGATCACGCCAGCCATGGACCACACTATGTCCATGCAGCCTGCCAGCATGATGGGTCCCCTCACCCAACAGATGAACCATCTGTCCCTAGGCACTACAGGAAGTGTGAGTACCCCTCGCATGAGTACTCATCATCTTCTTTTGCATGATTAGATTGCTGATAGAATGAAATCTATATATTCGATTAGGAATTGAAAAATACTTCTATTTCATTTCAATCGTTCTGCGAAATATACTATATACTTTGGTCAAACTCGGTTGACATTGTCAGAGAGGTAACACTATTGTGGTCCAGGTGTTCCTATTACTTTGAAATGTGCTCAAAACTGACCATTAGAGTGTCACATGTTTGTATTGAGTCATTAGATGAGAAAAAATGAACTGTAGGAGATACAAAGGCCTTAACGTTGAACCACAACGTGCGAGTGAACCAATAGTGTGAGCAGTTAGCAACGTGTCAGTGAGCGTGATGGTCCTGTCATGAATGACCAAGCATAATCTGCCCCAGCTGTGCTAACAGCCAGGATTAGACATCCTCTCGGCTAATCCACAATGATGGCTTTTGATATCTGATCATTTGTACAAGAGGAACAAGGTAAAGGCAGTCTTGAATTTTCTTTGCTTCACCACTTTTCTGTCTGCTTATTATTTCTCCATCGGTGAACTGCGCACACATAAAACATTTGATCATCGTAGCCAACTTTTCACAGTGGCTCGTTGAGAAAGCCAAACTCCTAAGATTAAGTGGACTTGATGTTCCAAAAAAAAAAAAATAGATGCATGCACGAATAATATTAGAGGTGAGAACTGGGGGATCATCCAGCAACCTGGTTGGATCTTGCAAGTTTCCATATAAGGCAAGCACGGCCGGTGCAGTTATCTGGAAAACACACGCAGTGGTGTAAACCAAATCAGTTTATCGTTGAACCGTAGCGCTTGGTGAAAATGTGGTTTAACTGTGAAGGCCAGGCGCCGCCACACCTCAGAATACTCTTGGCTGTGTGTATGGTTGCGGCTTTCCTCCTCCCGTGGAGAAAAGAATCCAACGGCCCTGGTTTGGTGAGCGTAGCTTTCCGGGAAATGGGTCTTGTTGACAATCAGCTTGGATGTTTGCTCTGTTGTGAAGGAGAAGGAAGGAAAACTTCTTGCCCTTGTGCTGAGAAAGTGTGACTCAGCGCTCGTCTGTTGGTCACTGCGTTGGAATGTGGCTTTTTTGTTTTTTTTCAAGATGGTTTAAAAAATGAAAATATCCGATGGATTGCAAACGACGCCGCCAGTTACGTATTGACCCGAATATGGACGTACGCTCATTGACATGATTTGTGTGTCATTTGGGGCCGAAAATTTGAATTTCTAACATATCGCATTGTCTTCTCTTGGTATATTGTCAAACATCAACATACAACATAAGTAAGGTAACATAAAAGTCAAGTCATTATGGAGATGTTTAATTCAACAAAAAAACGTTATCTTTATAACACCGTTGGTCTGAATGTCATTTCTTATGACTCTGATTTCTTCCCTTAACATGTTCACACCAGGCTTTATTGCTGGCAAACAATAAACGAGCATTGCTGCCCGAGCGTCTGTTACTGTTTTCACAGCTCACTAAATCTCATATAGATGCAAAACGGCGCTCCCCGGTGTCAGGTCGCGCTGAATCAAATAGTTGTCAAAACACAACCTGCATGAGTTGTGTGTGTGTTGGCTGTCAGTTACTTTTTAACCGGTTGGCGTTATAGCTTCAAACAACAACTCCATTTTCTTTGCTCATTTTGAGCAAGATGATAGCGGAATACTAAGGCACCTTAGGCGCGCTAGTTATGGATGACAAAGATGTGCCATCCGTAGTTCTTGGTGATTTATTGCGTCGCCTATTCCCTCGCTCATTTATTTACCACCAGCGAGGTCTCAACACTTAGCGAGAGTCCATCAGTCATGCGTTCCGATTACAGAGTGGATGGTGCTTATTAGCTTTTTCCTCTTTTCTTTGGCTTCGCATGTGTGTTTGAGTGGAGGTGACAGTGTTTGACATGACAAGAGGTGACCTTCACTCCACCGTGTCTGTCTATCCTTTTTCTGTCATCCTATATACAAACCATGTTTCTGTTGTCATGGTGACAGTGGTAATTGACAGCTTCAATGTCCACACAAGACAGATATGTGTGAGGTACCGGCCATTCCTTTATTGATGGAAAGTAGCAGATTCGACTTTTGTAAGCTTTCCTCGACAATGTTCTGGATTGTTTCTTCAGCCCCAATTGTTAATCGGAACTGTGTTGTCAAATGTCCCAAATGTACAGATTATTATATTATATTATATTATTATATTATATTATATTATTAGTGCTGCTTAAATAGCTTAACCAATGCTTACGGTTAAAGGGAAAATTGTATTGAATCTTCTTGTTAAAGCAAAATTAAATTCAATATGGAGTTCTGCAGCCAAATATAACATTTCAAATGGACAGTCCCCTTTTGACAGGTACATTCCGATATTGCTAATTATCTCTTTCTTCACTTCATTTGCTTTCATGCAGCCTTCAGAAGTGAGTCGGCTGAATGGGTAAATGGGAAGGAGAAGAGAGAGAGAAAGAGAGCGGGAGAAATTGGTATGCATGATTCTGATTTGCCAAGGAGAAGGTCACTTGAACAATCTCATAGGGCCTTTTAGATGATGGCAGGATGAGAGGAAGTGACAGGAAGGTGCACGAGAAGAAGGCTCCTGGTAATGTGTCACCGAGTCTGGCTATTTCACCTCAGCCCTTTGTGAGCGGGACAATGGAGACAGTGAGATAACCTTAAAGTCACCGAGAGTCACTCTCGCATAACAACTTCCCATCTCGGGGCATCCTCCTGGCCGTGTACAGCAGCTACATGGGGGGCTGGGGGGGGGGGGGGGGGGGGGGGGGGGGAGTTAATCATCCATGTCTATGGCCTTTAGCTTCTCTCATTAGCAGCGAGCGGTGGAGCCATACCCGATCCATTAGCAACACCGCTCGTAATGACACTTCACCGGCACCACCGGGCCTGCAGCCAAATAATGCTATTACTACATCCTACATTGGACTGCTGTCGCAAATTCTTACCAGCAGTAAGGGGGAGGGGGGGGGAGAATTAAGCAAAGAATTACATTTCCTTTTTCTGAGCTGAAGTGTGGCGGTAAAGAGGAAGCCCGGTGGCTTTTATCTGATTCCACATCCGTTTGCCCTGTATTGCAGCAGCATTATCATCATCCACCCTTCCTTGTCTGGAACATACACAATATGAACAATTATTATGCATTGGTGGGGGAGGTCCAAATAGTCCATTATAGAAAATATTGAGGCCACACTGCCGACAAGTCATTCTTTATATGCAGGCATGTTGTAATTAAAACACACAGACAAATCATGCCTGAGTGTTCATTCATGCTGCATGTGAACGTGTAACCCAACCTGTGTCACATCTGTAAAACGTCCATCATGGTGCGAGCTAAGAGCCAGTTAAAAGGGGCATGGGGGAAGCGTGACTAAAGGAATGGACGCCACAAGGAAGGGGGCCTTCCCTTTCTTCTCTTTTTGCTCCTCCTTTCATTCCCTGTAGCGACTTGCTTTTTTCTATTTTCCGTCTTTTTCTCAGTTGTGCTCTTGCACATTTGCCTGCCTGTGAAGTCTTGATGATACAGCGGGACATTTCCTGCTCCTCCTCCTCCTCCTCCTCCTCCGCCTCCTTTTTTGCTGGTTTACCTCACATGCTCCTCTGTTTGGCTCTCATGTAGAGTGCACTGGTATTCTTTTGGCGCCCTCCAAAGGACATTGGGTGAACAAAATGAGTTCACAGTAACACACAAAACTCTGGATGTACCATCATTATGAGCCCCAATAAAAAAGTAATCATCAAAATTCAGACAGCAGTTTTATCATTACATTAATATATATTGCACATAATACACAGTGCATAAATATAAATCAAAACTAATGATTACAACAAAATCAACAATGACAAAGCACCTTTCAATTCTGCCTTTCCTTGTCTCTGGTCATTTCTTTGTGACAATTGTTGACGCAAATTAAAACGGGACTTTTATGCAGCTCACCAAAATCCACCTCCGCAGTTGTGGCTATAAAATATTAACAGAGACTCTCCACTCTTCGCTTTTCAGCCACGTTAGTATGAAATAAAAATATAGTCCTCTTAACTCTTAAGCTAATTTCTTGAGTGATTGTTTGCAGGAATGCTAATGCATGTCATTTGTGTGTGTTTCAGTATATGACTGCCGCCGCTGCCGCCGCCGCCGCCGCCGCAGCAGCGCCTATGCAAGGGACCTACATTCCCCAGTACACTCCTGTGCCTCCAACAGCCGTCCCTGTCGAAGTAAGACTTCCAGGCACCGTGTGCGTAGAATCAATAATGGCCAGACAATTTACCAAAAGACTTACTTCATTACTCCTGACAGGCCAATCACTTACGCTCCCATAACATTAACCATTTGTGAACCAACTCACAAATAGCCTCTTAACAAACACATTTTTTAAAGCATACTTTCAATTGCTCTTCTTTTACAAATAAATGCGCTGGCCCACTACCAATAAATAAAAATAAAAAAAGCACAAGCAAAGCAAGCTGACTCAGAGGTTTTACGAGAAACCCTCTATCGCCATAACTTTAAAATTGTCCAGGATGTTATTACCTTACTCAGCATGCTGACTAAGGCAAAAAAGAAAAAAACTTTTACCTGATGTCCTCTTTTGCCTGGACTTTGAAATAACTTAGTATTCATTCATTTGGCTGGCATGCAATGTTTCAATGCATTTTTTTTTTCTTTCTCTTATAGACCATCTTTAGGACCCAAAACCATCATTTCATTTTTCTTTGAGATTTCAAAAATTCAGTGACATCCTTTTATGCTTAGCGGGACATAGTAAATCAGAGTTTTCAGAGGATGGAATCTAGGGACAGCAAATAAAATTGCTATCTCGGGATATAATATCCAAAACACGGTCACCATACTTCCTAGTATTTTACATTTAAGTAGCTTGTGGAGCATATGACAAATCATGAACGCGGAAGAGTGGGAAAGCTGTCTGGCAGCTGACACTGTGGTCATATTTAGATGGACTATCAGTTGTGTGTCAGATGACAGGAGCTCAAGTGAGATGCAGTGCAGCCGCCGCTGTCTCCCTCCCTCCCACACGCACGCACACACACACACACACACACACACACACACACACACACACACACACACACACACGCTTGGGGATTGTAGGTAGCCGATACACACACATCTATCAGCCGCAGCGCTCTGGCTAGCCCCGCAAGCACAGACAATGACAGTTCCCCCTTGACAGACACATTAGTTTCTCCTCTCTTCTCCGAAAGGCGCATGCAGAAGCGGGCGGGAAGGCGGCAGAGAGATGTAGTCGTCGTGTCGCCTCGGGCCCCTGTTTACCGTTTCCATCTTCCTTCCTTCCTTCCTTCCTTCCTTCCTCACCAGTGTCCACTCAGTGGCGGCATTAGCGGCCCAGCGGATATCAATGCATCATGTGGTGTCTGGAGGGCTGATATATAGACACCTTGCAGTATCTTTGAGAGCTTGTTAAAAGTGATTGACATGATGCGGCCAAGCATAGTTCTAATATAAAACAGCTTGTTGTGAACAATTCAGTGAGGGGGGGGGAATCCTCTTTAGCTTTGTGCATATATTAAAAAGAAAATCTGATGGCTCACTCGCTAGCCGGAAAAAGAAATGGCCAGATTCTGTGTGTTATTTCCATTTGTTTTCGAAATAATGACATGCACACTGATCCGTCTGCACTGTACGTTTTTCAATTACGAGCGCGCTGTCTGTTTGTCATCCCAATTTCCTTATTAGCTTCATTATTAGATAAATGACATTTGGAAATGGAAATGTTGTTCACTGCTTAAATGGACCGGCTTCCGCCGTAAATGAAATGTTCAAATTCAAGACAGCAATGCCTGATTATGAACCACCCAATCAAATCCGAAAGCTCTATGGCCACTTTAATCCCATATTTATTATCAAGGGTTAGCCTGCATTATTATTTCTCCAATGATATAGGTTGTATTTGAAGTTGACCCTTGACCTCAATGTGGTCTCTCAGGGAGTGGTGACGGATGCCTCCCCTCAGACTCCCTCATCACAGGAGGTGACTGGCCAGCAGCAACAGATTCAAGTGGACGGTGGCGCCGACCACGTTTCTGCTTACTCGTACCAGTCCAAGTAAGTCTAATGCGGAAAGGTCAGTCATTCCTTATGTTTGTCGTTTCCGACCGCGACACGACTCAATCGGGCGGATGATGTTGTGTAACAGAAATAATGAGTCGGAATATAATATAGGCTTGTGGAATGCATGTGACTATGACACAATAAATGCTTGATGTCATTTCAAACTGAGAATGTAGGGCCAAAAAAAAGATCTTTTTGAACTAGCCTAAAGCATTTTCATTTGGTTGTCTTATTTATTGATTTATTGTGACTATAAAAGGAAATGGCTTTTATTTGAATAGGTTGAATGTGATTTTAATACGTTCCGAAATGCATGTGTCATAAATTGTGTCCTTGCTGACAACTGACGTTTTTGTTGCACTATAAAACCTGATGAGTTAGTTCATTTCAAACGGTCGGAGAATTGCAACAATTCATTTATGTTTAATATAGTAACTCAAATTACAATAACACAGATATTTATTATTGAAGTGGATTAAGCCCGACTTAATTATTACTCAGAATAAATTGACTTTCATTTGCGTAGCTCTATTTGAACTTTGAGGTACATCTTCACATAGTGACGACACAAGGTCAGGAGCAACTTGGGGCTCAGTATCTTGCTTGAGGACATTTCAACATGCTGCAGTTCGGACTTTTGTGACACGTGAAGGTTACGAGTTGAGACTTCCTTGCTACTTGCATGCCTCTGGCAGCAGCATTTGGAACTTTTCTGATTCTGTTCAGACTGCCTCGCTTAGTCCCCAGCCTGGAAGGTCATCTTTATTGCTTTTTCTTTTGCTCTATTTTGATTGCAACTGTATCTTTTCTCTCTCCATGTGTTCTCCTTTCCCATCAGATAGCAACGGCCTGAGAGAATGTTCCTGTGACAGCGTTGCCTTGAGACATAAGGTGGCTGCACTGTGAATGTGAGGGGGGAATGTAGGGGAAGGAAAGGAAAAGAAAAAAAAAAGGAAAAAAAAGAGAAGATTGCTTCCAGATTGCCCAGGCACCAAAAAGAGACACTTTTTTTCATTTTCTACCTGGTCAACTAGGAAAAAAAACAAAAATACAAGGAAGCATTGGATGCTGAGAAAAAGGGTTTGGGATATTGTGGGGGCACAGTGCAAAGAAATGAAATTTTACGTGTGAAAACCTGCCCAAAGGGCTGGGCGCAAGGAAGGTAGGAAATTTTCTCAAAGAAAATTCTCATCCAATTTAACAACAACAACAAAAAAGCAAAAACAACAAAAAAGACAGAAAAAGACAAAAAAAAAAGGTTGAATGTGAAGTTGAAGTTTATTTTGTAATTAGAAAGAGGGAGTCATGTTTGAGATACACACAGAGATTGTCTTCCTCAGATACTAAGCTAAACGTTGGTTTCAATATTTTTTATGTTCTAGTGTTAAATTTTACTTTTCTAGATATATTTGAGAAAAACAAAGTGTTTGTTTGTTTGTTTGTTTGTTTTTGTTGTTTCTTTCTTGAATCTTCATGGCCTTAATTTGAAGGGCGCCAGTGACTTTTTTGCAAGTTCAAGTCTGACGTCTGGTTGGGGGCGGAGTCGGTCGGGGGGGGGGGGGGGGGCAACACACAACAGAAACATAAGCGAATCAGTATTTTGGACCACTTGGAAGGTTCGAGAAACTGGATGTGTCATTTAAAGAGGAAACAGAATCTATCACATAAGCTGTACAGATTTAATAGAGAAGAGCTTTTTTTTCTTTTCTTTTCTTCACAAGAAGAACGCTTTGATAATGATTATGTCAGATGTAACAATGTGTTAAAAGAACTAAATGCCTGTTGCGGAAAGACTTGAGCTCTGAAGAGATTTTTTCACCATGAGGAAGAAAAAAAAAAAGAAAAAAAGAAAACTATAAGGAAACGTCCTGCGTCTCGGATGCAGTCTGTCAGCAAAACGCTGAACTCGCTTTTTTTTATGGTCATCATTATTATTTACCAAGCAATGTTGCTGTCAATGACATTACAGCTTTTTATCTGCCACATTTTACATTTTTTTATGAGCTTTAAGATGTTTTTAGCCCGCTTTGCTTGTCACACTGCGAATCTTAAAAAAAAAAACATGAGAAAAAAATGTATAAAACGTACAAAAATACAAAAGAAAAAAAATGGCAGTGAAACAAAAACAGTAGAGTATAGGAGCTTATGGTTGAGATCAATCAGTGCAAAAGCAATAGAGGAAATTGTTGACAATTTCTGTAGTCTTTCCTAGTTGTGGATCAAATGCAGCCCATGGACGGCCATTTTTATACCAAAGATGAAGATACACTCTGAAGCAGAGGTTGTTGTTTTGGTTTTTTTCCCCGTCTCATTTTAATTTTCTGTTGGTTGTTGTTGATGTTAATGATGTTGTTGATGTTGATATTGCTGTTGTTCTTGTTGTTGATGTTGTTGCTCTCGTTGTTGTTTTTTCTTTGATTTGACCTTGACGGCCGGACCAGTCCTTAAGGATTCTTCATAAGACACGCACGCACGCGCACGCACGCACACACTCACTCACTCACTCACTCACTCACTCACTCACTCACTCACTCACTCACTCACTCACATGTCAAACCGTACTTTGATGCATGATGTGGCACCAGTGGCAGTTTTCTTATTTTCCTTTCATTTTAATGTCACATTGTTGATCAAACAGCCTGAGTGAAAATGACCTCTTTTTTTTCTTAATAACATCATACAGGGGGAATTTGTGTAAACTGATCAAGGAATGTTGCTTACGAAGCCCTGCTCTTGTTTTTTAGCTTCAATTTTTATTTTTTTTTTTGCTCTAAATCAACTCTCTCTTTGTATACAAAGTGATTAACTTGTCTGTCGTGCTTTAAAGACACTCCGAAGTGATTTCTGACCAAAATAAAACAAATGAGGGTTATTAGTGAATTCTTTAGGTCAATTATATTTGAAATACAAATTTCAGAGATTGAAAGCCCACGCACGGTTGACATATTTATCATCATATGACGTTTGTTGTTGTACGAGCTGCCGAATCTGCAATTGGTGTGAAACGCTAAGTAGATACCATGAACCTAACCTGGCTGCCCAGTACAATTAGGCTCAAGTGAGAAGAGGACTAACGGAATTGATGTCACTTTGGGCCTTGACCCAACCCTTCTTGGGTAGCACAAACAAACCACAGGTCATCTCATTGAATCATCCACTAGCTGCCTATGCTTTCATTGACTTCAGCATGCCTGGCGGGCATTTGTGCCCATGTTAAAGCAGCCTTGCACCCCCCAAAGGTTTTTGTCCCTGCTTCACTGGCACCACTAATGTGCAAAGGCCATGGCAGCTTCTAATTTTCCCTTCACTGTCATTCCCTCCCTCGTGCCCCATCTCATGCCCTTTGTGAGTTTTTCATTTTATTTGGTAGTGCAGAAGCAGAACCACAAACCAATTTCAGTCATCCTCCCAATGAGGCTTGACGGGTCCAATTTGTCTCCCTGTGGGACAATAGTATCCACTCCTACGTCCCTCAAGATAACTATTTCTTTCAGAAAAAGGGAAAGCTTTGTGTTTGGTGATGATTGTAATGAAGCTGCAGTTGGTCACCCAACCATTCAAATCCGAAGTCCAGTGTTGCTGCACTTTATTTTGGGAACTGATGGCAATGGAAAAATCAAGAAATGAAATCAGAGGTCCTTGATTGGGTTGAGGTCTGGGGAACAGACCATCCACCAGCGCATGATCTGACGTTGGATCTGAGAATCTCCTCCTGGGACCGAACAGCAGTTGGTGTTCTCCACAGCTTTTCCAGACTCGCTCTTGTCTGTGTTCTATTCTGTGCCAGCCGGCTCTCGTTTGCAAAGCAAACAGGGCACCGTGGCAAATCTGCTCTATCTGATGTTCTCTGAGAAATGCCCATCAGACAGCTTGGCGCCAGGCTGTGAGCACAAGCCCCACTTGTGGATTTTGGATGAATAGGCCACCCTCATGGAGTCTGTTCCTGACCGTTTGAGCACACGCATGCACTTTAGTGGACCGCATTGGCAGTGATCAAGATATCCAGGTCCTTCTATTCTGCTACGTTGTTGCCTACCTGGTCTGCTAGCTTGGTAGCTCCTCCACATGCTTGACACTGCGTTAAAAGCCACAGCTAACGTGGCCCAGGCACATCCAAATGGGCCACAGGTGGAAGGAAGGGTGCTACTTGCTTCTCCTTTGCACAACATTAGGGGGTGAACTTAATTCACCATTGTGCGATAGATAGCATTCAAACTGGATTTCATCCAGGTTGACTTGGACTGTGATGGTTGTGTTTCGCTTATGTTCTCACAATCAAACTGTGCATTTAGTGCCTTTTAACTGAGCTTTCATATCATTCTGTAATTAAGAAGCTAAGCACATTAAGGAGCTTGCTTGAAAACTGTAACATAACATTATCGCTTCGATATGGTGCTAAAGGATTGGCTGTCACTAGCTTGTGCCTTCAACCCCGTTTCATATATGCCCCGCCCATATTTGAAACAATTACCGTTTTATTGCTGACTTTTAATAGCTCCAGAGGTCAAACCCGTAAGATCTCTCACGACAGTCATCCTTGTAACGTTCAATCAAATCAACCTGAGCTCTCTTGAGTTTGCCCTGCCACTCAACCATCCATACCTGGGCTTTACATCTTCTAAAATTCTGGCACATTACAACTCCCCGGTCCCACTTTTATTCCCTCCCTGTCATTTCTTCATCCCCTGCGCGCGCGAGGACTTGTTTTACGGAGCAATTCTGTTTTTCAATGCGCGTAGCTATAAAGTTCTCCTGACATTAATTATCCAAATAGAACTCATAATGCAGAATGTGCACGTTGGCGAGTATAGCCATTCCCAGAAATGGCCTGAGATTCAATAGTAATGGAATTATGAGAGAGGGAAGAAAAACACCACAAATAGGAAGACATGCATCATTTTTGCTAATGGAGAATCAATGCGGGGAAAGAGGCATGGGTTTGCTCCTAGTACACATTTATTATAGTTCCCCATAGATCTGAAATATGAGCGAGCTAAATAAACAGAAGTGCCGTTTTCTTAATGGCGCGCCATCCGGGTGCTTGCTGCAAATTGTGTCTCATTTCCATCCGTTTGTGGCCTCATCCTAAAGGCACCATCAGCATCATTGGCGCATCGTTTCAACCCTGTTCAGGCAATTGACGCTGGAGTCAGTCGCTGGCTCGTCGTTCAAATGTGTACACTCACTGCCCTCTGCAGGTGGACAATTGGCATTCAAGGGAGTGTGGATGCGTCCGAAAATCAACTCATTGCAATTGTTAGTCTTAAAAGTAACACTAAAATGAACTGCTGGAAGGCTGCCACACACGATGGCTCCAGGGAAGGAAAACAAAACAAAAGAATCGACTGTCGCTTTAACCAGATTGTACTGAGCAGCCAGGACAATGACAACATTTTTTGCAGTTCAATGTTGATCGTGACGCTTTTTCATTTTCCTGGTACTCTAATGTGGTGACAAGTAAAAAATACACAAATATCAATCGTCATGGTGCTTTTCAGTCCAAGCATATTTAAGGGGGGCAGTGCCCCCACAGACCCTCTTCTAACTCCGCCAGTGGGGTTTGTTGACAATATCCTGCAGTAATGACCCTCATTTGTTTATCACATCAAGCCTTCATGTATTTTAGAACGATGCTAGCGGAAACATGCAGTAAACGTTGGCAAATGAAATCTAGGACAACCCTAACTGGATGTTCTGCACATGTACGTATATACTGAGATATTTGATTCGAACAAAAAAAAATGACAAAAAAGGTGTTGTATCATCATCCTGTTTTCCCCTCACAGTTTTAAAATGATGTGCTATTTTTTTTTCTTCTTTTCAGTCTGTCACTCCGCTCTCAGAATCTCTTCAGCTCTTCTTAAGTGCGTTAAGTGCGTCACTCTCATTGCACACGAGGCTGCTCCTATTTGTTCACTTACTTTCACCATCGGGTGGAAGCGAGAGACGTGGTTCAATAACTCATCACATGCCAGGCTAATACACACACACACACACACACACACACTCGCATAATGCACCAAGAAAATTGCTCCGAGTGCCCTGGCCAAAACACACACACACACACGCGCACAGAACCCAGCAAAAACAGGGACCTCCTGCTTTTTAATTGATGCTTCGGTTGACTTTTGATGAAAGCTATTGATTGGCCACACAGGGCTCGGAGCGCAGTCATGAGTTAAATCAGCTCCTTGAGAAATACACCATGCATCAATCACTAGGAAAAAGGCTGACCAGGTTGTTGTTATGAAGCGCCGTAGGTAGAAGAGGGGGGAAAAAAAAGAGAAAAGAGAAAACTGCTACTTGGACAGCAGAGCGACTTTTGTTTTCTGTTGCTTTCTATTGCTTTTTAGTTTTGTTTTTTTACTTCACTTGTCTTCAGCACCAGGCAGGCAGGCAGGCAGGCAGGCGGGCAGGCGGGCAGGACGTGTTCACGCCTCGCACATGCTGCTCAGTGTGTGTGATCTTTGAGAAGCTATCTGTACATCTGTGGATGTGAACTTGGATTTAATGAGTCTTTTTTTTCTCTCTCTGATGAAGCTTTCAATAAAAAAAAAACTGTCAAAAAGCACCACAGACTGCTGTTATCATTCAATTTGCATCATGTGGGTATTTATGGAGGCATTCATTATGCAAACAACTCCCGTCATTCTCATCTCAGAGGACCACGTGTTATCTTTTCCATATCTGCAGTGGAAGCCCCGTTATTAGGCTGTGCTTGATGGCACCTGCTACACGCTTGACCTTGTATCTCCACATCCGACTCGTAATTACAGCCTTGGCAAATGGAGCCCCCTGCCCCCCCCCCCCCCCCCCCCTCCTTGATGGGATTACCCCCGATCACAGCTCAAGCGTACTTGATTGGGCGTAAAGTGGTCATAATCAAAGATGGAGGAGCATCCCGGTGGTTGGGGAGCCAATCGATGGCAATCAATCTTCCTCTTCACTCTTATTTAAGCCCAATCAATCGGCGTCCTTGTCACCACCCGGAGACGCCTGTACAGTCGATACGGGCGGATGCAGTCGCCGCTCGCTCGCCTGAGAGCTTCTTCCCCCAGCAAGATGAAAGTAATGAGGGGGCCTCTTTCAGACGAAGGACATCTTAATAGGGAACAATTGACTCCTTGAAATGGATGTGTACATGCTCTCAAACGTGTCAGGATGGAAGGAAGACGTATCTTGAGCCAGCCCAATAGTGATGCCTTGGTCACCAACGATCTGGTTCTTAGAGCTCTTTGAAGCCAAACAACCTCCTCGAGGTATATATGTATGTACGTATATACTTGAGGCCAGAAACGTGCGGCAATAACTTCCTATCAGCAATTTAAACACTTTCAAGTACATCGAAGTATCATATGGTGTTTTATGAGAGAGATGCACACCTCTAATAAATCTATATCTACGTATATAGCAATATATACTAGATATAGTAGACTGGTGCTCTGAGAACAATCTCGCTCTGAACACCAAGAAGACCAACGAGCTCATCATAGACTTCAGAAGACACAGCCCTGAGCCAACTCCCCTCTTCATCAACGGCGAGCAGGTGGAGAGGGTCCACAGCACCAAGTACCTGGGCGTCCACATCTCTGACCGGATCTCCTGGTCAGAGAACATCACCACCATCGTCAAGAAGGCTCAGCAGCGGTTACACTTCCTGAGAGTCCTCAGGAGGTACAACCTCAACACCGACCTGTTGCTGACCTTCTACCGATCTTCCATCGAGAGTCTACTGACCTACTGCATCGTAGTATGGTTCGGCAGCTCCACCGCCGCTGACAGGGAGAAGCTGCAGAGAGTGGTGAAGGCAGCCCAGAGGATCATCGGCCGCCCTCTCCCCTCCCTTACGGACATCTACACTACCCGCTGCCTCAGCAGGGCTAAGGCCATCTCAGCGGACAGCTCCCACCCTGGCTCCGCCCTGTTTGACCTGTTGCCCTCTGGAAGACGCTACAGGCAAATGAAGACCAGGACAAACAGACTCAGAAACAGTTTCTTTCCCCAAGCCATAGCCGCCCTCAACTCCAGCCGACACTGATGACACTTTCCTCCTGCACTATTACTGCACTTTGTCCGCACTACTGTTTCTGATTATTTCATCTACTTTTCTACTAGTCGATTACTTACCTACTTGTGTCTACCTCATGCACTGGATGGAGGTCTCCAATTTCATTGTACTATGTAGAATGACAATAAAGGTTTTCTGATTCTGATTCTGATTCTGATATTTCTAATACTATAGTGAATACCGAAGTCCCACTTAAAATAAACAGATCACACCTCATGTAATACGATACGTATATGGATACGTCTTTTACCGTCTATTACTGTCTTTTGAATTTTCTCTTTTTGAAATGTATTAAACATGTTCTGTTCAAGAGCCTCTGAGATCAGCAAGAGCCCGTATCTGTCAGCTTCATGCCCTTGTCAACTCCTCCTAATCTTTCCATATCCCTCTCTTGCCGTCTTCTCAACGACATGGCTTTAGAATGTGAGATAAGGCAGTGAAATTCCCCAAATTCCGTCTCACTCCTCTGGAGCCTAATAGCGGTTTTATCAGGTTCTAGAGATGTAGCAGAGCAGAGCACCACAAGGGTGCAGCATACCAACACTGATGTTATCTTTGGGTCGAGCTGAAAACAGAACACGCCGCACGCACTCCAACCAACCGCAGCTGGATACAGATCAAGAACATCTCCACGTCAAGCGTTTGCCATCTGCTGAATGCTTCCATTGATTGAGAAGGAAATGTGTACATACGTATACCCTCCTTCCTTGCTGTACAAATAGGACAATCGACTTGTACGTGTGTAGGATTAACAAACCGAGAAGCTGGTGTTACAAACTGAGCTGATGGCAAATCTTGGCTACTGGCATCTGAAGACAACTACATCCCATACTTGTCTGACCTTGTTGGTTAGAAGATTTATTATTCATGCACATGTAATGTACGTATACATTATATATGTAAATACATACATCTATAAGTGTATGTATCTTTATATATGCGTGTGTGTGTGTGTATTTGTGGAACTTCCGTGTACGCCTCAAGCACTTTTTGGGATTCAATCAACAATCTGCAGTAGTCAGCAAGCAAACAGACACCTGGTGCTCCCTTATTAGCTTATACAGCACTAAAAGAGTCATAATTAACCAAAGTGGGACTCTGCATTGCCGTGCTCGACATATAAATGAAACGCACAAGTCTTTTCAGGCCTGCTTTACGACTCACCTCAATATGCGTGTATTATATTGAAAGTATAGTATATGCAGAAGGGAATGGTCTCCATTTTCAGTCTTTCAGAAACATTTCTGCGACCCTTTCTAGCCTCGTGCACGTCAACAACATTTGACTAAATATTCTGAGAGCCCCTGGTTCACATCAGGCAATGCTTTTTGAGAGAAGAAAAAAAAAACTGGTGAATGATATGCTTTTACAGATAAAATTAATGCTTGTAAAAATTGCAAGTCTGGGCAACTGTCAATTTTACCAGAGCACATTGATTTATAGCTCTTGCTCTCTCTCGCATACAAACACTCTAAATAAATGCAGAATGCCAGGTGTGGGTATATATAAGTACATATATGTACGTATATGTAGATATGTATACTATTCGTATATATGTATACTATATGTACATGTATGTATACTATAAGTAGATCTGTACATACATTTCTATCTTAAAGGCCAGCTCTGTCCATCTGTTAGCACTGGGAGAGAAGAGTAATGATGATTCCAAGGTACCATGACTGACACACACCCTATAAAATAGTATTTTTGAAGTTTTTCTTGAAGTGGAGAGTCCAAAGTTTTCTTTTTTTTCTGCTTGTCTGTCCGTCTCCACTTCTCAAGATGACAAACGATCAAGACACGTCGTGGCCCGCATCAACAATGCATTGCCTGCGGCAACGCACTCGCTCAAATCTCAGCTCCATTCCCCATTTTCCGATGATGGATTACCGACGGTGTGTTGCAGGGATCAGGAGCACGGCCAAGTGCGTATTGAATGCTATACTGACATTAGTGGAACAATTGTTTCCCGGGAGGCAGCACGGGAGGTATTGTTGTTCCCCAGGTGGCAGAGTGTGCCAAAAGCCCAGTGAGGTGATCGTGAAAGCGACACCTTGTGACTTTGACGTTAATGTCCCACTTTGTCAGCCACTGCTTTGTAACCAATTGGACTTGCTCAAAAGATGTTGTTTGAAATGTCACCATGCACACTTCAGACTCCATTTTTGTCTATTCTGTACGGAATTGTCTTCTGAAGCCGGGTAAATCATTTGAAGCCATTTTTTTTGTATTGGTTGAGCTAAAAAAAAAAAAAAAAACAATAGCAAAGTGTGTAAACTTGATGCTACTATTCCAGCAGATCCGAATACACTGACCTTTTGTCTCTTTCCCATCAAGCCAAAAGGCAAACAGGAAATGATAATAATAGCATTGGCATTGTTTCTAAATTTCAAATTGAAAGGCGAGGGAGCACCATGAATGTATCCAACAATAAATTAAGTTAGCTTGCATGGTCACGGTTTGGCTTTGTTTAAAAAAAATATTTATTTACATTATTGCTTTTGATAGCTGCATATTTGAACTTGTAGTGCAGGAAAAAAATCGAATTCAAAATGTTAGCTGCTTATGTGAATTTCATTCCTCACAATAGGTTGGATGTAGTCCATCAGATGTTGAGTGAGTTTCAAATAGTTCACCGCCACCACCGGGGGAAAGTGATGTGAGCTACGGCAACAATGAGAAACCAGTAAATAGTTCCGTAATAAAACACGGGAGACTCAACATGCTCCGGGGGCTGACCTGGCACGCCGCTCGTGCAGATTTGTGAAACTGTGAAGGGAACAATGCTATAGATTTGTAAGGCCATAAAATAAAAAAGCTCTAGCCTCTGGAAAATCTAATGGCCTCCGAGTGTGAGCTCCGTGTGCTAAATCAGACCAACAGCCAGGGAAGAAAAGATGAGGAGGCATCTGTACTTTTAAACTCGTTGGCCTGTCCATCAAAAGTTGGTTCAAAAATATTGGCTCATTAAAATTAGAATCAGGAGATATTCTAATTAGAATGAATTCAAGCTGTTGAAGAAAATATATGCAAATGATCATGATGTTTGTTTTTATTGTTGGTTTTTCCGTGTACCTTGTTCAATGTTGCTTTTTGTTTCCACTTTTGTCGTCGGCATTGTTCCTCGTGTCGATCAATCAGCGTCCACCAGCCACTCGGTTCAATTTTTCTTTGGCTTTTCTTTGTTACTTTTGGTCTTGTTTGTTTATCCTTTGGTATGAGTCTTCCTTGTGCCGTTTGTTTTCTTTACTTTTTTTTCCCAAGGTTCATGCTTCCTGCATCACTACAGTTTGCTTTTTCGTCTTTTGTTCCAACTTGATCACATCATCCTGCTTCATTTTGTGTCAACTAGGGCATGCGACCAACAACAAAAACTAACTTAGCAACTTTTCCAAGTCAAAAGTCGTTAATGCCAACTTGGACCACCAAAACACTTCAATAACGATCCGTAAATTCTCAGCATCTCAGGTAAGTATTTATTTAAATATTTCTTTTTGTTGTCATGTCATGAGATAAATATTTCCTGACCAATGTGATTTCTAATACTGTTATTCAGTGTTGTTTTAAAAATAGCATTGAAAATATGATTTCTCTGCCTCCAATTTTTGCCCTAAAATAACACATTGTATTTGTTCCTGTTCTCCGTATCAGGTTCCATGTTTTGACAGCATGGTAAGAGAATGGCGCCTATATGACAGAAGTCATGCCCTCCCTTGCACGAATAACAATGGCCATGATACTGGACTGGACTTGGTTGAGGCCATCAAGCAGGGGGAAATAGCCTACTATAAATACATTACAAGGGCTGTGTCGGAGTCTACGGCCACTTGGCCGTCCGTCCTGGATTTGAGACTCTCCCAAAGTGTAAGCAAAGGAAATAAATGATGTGTGGCACATGTGCAGCACACATAATGACATACATAAATAGCGTCGGCACAGCTGAAGTGGATACCTCTCTCCCTGTGTTTCCTCCTCGAGGCCAAATGTTTTGGAATCTCTCCAGAACGATGCCGCATTACACGTGTTATGTCTGCGGCAGACCAAAATCATGCTCCACTACAAAAGAAATCTAAGAGGGGCTTGAACTTTCTTTCGTAAGTACTTCCCTGTCATTTATTAATGCTGCATGCGTGTGCGGAAGCAGGTCAGCATCTTTCCATGTACATATTTGCCCGGTTGAGGCCCAACTCTTTCATTAGTGAGCCATAAATGTGTTTACAAATGGACGCCACTGAAATGTTGGAAACAGAAATGTTGGTCTTCCTGAAGAAAACGAAAGTGTTAAGTTAAGGGTTCGCTTTTAGTGTTTTGGCTCTGCGTAATATTCTGAAGCCATGGAAAGTGTGTGTGTGTGTGTGTGTGTGTGTGTGTGTGTGTGTGTGTGCGCCGTCTTAGTAAAAACCAAACAGAATCGGTTCGGTTACCATGGTATCAGCTGGACAACAGGGGTACACAGTAGGGAAGATTAAGATGTGCAAACTGGAGCTGGCTCACGCTGTATGATGTTACCGTTCCAGAACATTCCTTTTTCCAGGGAAGTATAGAAAACTTCAAGAGGGATTGAAATAAACAAAAGCCAAAAGGGAGAGGCATGGAAAGAGTCGTGGTGATATAACGTATGTATGTCTGGACACCATTGGCAGGCAGCTGCTCCCAAAGACATCTGGAGAGCTCATTAGGCAACCAAAAAATGGCCTCACCCTGGAGTGTCTATTATAGTTGATAGAAATACAATCGGTGCGCTGATAAGAAGACAACAAGGGCGTCTGAGATAGTACATCATATTTTTTTACAGCATTTCTGTTTATTTGATCAACCCAGAGTT
This sequence comes from Syngnathus scovelli, assembly GCF_024217435.2. Lineage (NCBI taxonomy): Eukaryota > Metazoa > Chordata > Actinopteri > Syngnathiformes > Syngnathidae > Syngnathus > Syngnathus scovelli. The sequence goes on from NC_090865.1 coordinate 877,500, forward strand.
CAGAGCAGAATGTTGTTTATGGCAAATGCACTGATTGGATGTTTTGGTAAGACTCAGAGTGAAAATTCTTTTTGGCCTATATACGTATATTATTTTGTTTTTTCCAGGGAGGTTTATAGTCGTCTAAACTATTCTTTTGAAATACCTTACATAGTTGGGCACTCCGATTTCCTCTTTTAGTGCACTATAAATTGTCTACAGCACAATAGGCCCACAAAACAAAAGCCCAAAAATCCTAGCCTGTAATTTTCTGGTTGATCTCAGGTGACCAAACTGTGGCCAGAAGTAGCAGCGGCAGTTTTCCTGCGCATACAATACAACAACAAGCAGCTGCCACCATCATTGTTCTTGCCCTCGGGCCAGCGGTCTGATTATGCAAACGGAACGGGGGTCAATCGGGAAATCTCATCTCGATAACGACAGCTAGAGCGGCACGTATCCACTGCGTGCACCCTCTTTTCCTTATCCGATTGGAAACGTCGAGCTGTCGCTAGCGAGGTCTCGGCGGAGGGAGGGAGGGAAAGGAAACCTCACCTGGCTTCGCAGCTGCGCATGAAACAAAGAGCTTACACAGCAACCTGGGGTAGATACAGTAAGTTGAGCCAGCCAGAATAACATTGCCTTTTAATGAAGCTGGATCACGCTGGCTGCTTTAAAAAAATACAACTGCAGGAAGGTGTATTTCCTCTGCAGAATTGGAGGAAAAGGTCGAGCATTCAGCAAAAGGCCCGTTGAAGTAAGACACAAGCTCTTAATTGAGAATGATTGCCGTACTTTAACTTTGACATTTATTTTTTCTTTGTCACAATTTTGAACAGTCCCCAGCTGCCTGAATACAAATGAAAACTGCTGGGTCAAAAATGAGCCGACCTTTTTTTTTGTTTTCTAGTAGGGCACTGCCCCATTTGCCCCGAAAGCAAACTCACGACTGGCTCCATTTAAGGTCAGTTGGGGATACAGTGACCATTTCAAAGTAGTTCATTGCAGGCCAATTTATATTATACATATTGTATTTGTATTGAATTATTTCATTTCTTTATATTTCCTACCAGTATTAACAAAATAAACAGCAAACGTATCTCCAATGGATGTTTCAGATTCGACTCGTTGATGAAAAGCAATCCGAAACGCCAAAGGTCTATTTTTCCTCAACTATCTAAATTATCACGTTATCAGGAGAGGTTGATGGGAGTATGCTCCTTAAGGACTTTCCTCTGCAAGGGAGCTGGCAGTGGCTCTGTTTGGATAAACACACTCAGATCTGGCAGAGCGAGATAGTGCCGACTTTCCACGTAATTCACTGGCTTTGATGAAAACGTGTGAAATTGATGCCTTTGTGCAAATGGGAAAAACATATCACATTTGGGACACGTCATTGCTTTTGCTTCATTACCTGGTATTGGCTAACTTCTTTTTTCAGCGCACAATGAATCTAAATTTTAAATCAAGCTGCACATGTGAATCAAATAAATGGTTTCCTTAAATACTTGATATGCTGCATAGCTTTCCTCGAATGGAGTGGACCAAGAATATTTATCACTATCCTTTCTTGAATTAATGTTAGTTTTAGGATTGGATCCTGCGTGAAGCACCGAGCGCATGGCTATGTTTCGATTTGCACTTCTTATCAGTGTTGGGTCACGGTGGTATTTCCTGTCTCTAACAAGAGCAGAAGGTGGCACAGGATGAGAGCTACTTCCTTTGTTGGCACACCCAACATGCACCCACTGGATGCATCCACTCGCCTCTGCAGTGCACGGTGACAGCTTGCCCGTAGTTTGATTTCATTGCGCAGAGGTCAAACGGACTTAGCTCAAAGAAGTTCTACTTGATGTTGTTTCTCTCTGGATGGATCTTTACATGCGTTTTGCGAAGGGCAGACTGGGTGGGGCTGCTGTGACGTTGTATATTCCACTTTTTTCTTTTTTGGAAACTGTATATATATGATTCATCTCAATCTTGAGCACACGTGCCCCATTGGTGGATCTCATGGTAGAAAATGTGCAGATGTGGTCCAAATGAATACAAGCAGCTGTTGCAAGCAGGGAGGGAGGGCTCACCCATCAAACACTGGGATGCTGTATATTTATTAGAAGTGGCTTCCTTGGGGAACCATGATCACCGGGTTTGCTCTGCGAATGTATTTGGACCATAGCTGCTTGTGTTGCAAGATGACTTGTTTTTGAATCCACCCATTCTCGCTCCCATAATGAATCAAGTGGAAATTGACATTTGCATTCAGACCACTGCCTCATTAGTCAGAAAATGCAAGAAATGATTTGTTTTTCATCATCAATCACTTCATTTATCATTATCAAACAGACCTCTGGCCTGTTGAAATGAAATTCGAGGCCACTGATAATCATCTCCAAGTAAATTGGAGATGTGTAATTAACAAAACATTTGTTGGATATTTACTGAGAAATAGATACGAGATGTTAAAATTGGCTATATTTTCAAATGTTACCAGATTCCAATTCCAATGAAGCCGTTTGGCTGGCACAAAAGCCCAATTTAAACCTGTTAATATTTTTGATGCACTTTTTCTCCAGAGTGGCATGATTTTTTTGATTAATCCTGTTATAAAAACTGTTGCCGACTATTTATTTCTGGCAATTACAGAGTGCAAAATTGCAGCTGTAATTATTTTCCTGCAGATGTAACTTGAATGCAGTGAAACATTTGTAACTCTGCCACACCGGGACAACCTCATTGCTTACTCCTATTGAGGCATTTTATTGAGGGTAAGTAATAATTACATTTTCTTTTGGCAAAAATATTCTTCTCTCTGTAATTTGGGTTTCGTGAATGGTATGATCATCGTCTTCGTCGTTTGCTGGCCACAGACCAATGAGAGAACGTACTTGTTAGCGTGTGGTACTTTTGAACAGATGCCAATCATCAACTTTTGATGTAAAGGAAAATATGAAAAGACAAATGAATAATTGTTTTGGAGGTTTGAATTGAATCAATCAATCTTGGGCAGGAAATTTGAAGTGCACATTCACATGAACTTGAGTGAGAAACAGGATGCTTTCCTATTACACAAAATGGTGCTGGGAATACTTGCTCACCATGTTGGCCCGCTTTCCAGAACAAGTTTTGGCAAAGTTGTGCCCATTCATCATGTTGACTTGTCCCCAAACAATAGCGCCAAAATTGTCGTGATCTTGTAGCTTGTAACCTTTCACAACTTTGAATATTAACTTTCCATTCTTTGTCATGTTATGCGAGGAGTTAGAAGACAGAGAGAGTTTGTCGCTGTTAGAATAAGCCATTGTGCATCAGGAAAAGCGCACTAATTCACTGTGTGGGTGAGATTGTGTAAGACCCGCTAGCTGCCCTTTTCAGAATCTTCTGTGTGTTGGAAAAGTGTGTGCAGAAACAAAAATCCAATGTTGGTGCTATGCTAGAGATCATTATTCTTATATGGCGCATAGATTGACAGCAACATGGTGGATGGACATGAGTCAATCCTTCTGTTTGTTTTCTGTGCTTCCAGAGATCAAATGCAGATTCATCTTTCTCGGCACTCTTTTGCAGAAATGTTGAAAGCTCGCAACCTGCATTGAGTGCTGTCAAGGTTTTGACATCAGTTTGAAAAAAACAAAATTGGGACAAATAATCCTTTGTCACTCTCAGACATTTAATTATCTTCATTAAAAAATAGATAAAGCTGTCGCTGAGGTGACATTTTTCTCAACAAAATTACAAAGAAAAGGGAAATGATATTTTTGGTGCCAATATGGTGGAGGGATTTGAAAACTAATAGGGCAGAAGTAACTCCCAAAATCTGATCAAACACGATTTGGGGCAAAAAATGAAGTTGTTGCCATCCTTCCAGGAGGGACATTAAAGGCTAAGCAAAAAAATGTGTGTCTACTGCACTATGTGAAGAATATTATGTATGTAGGCAACACAACTCTGGAATTTCAGCATGGGTTTTTTTTTTTGATCAAATGTAATCACGTCGTACTTGTTTGCCATCAGAATTATCTCAAGGCATGTGTCCAGAGATTTGTCATCAAGTTTCTCTGTTTGCTTTTGCACTCAAGCAAAGAAGCTTAGTGGGAATGCCAAGCACCTGCTATTGAACATAATACCGCTCAGGATGTTTGTCTCACTTTTGTTTATCTGTGTTTGTGCAATGAGGTGGAAACACATTTCAAAGGCACAACAACGGCAAAGAGAAAGGCATTTGAGAAGCACACATAGAAAGGTGCCGAGTGAGTAAGTGTCGCCTGTTTGTTGTTGTAACCGAGCAGATGAAGCTAATAAGTTAGTTTGTTTGAGTTTTGAGGTTAGCGAGAAGGAGGTGGTTGTGATTTTATGAGGGAATGGTTGTTTTGGGCTCACAGTGCAGCCGGATCTCCACCTTGTGGCTTGGACACCATCTTGCAGTGCTAAACTCCTGCCTGGCAGACACGCTACAGCGAGCAGGACACGCACACACCCTACGGCCCACACACGCATTCCCTAGCAACTAATGTAGAAACAGTAAAAAAAAAAGTGATTTTCATGTGCCCTGCGTGGTGTTTTCGACAAAAGTGCTCACCGGAATCAATAGAAAAGTTGTTTAATAAAAAACGAGTGAGCCAGCACTGGCTGGGAGAAAGGGGAGGACGTCCTGTGTGGGGAGTGAAAAGCTCCAGGGTCACAAGGTCATGACTGAAAGCTGACATCAGTGCTCAAGTATGCTGAGCAAAAAAAAAAAAGAAACCCACACCTACGCAATAATGGCAGAAAAAATATGAGGGTCATAATAGACTTAACCCTCGTGGGGTTTTAATAAAAGTATGAGATAAGAAGATCACAAATTGAGGATGTCTGGAAAGTCCCTTGGAAAGTGTTTCCATTAGTATGTTTGCCATAGAATACGTACAAAGTCCCAATCTGGTTTGTGTTTGCCCAGCGGTGTGAATCAGACGGATGACGATAGCTGCCTTCGTCTTGCCTCACAAAAATGTAGCCCACCACTGAGTCAACAGAGGGAGGGGACAAACAAAACAAAACAAAACAAGAAAAACCAGGCCCAACTTTTCATTTTAGACGCTTATCTGCTATCAATTTCCACTTATTGCAAAGTAGCTGATTCAAGACAATCTAAAAATGAGATCAATTTAAACATGCAATGGTGACCAACAGGCAGCGGGTTGCCCCAACGACCACCAGCAGCCCGAGGGAGGGCCTGTTCTAAAAATAGATCACCAGTGATGAGCCAAAGCCATTATAAGGATGATGTAAAAGTGAGCAATTGGAAATGGACACTTGCAGAGATTTATGGAAGAAAAATGGCTGCATATTGGTTATAGTAGATATAGATATCGTTGTCAATAATATCATGTAGCTCTCGGTTTTAAAAAGGCTGATAAGAAGTGATGACGTATTGTTGGTCTTTCTCAAGTTATTATTTTCCCAACATTATTAAAGCGGATTATTCTGGATGAAATATTACCGCAAAAAATGGTAAAGGAAGAAAAAATACGTGCTGATCAGGATTAACTCTGGAGCTAATCCTTTGCCGCTCACTCAAGTGAGGTCTCGCAAGGTATGATGAGTTCACGCATGATGTGCACATTTTACTGGAAGGCACTGATTTAAATTCCAAAGTTTTAGAGGCATTTTTTTTTTAATAAAAGGTCAAATTCCATACTGCGTGACCTCAATGGAATTCAACTTTAGAAGTCTCATTCTTGCTATGTAAATTATAAATTGGTGGTGGTGTAAATGGAATGGCATTCGACCTCTGCTTCATCAAATCAAAAATAATTGGGGACACTTTGACTGCAGTTCAAGGTTGCAGGTTGGCGTCCTCGAGCAAGATTCTTATTAACCAAAAAAGGCCACCACTTCAATTTTAGAAACACGCATATTTTGCACAAATTCACACATTTTCTTCCATATTTAAATGGCATTTTTGTTAAACATCTGGTGAGGAAGTGCGCGCTCCTATGCCCCGCCCTTCCCTAGTATTTCGCGACCCCCCCCCCCCCCCCCCCCCCCCAATTCATCATTGAATCTGCCCATCCTAATTTAACGCTTCCAAAAAATACAGATGATGCGACCTTCACGTTGAACCACTACACTTCTCGATTTGGGAAGTAATTTGAAGGGTAAAATAAAAACCATAAAAACTGTGGAAGGTAAGGTCAGTAAGTTATTTGCAAACATGTCATTTCAAGTTTTGCCTTGCCTCCTAATGATATGCTTCAAGACATTTGGGAGCAACGTGAGCATGACTAAAGGAGGAGGAAAAAAAAAATGTCCAGCCCCTCAGAAGATTTCCTGTTTCATGAAGTGCTCGTACAGTGAGTCATATAGAGAACGTCCTAGCCATTTGTGTTGACTCTCTCACTGCAGCTGAGGGGAGCAACAAGCGGACCGAAGAAAGTTCGCTTAAATCTGGATATTAACTCCGCGTCAAAGCTTCGGCTAATTAATGAGAAAGAGAGGGGGGCATTGTCCGTTTCTTCATGGAGCTACTTCGCTTTTCCGCTTTCTGGTATGGAGCGATACTCTTTGGTAGTATTGTGCTCGAGCAAGCGGGTGAGTTGAACGTTTACTGTCAAAAAAAAAAAAAAGGGTTTTGCAGCTGCCAAAGTTAATTCACTGACACTTTTGTGCTGTTTGTCCCTTTTGAAAAATTCAAACGGTGACTTTTACGCAGATGTTTGAAGCGCGCTGTTTTCTCTTTGTAACTTTTTGTTTTTAACTAAAGTTGAAGACGGCTTGAAATTGTCAATGGTGGGGTTTTTTCAGTTTATTTTGGAGTGGGGTTGTCTTTTAAAGCAACGGTACACAAGCTCCACGGGGCGGACTCGTATCCAGTCGTATATGTCCATCTTTGGTGCGCTTCTTTGGTGCGCTCTGGCCACGCATTACTTACAGGTCGAGCCTGAGATGAAAAAGACACTCTTGTGCATTCATCTGTGTCATTCTCGGGAGGCCGGCCGGCCGGCAGCTCCTAATCCGCCTCCCCTCTCCCTGCAATTAGATGAAGCCACGGGTGACAATTACTACCATTCACCCTTTCTAAAGCCACCCCGATGGCTTTAAATGACATTTTTGTTTTTGCAGAGGGCTTGCACTAATCATCAAACACGATACGGCCCCAGCAGAATTGCTGTCAAAAGTTGCGTCATCATAAGAAGACAAAGCAGCTACATCCTGCTTTGTCTTTTGTGTGCATCTGTCTTAAGGAAGCTTTGCATTGCAGGAAGAGGATGCATGCTTTGCTCTGTGCTGCAGGTTGTACAAAGCTCAGGGCGCTAACCCCAAGGCCCGAGTAGTGACTGACAAAGAGGCCTTTTGTGGCAGCGCGTACACTTACTTTCCCTCCTACCAGTGTGAAGTCAGGCATGTCCAAACAGACAGTGAGCGTCAATCTTCGCAGCATTTCAAGATGGCTCAACAATTAGAGTGCACAGACTTACTGTATATATGATTTTGAGGACGTGTGTGTGTTTACATTTTTATTCTAGCGCATAAAAAACATTTCTTATTTTCCCCCTACCACGAGAAGTGTCAACATTAATCGAATAAATTCAATTAAATTGAATTTCCAAGTTATTTAGTGGTGCTGGGCAAAATAGCAACTTGTCGAAAAACAAGTTAATTTAATATTTTCTTGTTTTGGGGGTGCAGCAATAGTGCATGACAAGCTACATGCCGCAGTTACAAATAGGTTACCAATATGGCAAAGCAAAATAAACATAACAAAATACAGAATGGATCTTTTCCAGAGTCAAACTTTCACCAACATTAACGGCAGAAGTTAAGCGATCAAATTGATGGCTTCCACGAACTATTTGTCTTTTGACAAGTACATTCATAGACACATTTTGACTCGACTGACTGACTTTTACTTTCTGACTGGTATGCATGCCAAATGAGCAACATCCCTGCGAGTGTGAAGATATCTGCTTTGTTCTTGGCTGTCTGGCTTTTGTCTCCACGATAATGATCCAACCCTCAGGCACTCAGCCGCAATGGTGTCTGTCTGCTGGCTAAGTCAAGTCAGAACAAGAGCAAAGGCGCTGGATGCAACTGAGTTCTCCACGGTACTAAGATTTCCTTAAAGACATTTAAATGTCAGGAGGGATGTAGCTTTTTTTTAAAATTCCTTCTAATCTAGGGCTGTCACGATCCAATAGTTTTAGAATCGATTATTCTAGCAATTATTCCATCGATGAATTGAATAATCGGATACAATTTTATTTGCATTATTTTCAAGTGTATTCTTTTTGTCTTCCCCAATCACTGTATATTAACCAGTTATTTTGGTTTCTTTGGTATTATGTAATGATTAAAAAACTATTTAGCATTATCCCACAAGAAAGATTGTTGGTCATGGTTTTCCAAAGTGAAAGCAGATATTTGCAAATGTCTTCTTTTGACGGACCAAATTGTCTGTTTCTTCCCAGATTCATATATAATAAAGGTTCGAAGACTATGCAAGTTTTGCGACGTACAAGCAACCGTCTGCACGGGTCAAGGAAGCTGCGAGGTGGAGTGTGACATCACCTCCATCTGCACCCATGACGACGACGTGTGTGTCGCTATTTGGTAAGGCTCCTTCCTCGCAGAGCTGAGGTCATGACACCCCATCACAAATACAACATACTGTCATAAAACGATCTGGTTCATGTTGGAGTCATTCATTTGACCTTTGAACTGTCAACAAGAACAATGAAGATGACTATTGCGGACTAAATTTGCCCTTGCTCATATTGACAATAGTATCTGAAAACGTGCAGATAAAACCACATTTGGTGAATGACACCATGCTTGACCCGTTTTTTTTTGTTTGATGTCTACTCACAAGGAGGAAGAAGGACGACAATGTCACATTTGACACCGTCTGCCACAACCCGGCTGAGAAGTTGTACGGCCTGGTCCTGGACGACTACAACAACAGCAAGTGTGAGATGAAGGAAAGGAAAGGCATGGGTTCAACCTTCTTCATGTGCTCCTGTTCGGAGGACGAGTGCAACGAACGGATCATTTTTAACACTTGTAAGTTGCAGCACTTGTCATTTTAATTCATACCACAATTAATTAGGTTTGTGTGTGTTTGGAAGAACTTTTTTTTTTTTTTCAAGCGTAGCCATCGAAAACACTCCACAACCCCCACAGGAAGTTGGAATTTGCTTTCGCCGATCTTTCACAACTCAGTCTGCTTACGTCATAGTCAGAGTTGACCCAGTATTCTAATATCAGTAGCTGTCAGTCCAGACATGCTCTGCGTTTTCCTCCAACTAAATAATTACAAACTGTTGTTTTTAGTCAATTTCAAGAAGTAGCATAGAGATCTAATATTTGTAATGTCGGTCAAATATTTAGTCAGACTGTATGGCATTTTCACTTCTTTGAATGGCTCGTGATGAATACTAATGTCAGCAGCGAAATTCATTTTTTGCCACCAAGTGTGATGAAATATGGCAAATCTGCATTCGTAGTCAGGTACAGTGACAGGTTTGTTATAAGGAATAGCTTCGCTATGAAAATCCAAACAAACCGTCTGGGGGCCGTGTTGAGGATTTCAGACATGTGGTTTCCTGTTTAGAAGAAAAAAAAAACGAGCTAAGCAGGGAGCTTGCCTCGGCAAGCAACGAGATGCCCTCCCCAGTACTTCCTCCTCCCTTATTTACACAGCTTCTTTCTGTGCCTCATAACAAGATTTGCTTCTAAACTAAGATTCACTGGTTTGGGTTTGAACAAAATTGGAAAGAACATTTCCGTGTGTTATGTCTGGCGATAGATAACATTTTTAAAGTCGTCCATTTAGTAAGTGCACCATAAAAACGGGGCAATTATAAAAGTTCCCTTTTTGTCCAAGCCGTAGCTAAGCTCCCAGACAGAAGACTTTCCAAATTCGAAGCCTCAGACATAAACTAGGAAGAGATACAATATGCGGTTGGCTGGGTCATGGTTTGGAGCACTTTGCCTCTGCGGCGCAAGCCCTAACTTTAGCTCCCTGAGACATCAGACATTCCTCAGGGAAGGGGCACGTTCCTCCTCTCTTGCTGACAACAACAATGCAAATTCAGGAGAGGATTTTTTCCAATCTATGCAGACGGTTGGAGCATACTGCTTGTAAAGATGTTTTTAGAGAAAAAGAAGAAAAATAATTACAGCAGCAAAATCCACTTGTTTTTATTGAGCTCAGTAGGTGTACAAAAATATGACCTAATATTTCTACTAATATGTATAAAAATGGGTAGATTTTGCTCCTTAATCCATATTCCACAAACACTATATGAATCAGAATAGAGTGTTTGGACTAGTGGGGCCGCTAAGAACATATTTTTGACTTGAATGCAAATGTTATTTGGGCTTTAACTTAATAGTGAAGCCACAAGGCAATACGAGGTACAACTACTTGTTTCCATTTAAGTTCAAATGACTACCGTAATTTCCGGACTATAAGCCGCACCGGACTATAAGCCGCACCAGCTAAAATTCAGGGATATTTTAGTTTTTTTCTTACATAAGCCGCACCGGACTATAAGCCGCACGTGCACATGAGTTTTTTACAAAGAAAGACAGTACACAGAAAGCCGTAAAAATCCATAAATATACCGCGCCGCCATTTAAGCCTCAGGGTTCAAAGTAACCTTCTGAATAAAATGCATTAAAAGTTCACATTCATTACAACTTGTTTTTGGTGAGCACAATGTCAGAAGAATTGAATTTAAATGCTGATTGATTAGGTTTTAATACAATGCAGATGGTCCAAACAGCGCCACTGCTTTGTGTAATCTCTGAGTCACATGGCAGAGTATGAAAAAGGGTTTAGAGCCCTTTGACGCAGGTCACCTAGCGTGTATTCCTACTAAAGCTCATAATAGTCACAAGCAACACAGCCAGAATAAGCAGCGGCCATAGTAGTGTTTCAAAATAGTATTTTTGTTGTTGTTTTGTTCTTCAAGATACCGCACAACAGTGGTCCACAGCCTTTTTGCGAGTGTATAAAAGTGATCAAGTCATCACAAAAATCATGAAAAAAATCGTATATAAGCCGCACCTGACTATAAGCCGCAGGGTTCAAAATTTTGGAAAAAAGTCGCGGCTTATAGTCCGGAAATTACGGTAATTCATCTTCTTCTTGTATCTCTTTTGGTTTGTCAGACATGGATTCCCAGGTTGCTGTCATCATAGTGAGCCTGGTTCCTCTTCTGGTCATGGCCATTTTGGTCATTACTTCTTTCTACTGCTATCGCGTGTACCGCCAGCGGCGAGCAAACGCAAAACGCAAGAAACCGGACTTCAGCGACGCTCACGCCATCATGGGGGACGACGAAGGTTCCGACAGCAGCTCGACGCACGCCAACAATCTCAACCACAACACCGAGTTGTTGCCCATTGAACTGGATATCCAGGTGGGGAAAGGTCGCTTTGCCGAAGTCTACAAGGCCAAACTCAAGCAGGGATCCTCCGTCAGCGACGAGCAGGGTTTTGAGACGGTGGCGGTCAAAATTTTCTCCTACGAGGAATACGCCTCCTGGAAGAACGAGAAGGACATTTTCTCGGATGCCGATTTGAGGCACGAAAACGTGCTCCACTTCCTGACGGCCGAGGAGAGGAAGGTGCAGAGACAGTACTGGCTGATCACAGCGTACCAACCGAGAGGCAACCTCCAAGAGTACTTGACCCACCATATTATCAGCTGGCACGACTTGTGGTTACTGGGAGGATCGCTTGCCAGTGGACTGGCTCATCTTCACAGTGATCACTCGCCGGGCGGCCGCTATAAGGTGCCCATTGCGCACAGGGACATTAAGAGCTCCAACATACTGGTGAAGAGCGACCTGACCTGCTGCCTGTGTGACTTTGGCCTGGCGCTGCGTCTGGACAATTCCCTGTCTGTGGATGAGCTTGCAAACAGTGGACAGGTAACGTTTCGTCTTAAATTGAAACGGACTTAAGGGCGCTAGTCGAAACACACCGATTATGGCAGTTCGTACGTCAAATACATCAACATCATGCATTTTCACCAAATGTGATCATATTAACGTTTGTGTTTGTGTTTTCTTCCAAGGTGGGAACAGCCAGGTACATGGCACCGGAGGTCTTGGAGTCCAGGATCAACCTGGAAAACATTGAGTGCTTTAAACAGGCCGACGTGTACTCCATGGCACTTGTACTGTGGGAAATGATTTCCAGGTGCAGCGCTATTGGAGGTAAGATATCACCACACACTGATAAGACTGAGATTGCATTTGGTCTGGCGGAGTTTGCAATCACCTTTTTTATGATTGCACAAGCGTTAGCGTCTAAGGTTGACCAGGTGTAACCTTATCGCTATCAGTAACCAAGCACAAATAATGTCCACATAGTGGCCTTAATAAATATACAACTTGCTTCATTTAGTGGATGTTGTTGACATAAGAGAAGAAAACAAAAGAGAGAACAAAAGCCACACTTCATCTTGTGGAAGTCTGAAGGATTCAACTTGATGCCGCTCATGTGCCCGTTACGTGTGTTTGTCATCCAGTTGCAAAAACAAGGTCAGGATATGTGCAAATAATAGAAACGGGTGATTATCTGAGGGTAAGCCATTACAGCACAATTTCATGTCAACCTTGGGTCATTTGTTTTCACTTCCGCTTCAATGTCTCCGGGGGCTTGCGACCTCTCCATTGTGTCAACGCGGAGATTGAAAGCGAGCTTGGGCATGAACGTGTCTGCTTGAGCTCTTTTTCCTGTTTTGCCCCCCACCCACCCGTGGGTTCCTTGAAATTGCCCCAAATGCCAAAGTGTCCCACGATCCCACTTGTTTTTCCTTCTCCTTGGCACGTGAATATGTGCATGTGCGCTCTGTGGGTATACTTTGAAAATAAAATCCCCCATTTCCTGTTTTTTTGCAAAAGCCCGGCCGGGCCCAAGACTGACTGTTATAGTGTCAACTTAACTACCGTGTATGTCTAGATGTTTTTATTTGCGGATGCCATGTCTCTCTGCAGACAGAATTTATGCCCGTCGTGACTGACCAGATGCTCTGGGCTATATTAAAAATCTCTCTCGGAGTTTGACTCGAGACTCGCTCCGTATCTTTTATTTGTTACTTCCTGTCTAACTCTGCTGCATTTAGGACTCGCAGTACATTTATAGGGTAGCCACATTATTTGTGTTCCCATTTAAAGACAACATGGAATACGGCTGTCATTGTGTGCTACTAAATTTGACAGCTTCTCTATATTTCCTCGTGCATCTTTGCACGTCGTCCGTCTCTTAAGTACTTCCTGCCCCGAGGCAGGTGATGCAGCGGTTAATGACTCCCCCACTGCATGGAAACACTCTCGAGAGCTTTACTCATGCCAACCCGCTTCGTCGAGAGGGACGAGACAAAGGTTTTCCAGCGTGATGGAAAGCAGAATAAGACTTGGCGGCAGCAGCTTGCTAGTTATGTACACACGTTTTGAGGGGCCGTTAACACTTAAAAGGAGTAGAAATCTGTATTGCAACTAACAGATGTCTGCTGACTCATTCTCACAATTAACAAACATGTCCCACCATGTTTTTGTTTGACGCCGTCATCTCCCAAACAGTTCTCATAAATTAGCTCAATGGGCGTGAGTCACAATTTAAGTGTATATGATCTTTCTTGACATCTTCTGTGCTTCTCAGTGTTAAAAAAACAAAACACACACATAATTAAATCTCGCTAATAGTTACTAAAATGTATTTTGTCTAGACTGAAAAATGACAGATTTGATATTCACTTTAAAGGGGTTGTCTTTTTTTTTTTTTTAAAGCTACAAAGTTCAACATGAGTGAGTCATTTGCGTGAGCAGACATAAGTATGAACCTGTGTACAAGCGTCTTTGGGTTTTTATGAATTATTAATTATTATTATTGTTACATTCCCTCCCCCCCTTCACCTGTGTTGTGTGTCTGTGGGCGACAGATGTCGGATCAGTTCTCTGAGTCTCGGTGGCAGGCGGCCACATGGCCGTCCTGTCCCAGTTCGCGCGTCTTTGGTGTGATCTGAGATCTGCCAGGCGTGAAGGACACTGTCGTCTCCTGACAGCACCAGTCGACAGTTTTTTTCTTTTTTTTTTTTTTTTTTAATTTTGCAAAGATTTACACTCTGACTTTCAGTCTAAAAATGATTGTAGCACTCAAGCAATACGGTAAAACCTTTGCAAGTGTAAAAAGAAGTTTATCTCTGTTAATGAACTTAAAAGACGATATTTTGAATTTTTTTTGTAATGTTACATGGTGATGTTGGCCAAAAGTATAGAATTGGAAGTCAACCAACATTCTTCTTCCCAGAAGTGCATCCACCCAGAGTTAACGCCTTATTGCTCACTGTTGAAGTCTTGCATGACATCGCTTGTGTGTCATTTCTAGGCATAGTCATCCCAAACTAATGACCCCCAAGGGGCAATCAAATGTCACAGCTTTACTGACACTACTTGAAAAAAGGACCCCAGGAATTTACAGATTCAAATCTCCCATTTGTACAAATATAATTCTGTTGACTGCAATGCAATTCTTTTTTTTGTGGTTGTTTTTTTGACTCCCATAAGCTGAAACAATATAATGTGCCACTATTAACTTATTTATCCTGTTGACCCTGAAGGAATGTTTCTTGTGAGACATTTTTGTATTTATTGTTCCTCCCGACAGTGAAATGAAATATCCGCCTTTGTACAGAGGAAGCGTTTGAGCATGATGAACACGAGAGACTCAAATGCTGGAGTGGAAGCCTTTTTTTATTTCCTACAAAATGTCTGCTATATAATTTAGCTGGTACGGATTTAGAGCTTGGAGAGAAAAAAAAGCATCTGCTGGCGTTCCTCTGACGGGTGGGGCACGGAGGGAGGGAGGGAGGGAGGGAGGGAGGGAGGGAGGGAGGGAGGGAGGGAGGGAGGGAGGGAGGGGATAATGGCGGAGTACGAGTTGAGCGTGAGGGAGACAGCAGACAGCCAAATGCCTGGAGTCCCAGGAGGGAGAGACTGGAGGAGAGGAGGAGAGGTTAGGGCAGCTGCTTTCCAGATGTCACATCGTCAGCGCTGTCAGGGCCACAGCGCTCTCGGTCTGTGTGTGTGTGTGTGTGTGTCTTGTTTTTGAGGTCACTTGTTTGAACTTTCAACACGATGAACCCTGAGATGAATTGTCTTAAGGTAACGGCGAGGGTGATGCCACGTTAAAAAAATAAATAAAAGTGAGCTCTATTTCCATATGAAGCGCCTTTTGCAAGCGCCTCAGCCAGCGCAGTGTAATGAAAGTCAGCGGAGGAGTGGATTAGCGGATGACTCACACAGACGTTGGGAAACAAGCAATGTTATTGTCATCCTATTATGAAGTCCGCCTTGTACCATATCACTCGCCACTTTGTCAGCGCTGAATACTTTCTCTTATATCAAAAATTAACCAGACAGTAAAATAAACGGTGCTGTAAAGATCGCCCATACATTCCATACTGATGTTTTATTGTTGTTATTTAAATTGTACTTTTATTTGTCCACACAGAGGTGAAAGAGTATGAGCCTCCTTTTGGAAATTTAAGGGAGCACCCATGCGTAGAGAGCATGAAGGACAGCGTGCTCCGAGACAGAGGAAGACCTGAGATTCCCAACAGCTGGCTCAACCACACAGTAAGGGACACACACACACATCAATTATACGGCTTGGCATATTTCAGGGGGGCAGTGCCCCTGCAGCCCCCCCCTAGCTCCACCAGTGTATTCATGCAACAGTGAGGTTAGGTTCTGAAACGATCATTTCTATATTGAGTTCACTCCAATTTGACAAAACTGGAAAATATTCTTTCGACTGTGTGTGTGACTGTTATTTAATATAGTGACATTAGTTTTTGGGTGGTGTCATTTGACTTAAAACACTAAGGATGAGTAACCACACAACTAAAAGACATGACGTGAAAATGTTGGCGTTTTCTCCTACTTCCGTCATGTCTGATGAGATGTGATATTATCGGTGACAAGAAGTATCCCTGACAAAGCCCGACTGCAATTTGAGGGCTTTTCCAGACACTTCATTCGGACATGGCTGCATGTCAGCATACCACAATTCTACTACTGTAAGTTTAGCCGCCTTCCAGTTGGTGTGGGGCTGTGGGCGGATAGGAATTGCATTCAGAGCCGCCAGACAAGAGTAGAGCGAGGGAGGGAGGGAGGGAGGGAGGGGAAAGTTGCGATGCGAGGGAGCAACAGATGGCGCAAGCCGGGACATTTCACTGAAGGATTGTGTGCTCTGGCCGGATATTGAACTGTTAGCAGCCATATTACTTACTCCACGGTGCTTTCCCTGTCCGTTCGGATTGTTTACATTCCTCGCGTGGCTAATATGACACAAGCTACTGATGCAATCATCTGTGGCTGATACTGACACTGCATCCAAGTGCCTTCCCAAAAATCCCCTCACAAGCACCTACCTGAATTTTCTTGGCCCCGCTTGATGCCACTAAACTAATCCGTGCCACCATTACTTATTTAACGTAATCGAAAATCAATGCAAGTGTCTTGATGCTTGAGTGTCGCCATATTGGCCTCTGTGGTCCACAATTGTCTAGAGACGGGGGAAAGTGAGTGGAAACTCAAATAAGGATGTTTGACATAGGTTGTCTCCTGGCACTATGATTTGCTCCTTATTGTAAAATAGTTCTTATTTGATTTCACAAATGTTTTCTTGGTCACATTTGTTGACTTATTTTTACACTTGAAAGAATGTTACAATGCTTAAAAAAGGCATTGCAGTGTTTGCCGTTATTTCCTGTGGGATATTTTTTTTTATTTTATTTTTTTTATCAGAGTATGAAGTCCTGCAAAAATGGTGTGCCTCTGTACACATACAAGGAAATTCGGTGCAAGACACCCACGTCCATTTGGACTGACTCCACGTGTGCTCAATCCACAGGGCATCCAGCTGGTTTGTTCCGCCATCGACGACTGCTGGGACCACGACCCGGAAGCCCGCCTGACAGCCCAGTGTATGGTGGAACGCTTCGAAGACTTAGAGTATTTGGACAAGCTGTCCGACTGCTCCGACTCGGAAGAGAAGATCCCCGAAGAAATCATCGTGGTGGATGAGAAGTAGAACTCAAAGCACCCCCCCTCCCCCCCTCTCTCTCGGGTGACACAAAAGCAAACTGGAAAAGACAGATGGACCTTTTGGACTCTTCTCATCTCATATACAGGTTTCAAAAACAATCAAACAAACAAACAGGGATATCACAAATATCAAGCTTTTAACCAAATACCTTTGCACTTTATCTATGCACACTAAATGAGCAGTGCCTTTAATGTCAGGAGAAATACATTTCAGGCATACAAATGAAAAGGAATGTGGATTTAGATTGCTAACGACACTAATGTCCCATGTGTATGTTTCATGGTGCAACTAACTTATATAGACATAGCAGTGACGCATGTTTAAAGAACCCACGGCAATCATTTGTGTTAAAAGCCACTTTGAAACCAAAAAACAAAACAAATCAGCCTCAAAGATTAAAAACTGTGTCTGCAAGTGTGCGCGTGTGTGGGTGTGTGTTTGTGCGTGTGTGTGTGCGCATGTGTGTGTCATCTACAAGAAATGAGGAAGTCTGCTTAATCATTGGCAGACATTAAAAGGGAATAAGGTATGTACAGTCTGTAAAAATCAAACCTATAAGTTTCAGCCTGCTGCGTGTAAAAAGATGCATTGTTTTTTTGTTTTGTTTCTTCTTGTTTGACAGAAACAGGGAGTTTACTTCCCACCATTAGAAAAAATATATATATTCCAAAGTCATTTGTTTTGTACAGTATAAAAGTATTAAAATATAATTACCATAGGAGATATTAAGTGATGTTATTGAGGTTTTCATGGGTTTGTCAGCTGGTTTGAGCAAGCCAGTGAAAGATGGACTGTAGTCTACGTATATATTACGCAAGCAATGACAAAAGTATGTTGCTTTGCTTTTTTAATTTTATATCAGTACAGACTTCAACTTCACCTTTATGCATAATCTTGGAAAATTTGCGTCCTTTGTTATTTCACTTGTTTGATTTTTTTCCCCATCTTTGGTCAAATTTCCCAGGAATTTTCCTTGTTTACACTTTGAATGACAAACTTAGTGTACAGCAGCTTTGTTGCTCTTTTTCTTCTCTTGTCGTCCTGCCTCCGTTAGACATTAGCAGGATCTAAGCCAAAGAATCTCGCATTTCATCTCTGTATCGTTATGATATTCTGGATTAAACCTTTTAATCTGTCCCCGGGCTGTTTGGTCCTTTCTGCTCAACCTGTTGGATGAAAAGAGTGCCCAAATCCTTGATTATGATCTGAATCAAATGAGAAGCTCCTAATTATTGCACATTGAGCCCCCAGTGTTAGATTTCTAATCACATGATGCAATGTTTGTTCTATCTTCAAATGTGGAGTCGCGGCGAGGTAGGCAATGGGCAGAAACCATGGCAACAAAAGAAATGCTTATTTTCCATTACGTGGCAAGCTGTCAAGGTCAAATTCCTCCCTGTTAGACATTTCAAGGCTTTCTAAAATGATACTTCCTTTTACTATTCAACACCGTTGCATGTTTGTGTGTTCAAGTACTGTCGCTTTTTCCATGGACCTTTAGACGCAGATATGACATGCTTAGTTGCCTGGAGAGTAAATCATCCATAGCAGATTTTCTATTGGCTTGCTGCTTGTTTACACGGTCTGTATTTATAACCAGTGCCGAGCCACAATAGATAAATTGGACCGTCGTGCACGGATGAATTATTTACCGCTGGCCTTCCGTTATAAATGGATTGCCACCGTTGTGTCACAGCCAGGTAGCAGTTGTCATGATTGTTAATGATGCAGTAATAGAATGCAAATTATGCACAGCTTTTATTTATTTATTCATCCATCAATTTTCTATTCCCCCTTATTGTAGCAGCATG
Source organism: Syngnathus scovelli (assembly GCF_024217435.2). NCBI lineage: Eukaryota > Metazoa > Chordata > Actinopteri > Syngnathiformes > Syngnathidae > Syngnathus > Syngnathus scovelli. The sequence continues at coordinate 896,390 of NC_090865.1, forward strand.
GGTGAGCTAGAGCCTCCCTACAGTGCATTAATAAACTCATATTTGTATTTGTTAGCATGAACCAAAATACTTTGCGCAAAACACAAATGGCTAGATTGTTAAATAGGAGATATTTTCTAATTAGGAAACATTCCTGTTGGTCAGACAATAGCACTGTCCTCCATCTGAACTGGAAGAAATGAAATATCTTTCTACCAGAAGGGGGCGATGTTGGACTATTGGACACACCCGATGCAGATAAATTTGGATTGGAGCGTTGGAGTCAGTGTGCTTGTTGGAATGTGTGCACTCATTGTACAACCATAAGGTACTTGGGGTGTTGTTTGTCATTGTGCCATACGCCAGTCAGCAAAAAAAAAAAAAAGTGCATTCAAGCATCTTTCTTGGCTTATTAAAGCGTGAAACTTGAGCCAACAGCGGGTGAAGTATTGGCCAAAGCCAGCACATCCTTGATCACAACATGCTCACACTGGCACAGAGAAGATGTGATACAAGCAGGGGGGAAAAAAATGCTAGATTACTATTACGTGCACATCTTTGTGTATTTATCTCTGAGTATATCTATATATATGCGTATATGTACATATTGTTCATATCTGTTTGTATTAAATGTTATGACAGTATGAAAGTGAACCTAATGTTCTCGTAGCTTCTATAGTGAGCATATGCTCCTATAACCCGGAGGCAGGCATATACCTAATAATAATCAGAGGGAAATGCTCTCCTGGCACTCATTGTTCATTCCTGTTACAGGTTGCCATGGTGATACAGCATACATCAATTAAAGGTGCCGGAATGCATTGTGCGGCGTAAGCAATAAAAACAAAAAATAGTCCATGCTTCAATGAAGACTTTCCTCCTCAGGTGCAGTAAAAGTCATAACCTGTTTTCATATGTGGCCCAGTCGGTTCTATATATTTTTGTAAGGGTGGGGTGCATTTCTTCCCCCCACAGTTCTGAGTTTGTGGATTCTGCCCTCGTAGCAGTTGATTGTCACAGCTGAATGTACTTTCTCTGCATCATCCCATATTCAGCACGAGGGCCAGTGTAACTTTATTTAGGTGCTGTGAAAGGTGCTCTGTCACATGAGCGATTGAGGGCAACCGGGAAGACGATCAATGAGACCCGAGCAGTGACTAAGTGGTCACTCTACCTCCAACGCTTGATGTTTTTTGGGGGGTCTGAAGAGAGTTGACACGCACATCGATTTTCCGATGAAAGTGATAGAATGAAGGAACCTTCTTTTACTTATGTTGGGCTGGTGGTTAATAAATGTTCTTGTCTGTAAGGGAGAATTGATTGATCTATTTAGCGCTCTGTCTGTCTGTCTCTCTGTATGTCTGACAATCGATCTATTCATGTGCTTCCATCCATCCATCCATCCATCCATCCATCCATCCATCCATCCATCCATCCATCCATCCATCCATCCATCCATCCATCCATCCATCCATCCACCCATCCACCCATCCATCCACCCATCCACCCATCCACCCATCCATCCACCCATCCACCCATCCACCCATCCACCCATCCACCCATCCACCCATCCACCCATCCACCCATCCATCCATCCATCCATCCATCCATCCATCCATCCATCCATCCATCCATCCATCCCTCCCTCCCTCCCTCCCTCCCTCCCTCCCTCCCTCCCTCCCTCCCTCCCTCCATCCACCCACCCACCCACCAGTCTTTTGGTCCATCCCTCCTTTCATTCTTCATCCGTCAGCCATTTCATTTCTTTCCATCGACCGACCCAACCATCCGTTGTCCATCCATCTCGAGTGCCCGGCCACTTCTTCGTCGTACACGGCCTGATTGTTTTTGTGATCACTGCAGAATAAAGTGCGCAGTCCCAGTGCCGCCGTTGAACATTCATCTGTTGTCGTGGGTATTGATAAAAGCTCAAATAAGCCTCTCAAGAAAGGAACAAGAGGTGTGTTTTGTCAAGCTCGCCAGTGGCATTTAGATGCAAGTTTTGTCACATCTGTTGTTTTATTTTGATGTCACCTTCATTCAAAAGTTCATGGGGAGGATTCTTGAATGTTGATCAGGCAACCAACAGGTGCTGTGAAGATGTTGAATAGAATTTGAGTGTGTGACATTTTGCTCGCAGGCAGTTCAATATCTCCACTTCACTTCTCTTTGCTTATCTCTCTACCTCTTGTCAATACAAAGTCAAGACATCCCTTCAGGCTGTCTGTGAGGCTCCATCTCGCTAAATCTTTGGAACCTTCGTATGCACAGTGGCAATATTCAAAAGGCCAATATTCACACTGACATAGATACTATAATTGGATCCCCCCCCCCCCCCCCCTTTTCTTGTGATTAATGTATTTGGAAGCAAAGTAAGAAATCAAAAGGCAGATTCGATATGGGAAAACTGTCAACGTGTCAGTTCTCGTAGTCTCAAAGAAGCACTAATTCATCATGTGCTTTGCAAAGATGAATAAAAACATAAATCAAAGCTTGATGGATTAATACATAATGGCCATCGACTGGGCTATTTTACCTTCCATGCGCTGACGTGAAAATAAAACGGGGTTGCCCTGCAGATCACTCATGTACTTAGCAAGATAAGCAGCAGCCTGAGCATATAAAGTGAAAGAAAGAAACCAATTTGAGATTAGCTTGTCTTGACATAATAAAGTGCAACAAGCCCATTTCTTTCCTGGGCCGCACTGTGCCATGTTCACATCAGGGTTAAACAACTTGCCTGAGCCCCATTGACTGTCGGAGAAATGAGGCGTGCGCCGAGTGAAATGGGCTGTCACTGATGAGAGCGCACAGGTAAGCATTCACCTCACCAAGTCGTGCCTCATTATTCCCTCTTTGCATGTGTTTAACCCACCAGCGCCATTAAAACCCAACTACAAATTATTTTGTGGCAGCACTGACCGTTAAAATGTCATGTACAGTCAATGGAACCAAGTGGCAAAACAATCAATTATCTCCATCTTGCCCCTCAAGTACACTTTTTCATGCTTCGCTGTCCTGTGAGATGACATTTTGTGTTCAAACCTTTTACGTTTGCAAAATTTAGAGTAAATTCTGTCTACAAATATAGGCTGAAGAATAGCTCTACAGAGCAAGGTCCAATGAGTATTTCTTGCCAAGTACAATGCTTTTCCCCTTTCCCTCGGATGGCCTTTGGCAGACTAGAGCAGTATAAACACCTTAGAATGGCAAGAAGAAAATTGGCCGGTGTGTGATGTTATTGGGGTGCAAGCACAAAGGCGAAAAGCAATGCAAATAATCAAGTCTTTCGTGTCGAGACAGCTGGGTAATACCCATCCCATTAATTTCATCTGCGTTTGGCATTTTGAAAAAAGGCGCTTGAAGCAACTCGTCATATTATAATCTACACATGCAAACATGTCTTTTTTCATCACATTTACATTTACATTGATGTGTATCCGCAATATGTCATCTGTCTACCCTTTGTTTCTGTGCTATCCTTGTGAACCCCAAACTTGTATCCACTTCTGCCAATGATGATCCTCAATTCTCATAATAATCCTCATTCTCCTTTCATCTACCATCCATGTAAAAAGCGTGTGATCATCGTTTTATCTCCCCTAACCCTCTCCAGACCATAGCCCCAATCCACAATTCCGTTAAGCCGACTCTGACTTCACTGCAATTTTCTCAACATGAATATTTCATTTTAATGTTAAATCATTTCGTTTGGGGGGAAGTGGGCTGGCTGTAAATATTTTTGCTGCAAAGGAAAGATGGGTGATCGTATTGAAAGATTAATGGCGTTTTTGCCGCATCTCAATGTTGTATTTTGAAACCAACCAGCGTGTTAATTGTATATCACGACACGTTGCATGCGCATTAAGCAAGGCGTAAGCATAAACGCACAAAGCGGCTGCGTTGGGCTCTTTGACCACGAGAGGGCGCCCAAACGTCGCGAGAGTAATTGTTTTCATATTAAACATTAAAAAAAGAACGAACGTCACAATCTTACGTACAATCTTGCGTACAAGTATAGTAGAACGCTTGTCTGGAGTCAAATGTTGGCTCTTTCATTTTCAGACAACACAATATAGTATGTTTTCCCTTCCCAATTTCAGCATTTATTTTCAATGTTTAAGAAAAAAGTGCCATCGTTCATCATGGCCTTTGAACCCTTTGTTATGTATACTGTAATCCAATGAATGCTGTGTTTTATGAAGCGATTGACATGATCTGGTGACACGAGCATTTCTATTCACATGACTGCACAAATGCATTGATGCTATTAGATTCTTGTTTTCAATCTTGCAAGTGTACAACTCCCACAAAAACATGCATATTATTTTCCATTAATGTTTTCGCAGGGGCTTCCTTAGCAGACAGCGCCAGATTGACACCAATTGAAAAAAGCTTAAAGTTGGCTGTCAACGCTGAATTTGACTCCGTTTTAAGTGGTGTGTTGTTTCTGTCAGTCAACTCAACACTGTTCTCCCATTGGTCGAACAGCAGGTAGACCCGCCTTCTAATACCTGTCAACTTGTAACAGGCCGCGACAGCTTCCGGTAACCCCGCCCATCGCATCTCTTCTTCCTCTTTCCACCGGTGCTGTGGAGCGTCGTGCGGGTTCACTATTGCGGTTTCGGTGCATCACGGGATGTAACCGCTACCAGTCCAAATCTTATCCGAAAACCTTTCGAAATTCCTGGCAAGGCAGCAAACCAAGGGAACTTACATCAGCACGGAGCGGAAGAAGAGAGGCTAGTTTTGGCTGGAGGGGGACTCTAGCAAACCTACTGACTTCCACCGCACGCAGAAATGGCGGAGCACCACGCAGTCAGCGACGGCAAGCACAAAGCGTCCGCTAATGCCGGCAGCTCGGTGCACGGGAACAGCCGAGCCGGCGCCGCGGGTGCAACGGGCGGCAGGGGAGGCCTGTCTGGCGGACTGACACAGCCGGCTGGGTGGCAGTCGTTACTTTCGTTCAGCATTCTTTTTCTGGCCTGCCTGGCCGGATTCAGCTCCAGACTTTTCGCCGTCATTCGCTTCGAGAGCATCATCCACGAGTTCGACCCATGGTAAGATGATGATGATCATGATTATTCGTATTATTGCAATCCCGATCGTAGTTGCATTGATTCTCCTGTTTGAATGGCTGCTCATTGTCATGCTATCTGAAGGAGGCATTTCCTTAAGGGTTTTTTTTTTTTTTTTTGGTGCAAGCGGTTGATAATAATGTCACGGTCCGGACGTTTGGCACGTCCAAGGAACGTTGACATTTAAACATGACGCTTGGAGTCTTATTTAGCTAGCCGGTTTAGTTGACTACTTGTCTCGTGCTGATTTGGCAGTCTTCTTCCACACTCGTGCTCCCACTGGGGCTGCACTTGACTCAAATAGGAGGTAAGAAATGAATGAGCCTTTGCTTTGTAGACTTTTAATGCAATCCTAGTGGGAGTATGACGTTGCACATTGTGGAGAGAAATCGCTTCGACCGTAACCGCTGTGGTTGATAGTGTTTTTCCGCCAGCGGAGTTCACTCTTATCTTCTAAGTCGTTGGTAATTCTACTGTGGAATGATAAAAGGAATAGATAGATCGAGGCAGGCTTTCGTTGACGTTCCAGGCTGGTGCTCGTCACCACTGCAGACGGTTTGTAACCCGGAAGCAGATTGATTCGCTGTGACCTGTCATCGCAATGTTCAGTCTAATTTAGTCACGTGGATCCTGGACCTCTTTGCGCTCACCACCTCAGTTACCTGAACAGTAAAAGTATTTTGTCCATTTTTAAAATACTAATTAAATAAGTCACAGATAGGGCTGTAATTGCTTGGACAAATGCGACTATCAGATCACGTTTTAATTTCCATCCCTATATTAAAAAAAAAAAAAAACAGTATGAGCAGTAAATGCAAAAACATTAAGATCCATAAATGCACAAACATTAAGATCCAATCACTGGTTTCATGCATAATGTGGTACAAAATAGGCTTAAAGGTTGGTGGCTGTTTAGCAAAGCAGAGGCAGGCATATGTTTTATTTTGGTTCAACACAAATAGCGTTGTAACGTTGTCTCTTAAAGGGGCGGGGCCTTGTGCGTGACCTCAGCAAGTGCATGTGTCTCTGAGCGCCAGATTTGACCTACTGTACTGGACTTTGTGACCTTTGAAACATCCCACTAGGACATGTTTTGCTGTAGGCAATGTTTTAACTATTTATATTTCTCATGCAAACTGAAGTTGCCTTGTGTGTAAGACAATTTAAAAATCAGCAATTGTGTAATCATTCTTTTTTTTTTTTTTTGTCCTGATATGCTACCACAACTCCTCATTAAGTTTGACTTCAGGTTCTGCGGTCTTCCTCGCTTTGCCCTCATTGGTATGGGTACCCTTTTGAAAGATTAACAGCAGACAGGCTAAGTATGTTGTTAATGTGACAAGAGTCTGATTATTTTTACTTAGTGCTTGGAATGTGCCCCAAGCTATGACCTTAACATTGTTTGTGAGTGTTAAATAGTGCTCAGAGGCTGCTTTCTCTCATTAGAGCCTAGCCACGTAGCATCTGGCTGGTCACACAAGTGTTTTGCCATACTGCATCGTGCATTTGAGAAACACTTGCAGCCAACGTGAAGTCATGTTCCCCCGGATTCCAAAACAAAGTAATTGCAAATGGAATGGTTGGTTTAGATTTTTTTGTCAGGTCAGTCAGGTAAGTGGATTACTCATCACATAAGCGAGAAGCACAGCCCCACAGTTTTGGCTTTGTGTGACACGTTTGGGAATTTGACAGGGTTTATGCTTGTAGCGCAGAATGGCTGTTTGATTGATTCATGGGGGAAAAGCGAAGCGCTGCTATTGGGTTTGACTCGGACCTCTGTCACGTGCCGCATTTTTCATTAACAGTGTCGCATTCATTTTGTTGGAGCCTTTTACGAAAATGTATTGAATTAATTTCCCCTCCAAAGTCACTCATGCATGCTAAAACAAGGAGACGGGAGCAATTGATTGCACTTTAGGTCTTTTGCCGTGTCTATGCTTGTGCATAGGAGATCCTTGAATATAGTCTCATTGTTAACGCAGCGTCATGTATTTCTCAAAATAAATCCCCTCTATGCTATGCTATGCGCAGGGCTTCGGGGCGGTAGAATGAAAAGCTTGAACGTTGGCATACTGACAGGTGTCAGCATGCAGCTCCGTGGGAGCCCACAACTACATTTGCAAGAAAGAAAGATGGGGGAGAGAAATTGCGGGTGGATGCAAGGCGATGCAGAGGGAAAGAAGGATTTAATACCTGTCACGCATCCAATCTGAGGGAGCTTCTATAGATGGAGCCATAGAGATTTCATTGTTTCATGGCTTTTTTTTGTTGTCGTGCGTCTTTGCTTTGTTATGACACTGGGTGCATTTTTATCTGCCCGTGTCCCAACTGTGTAAAAAAAAAAAAAAAAAAAAGTGTCTGTGGCTAAGAGATTTCTTTCAAAAGTGCCCATAAAATAGACACCGCTGACGACTGGATTGATTTTTCAAACAGTTGGCTATGTCTTGAAAAAGTTATTTCACCACATCTCAACGCAATTTTGCTTGCAGTTTCTTCTATTGGTGTTTGCTTTTGTTTGAACAAGCCTCCTCTAAATTGCCATGTTTGTTTAAACTTGTGTCGGAGCATGTTGAAAGCTTCTCTGGCTAGCTTGGAGTAGCTTGAAGCCGGCATCTCTTATAGCAAAGCATCGATGGAGGGTTGAGTGCAAAGTGTTGTTGTTATTATTGTGGACGAAAAATAAAGGGAACGTGAGCTTGACTGCCGGCCGGATAATTGTTTTCCTACTGCCGGCGGAATTAATGGCCGCAGGAGTCACTTAATGAGGTAAGGGACCTTGGCTTGTATAAAAACTGTGAAAATGTTGCTTGCTTGGGAGAAAAGTTAATATACAACAACTTGAGCAAACCTAAATGGTATTAGAATAATTAATAGGACAAATATTCATTAGCGATAGTCTAATCACATTTTGCAACCAAATATGTCCTAATCATTTTTTTGTAGTCTTAATCAAAATTCAAAAGAAGCAAAGACTTCCAAATGAATGTGAATGAATACAGTAGAGGTCAGTGGCGTCCAATAAAAGGAAAGTGACTGCTGTTGTCAGATAAAGTTGAGCACGCCCAGATCTACGATGCTCATTTGCAAAGGGGAATGAATGAATGAATGAATGGTGCTATTAAGACTTTAATTCAGACGGCGGCTGCTTTCACTTGCACTCATTGGATCGCTCGCAGCTACCAATTACTATTTGTAACATGAAGTGCGTTATTAAAATGAACTGTGTGTCAATGGTGACCGACATGCAGGAGCTCATTAAAACACCTTATTATTACAGCGGTTGTTATTGTCCACTTTAATTGGTCTTTGGTTTGCTTCAGCCGAGAGGATTCCGCGCTACTTGAAACCAACACTATGTGTAATTAGTATTCCTAGGGCTCGGCTACCACAATATAAAAATGGCCCCGGATCTCCAAATGCTATTAACGTGAACTTAGCTGACTCTTCAAGATAGCTGGAATCTTTTAATGGAGTTAACGTGGCGGCGTTAGTATTCTTCATGAAGAAGCAAGCCAAAGCCAAAGCCAAAGCCATTATTCGCACGCAGCATCAAAGTCACTTGGAGTAAGTGCTGAGACCAGTGCAATCAAATAATGATCAACATTTTTACCGATTTTTGGCCATGTTTTAGGTCAAACCAGTAACCGAATCGTAACAGTGCAATTTTGTCCAGTCAATTTGACATAATGTCCTGTTTTGGGAAAAAGGGATGAAACAAAATGGCACAGAGCAATTTCCCTTTTCGGGGGGTTGCTCTGTGCCATTTTGGCAAAAGGGATAAAACAAAATGGCACAGAGCAATTTCCTATGTTTTTTTGTTTTGTTTTGTTTTTAAAAAGTAGCTTGTGACAAGCGTTCTTCAGTGACAAAATAAATGTGTGTCACTTTTGGCTCCAATTTGATCCGGCGCCCCAAAGTGCCTACTCACTCGTCTGTCTCTTTCTCCAATTCAATGGTCTCATCCAGGCCCTCCGAAATACAAGACCTACATGAATGAAGCAAGTGGAATTCCTCTGGAGTGAAGGTTGAAGTGACAAGGCATTCACAAGATGGCATTCACAAGATGGCTTTCATGCAGCGGTGAATGCTGCAACCGTAATCACCTTGTGATTGACTGGCCATCAGTCCAAGGGTGTGGTGCACCTCTCACCTCAAGTCACCTGACGTCATTTTTGCCGTTTGCTGACCTTATGCTAGTTTGGCTAAATAAAGAAAGGAATTGTCCTCTTTGTTTTGAGACTTTCCAAGTGTTATATTTTGCAGACCAAATTGGGTCATGTCACTGTAACTCATGGCACATTTGAAGACGCATAGAGAATTGATATCAAATCCAACCAGTGTGACTCAGCTAGGACCTTTTAAAAAGTCTCCGCCGCATGCGTTGTGTCACAGAGGAACTCAATTCTCCGGGTGCCGAGATTAATTTGGGTTTCCTCTGCCTGAGGACGAGCGTAGCATACACTGTAGTATCATCCGTTTAGCCACGAGCCATCCTTCATCCTTGCCACCAAAGCCCTTAAGTGTGAAAACTCCCCCATAACCGGGACGATATAATTGGAGGAATATCCAATGCTTGATTTAGCACAGGAACTTGGTTGCCCCCACACACTAAACAAATCAGTGTCCTTTTTCCTTCACTAAATTATGCATGCAGTCGCAGTTATAAGAGTGTAACTTTGTGTTATCTGTATTCTGCTTGGTCGCTCATTAATTTACGTGAATAACGGCTGCTACATCAAACGAGCGCCGCTTTGGGGCTTTCGTGTTGCGGGAGCACGGTTTTTGTCGTCCGTCTTCCGCTCCCCCAAAAGAAAAAATCCTTTGTTTTTAGTATTCGAAATTCCTCCTACGCTAATCGAGACCAAATTGATCTGCTTGGTTGGCAGGTTATTTTGTATGGGTTGTCAAATTACTTTTAAGTGTGCTTCGATAATCGGACATTAAATCGTATCTGAATCAGGAGGTGGCAAACGACTCTCACCCCCTGCTTGTTTTTATAAATACGGACACATGTTAATTCATGGTAGTTGTTAAACAAGTGGAGCGTGATAAAACTGGCCTTGTAGCGGAGTTATTGTCAGATGTTCCATTATTTTTATGGCCAAAAGCCATCACATACTTAGCCTCTGCAAACGCTGCACTCGCTTTATTAAGATGCTTGCTTATGTATGGCATGAAGTTTGCCATTACAGATGGTGTTTTGTGACTTAGGGTAGCGCAAACGCAACTCGTCCTTCCACTGCGTCATTAGCACTTTCAAAAATGCAGTATATGTAATCTGTCCCCGAAAAGTCATGATCATCATCCCTATGTCTACGCTGGAGAACCTGGCAACTACTCCAGCTTTACAGCCAACAATGTTTTGGAAACCTTTGGAGAGACCGTGCAACATCAAAGGCAAAAATTGATCGTGAACTTTGTGTCCAACAATGGTGTTCATTGTATTGGATAAGCAAGTCTACCATTCATTGGCCGCACAATCAGGGAAGTTGTTTACATTCAGCAGAGTCTTTCCACATCTCAGTCACTCCCTGCGTGTTCTCAGTTCTGCCCACCCAGGATCAGCGATACCCAAATGGCAAGTGTCTTCATGCGGCTATTGAGGCCTTGCACCGACATGAACTTGATTTAGCACATCATCTTAATGATTTACTTTGCAGGATGTCAGTGTCTTGTTCAGTCCATTGGGATGGAGATATACTACACGCGGTCGGGTCGGTCTCTTAGTGACTTTGCAGTACATAGCAAAGCCATGATGATCAATGCAGGAAAAATAACCACCTGGTTTTTTGGAACACACTAATCAATTGTATGGCCGACGGCTTTAAGTGTCCACTGCTGTACTTTGCTTTATCATCCCCTTTTATGGCCTATTCATTTCCGGAAGATGTATTTTATTTCTTACGACTTGGGAAAAGTTTTTTTTTATTTTTTTGGGGGGGGATGTATCAGTTCTGTACAAGAACAAGATGGCCGTCCTGCGCTCATAGTGTGGTGCAGTGTCATTGAATAGGCATATGACAGCTTTCGTTTGCAATGTAAAAAATACTGTTTGGTGTCAGTAATTAATCCAAATGTGTGCGGTTTTAATGCCGTTGTTCCGTTATCCTATTTTTGCAATCGCATTTTTTGGGGTGGGATAAAAGGCATTCTTCCAAAATCCATTTCCTTTGATTCATATGCCACCGTTTGAATTTATTTGTTTTGTTTTGGGTCTTAGCATTTAATTTTCTTCTTTTGATTGGATTGGCCACAATTTTTCATTTCAAAGAAACCCCCACACAATGTGTCTTGAAACACACCATTTGATTGAACATAAATTGGTCCATTTTATAAACATAGTTGCCAAAATGAATTGTGTCTATTGGATTTTTAATTGAATTCTTTATTCAAGCAAACATGGATGCAATTTTGATTCTTTTTGGGAGATAAATGGTATAGACTTGCACAGAATGAAGACTAAACAAGGAGCTAAGTTCAGCCTGGCTTTTTAGGAGAACTTCCAGATTACATACCTCCAGAGCATTTCATCAAACATGCCAGCATTTATTTTTAGCCTAATGCTCTTTGATACATTTGAAATGAGATTGAAGTGTTTTGGAATCATCGTTTGGGGGATATTTATGGTTTGAACTAATAGTTCTAAAACCGTTTGAGGGGGTTGCAACATGTTTTTTTTTTTTTTTGACTATTACCAGCCGTTCATCCCCAGCGGAATTATGTGAAGTTGTAGTTATGTGCCAACCGGCAGATATTGACACTACTTAGTATTTCATCGGAATCTATCTGGTGTTTGTGTCGTCTGGCTCTTAAATATGAATTCTGTCCATCAGGCATATTCTTCACAAGGAGGATTCGAGCTGACATCCTCTTTGGATGCTTATGTGCCTGCTAATAGGATTAAGGATGTGCCCTTTGAATAGTCAACAGTACTATATGGAATCTGAATAGGGTTCGCATCAAAAATACTTTGTTTTTTCCAGCAATGGCAACATTTTTGCGCAAGTGTTTGCCTCAGAGGTTTTTTGTTGTCCTGTAGATTGTTGAAATGGTTTAATTTGGGTTGCTACAACCCTGGCACATGGTTGATTGCAGTTAGAATTATTTGCACGCAGCTTTATTCAGCGTAATTCCGCAGGGTGCATTTGGCTGCAATCAATTTTTTTTTCTTTTTTAACTTCGGCTGACCTTAGCAGTTGGGATCACCGCAAAGGCTCGGAGTGAATTGAAGCCTTATCTTCCCTGTTTTTCACAAGGCAAAGCATCTGCCGCTTCCCTATTGTTTCCACTCCCACAAAAGCCATCCTTCTTTGGAAAAGTGTTTTTTGGTCCGTCAGCTGACATAGCAATTTGGCAAGCTGTGACAAGGACGAAAATGTGGTGCAGTCATTCTTAACCTTCATCTTTTTTGTGTCTCCTCAGGTTCAACTACAGATCAACACATCATCTCACAACCAATGGCTTCTATGAGTTTCTTAACTGGTTTGATGAAAGAGCCTGGTACCCGTTGGGAAGGATCGTAGGTGGCACGGTACGTTTTTTCCTCTGCTGCAAAATGAGGTCGTGCTCCTCATCGCACATTTCTGCTTTTCGGCTAGATTGCCTCTCTAGGTATTAAGAACACATTTTAGCCTGGAAAATAATGATTGCAATTTCTTTTAGCAACGCAGTATCATTTTGAGGCTCACACAAGATGCTCTCTTTGGTCACAGTTTTAGATGCTGCATTGAAGTGGATCAAATGCATGTTTGATTATTATTTTACAAATGCATTTAACAATGAGTTTGACTCCAATCACCTTTCACCAGGCTCCTTTTTTGTCATACACAGAAAAAAAGCAAAAATAATTCAACTAACGATGTGATTTGTAGCAGAGGTTTAAGAGGTGCTGTGTTCAAAGTCATGCACCATGGCAACATTTCTTCTAATCGGATGCGTCTTAAATGTTGCGACGTTTCTGCCCCTTTGAAGCAGCAGGCTTTGAACAAATTTTACAGGAACTGTTGTTGTTTCGGCTCATTAATAGCCTGGCAGAGAGTCTGTCAGTCGTAGTCGTGTTGTGGCTGGTCCTTGCCACAATATTTTCATTTCTGTCGTATCCAATTATAGTAATTAAATTCATAAACAAATTGCACAGCCTGTAATTCCGTCACACTTTGGGCCTTAATGCTCTTGGTTAAATCCAAAATCCCCCATGTCAGTCATGTGACAGTTCTCGACTTTTTTTTTTTTTTTTTGTGCAGATACCATTATCATCGCAACGCCTACTTTAGCTGATGATAAAGGGCAGCCGCTTCAAAAAACATGACAGCTAATGTTTGCTCATTGTGTTCTGTAATACACAAAAGCAGCGAGGAATAGCAAAACCTGTCGTCTGCTTGTACTCATGGTCAGAGGCTGCTGACAAGCTGAGATTGTGAGTTTCGACCTGGTGGACGGACGGACGGACGGACGGACGGTGGTGGGGCTATGCTAAACACTGTTCCAACAGCAATTGCGCCTATGGCTGACATTGGAAAACACCACCAAATGGCATCAGTGTCACATTAGCGCTTATGTAAGCTAGCTAAATCTAAGCTTGCACGCAAACGTGCGGTAATAACTCACTTTCAAATCTGTAACAGGAGCAATATAATTCTGTGCCCTTTATACCACTGCATTATATCAAGCTGCTGCCTGCTGGCTATTTTATTTAATTTTTTTAAATTTATTTAGATTCAGACTGTTCTCATGAATTGTTGATGCTAACATTAAGGCTCCAAGCACTCAGGTGGTTCCGCCATTTAGCAAAAGGATGGGGCCTTTATCAGTTAACGTGACAGTCGACTTTCTTTTGAGCCCAGTTCATCTTATTTCCATTTCACTAGCAGCCGTCATGCGGAGGAGAAAGTGCCAGATATGCTTTCTCCTGACACCAAAGATAAGAAAGAAGTGTTTCTTGAATGTGATGGCACAATAGAAGCTATAAAGCAAACATTGTTATGATTAAGACAATGGCACCGCAAGTGCATCTTTGGTGAAAGCTTGGTACTCTTGGTACTTGTTTTGTTTTTGAAATGAGAAACTTTTTTCCTCTCTTCCCCCCCCCCCCCCAAATGTTTCTTTTCCCGTCCTATCTGGCCAGGTCTATCCCGGCTTAATGGTGACGGCAGGACTCATCCACTACGTGCTCAACTTGCTCCACATCACGGTCCACATTCGAGACGTGTGCGTTTTTCTGGCGCCGGTGTTCAGCGGTCTCACGGCCATCTCCACGTTCTTGCTGACGCGGGAGCTGTGGAACCAGGGCGCAGGGCTGCTGGCGGCCTGCTTCATCGCCATCGTCCCCGGCTACATCTCCCGCTCCGTGGCCGGCTCCTTTGACAATGAGGGGATTGCCATCTTTGCCCTCCAGTTCACTTACTATCTCTGGGTACGTAGTATGCGCCATTGGATTTGTGACTCTTTTTTTTTTTGAAGGGGCCGCAGAGCATCTTTCACAGTCCTTTGTTCATGTTGGGTCGACACAGGCAGAAAAGTGGCCCCTGTTTTATGTTGTATGGTCTCAGATGATGAATTATAGATCAGCAGTCTTAAAAGGCCTGCATGGGAGGCTTTCGATGCTGACGCACAGTAATGGCAGACATGAGCAGAGAATACAAAAGGAGAGCTTTGGCCAAGCGCATAATCCCGTCTTTTTCATTTATTTCATGCTCTCTCCTTCCAATTAAAATGATGATATGCGAATGCTAACCGTTGTCACCGAGTTCAAATACCAAAGGAGAAAGGCGCTAGTTAATACATCGTGCCGCAGGAGAGCCATTCATTGGACATAATGCAATCATCTTGGTGGGATTCACCTTCCATGGACACTACTTTATTACCTTTCTTTTTTACTAAATACCTCGAATAGGAGCGCAGGGATCGAATGAGATTATATTAGAAGAATGTGGAGTTTGCACACAGCACTGAAGCCATCATGCAAGTTTTCCCCAGATTATAACTTTTATTTTACCATGTCATAGAAAAATAAAGCGTACCGTAATTTCCGGACTATAAGTCGCGGTTTTTTTCATAGTTTGGGTGGGGGGGCGACTTATACTCAGGAGCGACTTATATATGTTTTTTTTTCACAAATTTTTACTTGATCATTAAGACATCACTTACAAGTATAGTTGACCACTTCCCATGTTATTTTTAGTATAGTTGATCACTTCACATGCTTTTATTTCTTTATCTTGAACATATTCAAAACATAAAAAATAGAGAAAACGTCAAATAAAGCAATTAACACTTTAAAGCACCATATCCAAGTCCACTGTCTGCTGTATGTACACTTGCTCCATTTTTGCTCCTCTTATATTTATTATTATTATTTATTATTATTTGTTTATTTATCATTTATTCAATACTCTTATTTATTCATTGTTAGTGCCTTCTTGGTTTTTTTTTGTGATGCTTGTATGCATATGTGTACTATCTCACCGAGGGATAGTGGAAATGTAATTTCAATCTCTTTGTGTGTCTTAGTATATAAAAAAATATATCGACGATAAAGCAGACTTTGACTTTGATAAAACAACCAAAAAAAAATATATTTTCAGACGAAACTGGATGAGGGCGCTCTAAATTTTACCGTTGGCCGTGACTCATCAACTGGGTGGGCTTAAGAAAAATGGCACCAAAAAGAAACTCATATTTTGCAGGTTACAAACTTCAAGTTGTAAAATATGCAGCTGAAAACAGTAATCGAGCAGCAGAAAGAAAGTTTGGAGAACCGTGATGTACCAATGGATTACTATTTCAAGTGACGTCAGTAGCGCGGCGCGCCGGTTGTTTACATACAAACGTGCCCACACAAGGACTACCATCATTAGCGGTGACCATTTCTAAGTGACACGGAGGACAACGAGTTTGAAGGAATTAAGGATTTGGAGTGACATAGAAGGTTTGAAAAACTATTATGGCTTTTACGCACGCCCGGTCTCTACTGAGTCGGGGGCCGACGCTCGGCCGAGTGGCTGTCCGCGAACGGTGCGTGGGGCTCGGACATGGCCATTACGCACGCCCGGTCTGTCTGGAAGTCCACGCCGCCACACGCTTGGAAGTTTGTTTTGTTTAATAAAGAGCCGTTTACCAAACCTACGTCTATCCTTGTACTTTGTTAACGCTACAATATAGTTATATAGTAGATCTGTGGAATAAAGACGGGGCTGACGTCAGGGCGCACGCGCGGCGATGTTGACAAAGGACGAGGAATTTGATCGATGGATTTAATGGAATTAAAGTGCACGGATGGTTTGATAATATTATTGGCTTGTATTATAGTTATTTAAAATATAGTTTATCTATCGTTATATGAGCCTGTGGAATATTTTGAAGCGCAAGCGCCCTCAGCCGTGCGCACCCATTGTTGACAAAGAACGATCGATGGATTTAATGAATTGGAGTGACACTGATGGTTTTATAAACATGTTATTCATGTAATAGTTGTCCTTAATCACTCTATATGTTACGTCAGGCCCGTTCTCAGCTCTTTGTTTGTGTTTGTCATGTTAGCATACCTATCGTTTAGCCTGTTGTTGCTATTTAATGAATTGGAGTGACACCGATGGTTTTATAAACATGTTATTCATGTAATAGTTGTCCTTAATCACTCTATATGTTACGTCAGGCCCGTTCTCAGCTCTTTGTTTGAGTTTGTCACGTTAGCATACCTATCGTTTAGCCTGTTGTTGCTATTTAATGAATTGGAGTGACACTAATGGTTTTATAAACATGTTATTCATGTAATAGTTGTCCTTAATCACTCTATATGTTACGTCAGGCCCGTTCTCAGCTCTTTGTTTGTGTTTGTCACGTTAGCATACCTATCGTTTAGCCTGTTGTTGCTATCGTTTAGCCTGTTGTTGCTCGTTCATGACTGTTTTTGGTGTGGGATTTTGTCGAATAAATTGCCCCCAAAATGCGACTTATACTCCGGAGCGACTTATATATCTTTTTTTTCACTTTTTGGGGCATTTTATGGCTGGTGCGACTTATACTCCGGAGCGACTTATAGTCCGGAAAATACGGTAGCTGCTATTTTGTTCAACATGTATAGCCGGTTGGACCAACGCCAGCACTCTTCTGTTGGTTTTATGACCAAGAAGTTGAAGAATGTGACGGCAACCTGAGATGTCTATTAAAGAAATGTATTGAATATATCTTCACTCCGGCCATGAATGAACTGCTTGTTTTTCCCCAGGTGAAATCTGTGAAGACGGGCTCCGTGTTCTGGACCATTGGCTGTTGCCTCTGCTATTTTTATATGGTAAGTGTCGTTGCACACAAACAGTGACACTGCTGACATTTTGATGTTTCACCCCATGGCTACAGCTGCTATTTGTTTTATTCCATGCCTTCCTTCTGCTGATGTTTGTGTAAGCAAAGAAACTGAGAGTCTATTGTATTGTTAACTACAGGTTGTTTTTAAGCTCATTGAATTCAGAAGGACAATTGCAGGTTGTCCTTTTTCTTTTTACCCTCTGCAGAAAGAGGGTATGTGATATTGCGCTTTCCTTCCATCATGCTCAATCTGAATTGCTCATTTGTATTTTATCTGCAGCCCCCCCTACTGTTGTTGATACAGTCGTCCTAGCAACAAAAAAGCTTTTGGTCGTGAGGCTAAAGTACAGCATCATACCGCGTTGAATTTTTTATTTTTATTTTTTACAATCCTGTTTTGCTTTTAACACAAATGCGGCAAGTGCGAGCGTTGCATGTCGATAAAAAGAGGTCCTCGATCTCGCTATCAGCCTCATCGGGAAGTGTGAGATAAGGTAGACGGAGCAAAGCGACAGGCTTGGGCTGATGGAGGGACGCCACCAGAAGCTTTCCAGTTGCTGTGCAACATCTTTTTCTTTCCAATGGGAAGTGTGCGAGGGTGGAGAAGCATTATGCCCGAATCTCTCTTGCCGTCATGCTCGTTCTTCCAGTAATGATCCCTCTGTCTAAACAACCACGACACGACGCACAATCATCGGGGAGCGCCGTCGCTCGTTTTGCCCAATTGAGTATTTCAACTGTTGACGACGCAACCTCCAAATGCAAATATGGCATGCGTTTGGCATTATTAATAGGGTCACGTAACTTTTAAATACATGTACCGGTCGTCTCTTGCAGGTGTCGGCATGGGGAGGCTACGTGTTCATCATCAACCTGATTCCCCTCCACGTGTTTGTGCTGCTGCTGATGCAACGTTACAGCCGAAGAGTCTACATCGGTATGGCGCACGCGTTTGTCGGGACTGACTTGATGTTTACTCTTCAATTGGATTTTGAATGGAAATGCATGCAAATAGAAATCTCCTCCTCTTATACAACCTACCAACGGCTGCTCAAAATTGTAATTGAAGATGAAAAAAGATGCTTTGGTTACAGTGGGACGGGTAATGAACATGGGGGGGATGCAAGTAGACAAGCTGGAAATATCTGACATTGATATCCCTTTGAGAGTTTGAGCTTGTAATATTTCCCCCCCCCCCCCTCTGTCTCTCTACAGCTTACAGCACATTCTACATTGTTGGTCTTGTGCTATCGATGCAGATTCCGTTTGTGGGCTTCCAGCCGATCAGGACCAGCGAGCATATGGCTGCTGCCGGTAAGTCAGATGTGACTAATTTGATTTACATGTCGAGTCCCGAATAATGTGAACTTTCCCAACTAACACCGCTGCAGTATACTAGTGATTTTCTTTTCTTTCTTTTTTTCCTTCTTCTTAAATTGCACACAAACGGCATTAAACAATTCAACAACACCTTAAATATCTGCCACTCACAGCTTTTGGCTTCCCCCTCGCGCTTGCACCGAGAGAGCGAGTGTATTTTATGTTTGCCTGCGTAGCAGCTGCTCGGAACATCTGCTGGTAGCACTTAGAAGAGCGAGTGAGCCATGGAATTGTTGGGACGGTGCCCCCCCGTGGCAGCGGGAAGGTGGGATGGAATTTTAGCAGCGTGGCTGCTTTCCAAGACACATTGAAGGAAGGAAAGGCAGGAACGGACGGGGTGATGCATGTTGTCAAAGGAGATGCTGGAAACAAGTGCTTCATTTCTTTTCTATCAAATTCACCAGATGCTTAAATGAAGGGGGGCAAATTGAATAAGAAAGACCAATTAAGTGAAAACAAAGAGTGCCATGAATGACAAGAGATTCACTATTGAGTCTTCCCCCCCCCCCCCCCCCCCCAGGTGTGTTTGCACTTCTCCAAGCGTACGCCTTCCTGCAGTATTTGAGAGACAGACTCACCAGGCAAGAATTCCAAACACTCTTCTTCCTCGGCGTTTCTCTGGCAGCTGGCGTGGTCTTCCTCACCGTGATCTATCTGACATATACAGGTAGATATGCATTTCTAATATCCTGTCATGCACCATGTGCTCTGTATTACAATACAGATGTGCTCATGCTTTACTTGCAATTTTGTTTTTCATATTTAGATGGATATTTTTTGCGCAGCTTCTTTATCTTTTGCTCTATTGCACTCGGTAATTATAAGATTAAAGATTTAATTGCGTCTAATGTAATTAGACGTGCGAGCAATCTCAATATTATTCCTGGTAAATGTCTTTGCTTTCGAATCAAATGAATCTGATTTATTGCTCTTTACAATACTTGCCGTAATGTCCTCTTATGCGCACAGTGTCATTTTTGCACGAGTCCCATGGCAGATTGGATTAATAAGCGTCTTCTCAAATAGGTCAATGAACTGATCCGGCCGGGATCCTTGCATCAAATAGACTTGCCCTGAGGGTTCGTTTATTTCATGCCACATTAAAGCTCTCGTGTGATTGCGAGGCCAAGCAGTCGCTCGTGGTAATGGAATGCATTGTTACCTAATATCGCAATGTAAACAAACTGAGCAGGTCATTTAGAAGTTAAATGCAAATTTTGTACATGGAGAATACTACAGGCACCTTCATGTAAAAGCCATACAAGATCTTCTAGGGAATCTTTTCCTCATATTATTGTTGTTGGCGTATTGTACTGAGCAGTCACAGTAGATAGCTCGCTACCTGTATGTCACAAGAAATTCTTTTTCTGGTTGTCATCACATTTTTTCAGTTTGCATCAGCGATGTCCTTTTGTGGTTGGCATGACAAAAGAATAGAGGGAGAAAAAAACAAACTCACAAAGTTCCGCATATATGCTGAGGTTTTGGTGATTCCTCTCAGCATGTGTCAGGGTCTTTTTTTTTTTTTTTTTTGCTTTTCACATTGTCCTGGTTAATATTTTCTTGTGTGTTGTGCATCTCCGCTGTGGTTTTATGACGAGCTGAGCCGCCTACATTTCATGCTTCCTTTGTCATTTATTGATTTCATTTAGATTTTCCCCGAGTATTTCCAAGCTGTAATTTTTGCCGCGGGATGGAGTGCTTTTTGTTTTTGTGCAAAATTACATTTCATTCCATTTGTACGAATTAGAGTTGATTTAGCATTTCGGGAGCACTTCTCAGTAAAATTCTGTTTAACATCACACCAAATGAAAGTCCCGAAAGGCGATGAATGGAATAAATTTACAAGCCCACTCAAATCGTATCCATAAAACGCATTTGATGAGTCTGTCGATCATTATTAAGGGGCAATTTATGTCAAGTCGCTGATAATCAATCGCTAGTTCTACTGAGGTGTAATGTGGAAACAAATGAGTCACCACTCAAAAATGGCTAACATTGCATTTCTAAATATTCAGCTGAGCTCATTTGCGTTGTCTGCTATGGGTGTCGGCTGCGCACATGTACGACGACGACGACGAGAGGCCCCCCGAGCAACAATTCAAAGCTGTAATGTATTCCAGATCAAAGCTGAAAATATGGATGCATGTATATGAAATACCCTGTGTGTAATTTGCAGCTTAAACGCTTCCTCTTATGTTTATAAATATGAGAATTGCAGTCATTAAGTTGTCATGATACTACTGTAGACACATTCTTATAATCACACATGAGCGCTGCATTTTCTGGAGCCTTTGATTGGTCCATCCTTTAATATTTTGATAGCCAGCACAAAATGTCTTGCAGGGAATTATAACAGCACAATGAATGGTGGTTTCAAGAGGTAGTACACGTATTGCTCTTTAAAAATTGAAGCACAATTCTAGCGACGTTATTTGAATTTTAAAATGTATTTTCAATTTCAAAGTGTTGAATATACACACCGTTATTTTGTCAGTGAGTTGTCTGAAAATGGCAGAGATTGCATTTTCTGCTCTTGGAGAGAGGAGATGGACTTTTGGAATGGAAGCTGGCCACACAATGAAAGGCTACACAATAGAGCCAAACTTGAGCTGATAGAAGTCATATTTGGCCACAGGGTTGGCCGGCCGGCCGGACAAGAAGCCACCAGCCAAATTGGGAGTCCGAAAAAAAAAAGACATTCGCAATCTCCCGTGTCGGCCTCAGCGACTTGAATGATCTGGCTGGCGTGTCTCTCTCTCGCCCAGTGTCAGCTGAGATGAGATTGATTTCACAATAGAGGATATATTGAATATGATAATGATTTTTTCTTTCTTCTATTTTTAGGATACATTGCTCCGTGGAGCGGGCGTTTCTACTCACTTTGGGACACTGGGTGAGTTGTACTGAACAATTGCTCATCACTGTACCATGTCACACAGAGGTTTCAAGGCTGCGACAGAACTCGTTTTTGCCCCCACATAGCAGCATGTGTCCTGTGATCTCCAAAAGACAAACGCGCGTGTGGCAATCCGTTCTCCCGTTGTTTGCTAATTGAAGCCGTATAAGACTTGTCTTGTCCTTAGTAGGTTGATAGAAATTCTTTTTGTGGCTGGCTGGCTGGCTTTTCTTCCCCCACTATGCTAATCACTGATAGCTTGAAAGGGAAAATATTCCAAGTTTCAGGCTGTAATGAATGAACAGATAGCATAAAACACCAAAGAAAGAGCATAACTCATCTATGTGAATAGCTTCCTCCCACCTTCTGATTCGAGAGAATTTATTGTACAATCTGTCAAAATGCTCATCTCTGTCCTTTCAACTTTCCCCCCTTAGCTATGCCAAGATCCACATCCCCATCATAGCGTCGGTGTCGGAGCACCAGCCGACCACGTGGGTCTCCTTCTTCTTCGACCTTCACATCCTCGTGTGCACGTTCCCGGCAGGCCTCTGGTTCTGCATCAAGAACATAAATGACGAACGGGTGTTTGGTAAGACTCTCAAGGGCATGCAATGTACCCGCTATGTGTCCAAGAGGTGTGCGCTAACCAACTGCAATCTATGCATCTATCATTTGGGCCATGTTTTACCACTCAGTGGATCATCACAAGATGAATGAGCCTCATTTGATCCTAGCAAAAGACACTAAATTCTTCAAGTCCCTTGAAGGGAATAGATTTGGGGACAGCGCGGTTCGCTTTGAGGTGGTTGGCAGACATCCAGGGCGCGATATCGTTAAGTCACTTTGATGGGGTGGAAAGGAAGGCCAAGGATGTGTTGTTGTTGTTGTTGTTGTTGTTTAGAATGACTTGTAACTTTTGATGTGGCCAGTGTAATTATGAACAGAAGCCTTCAGGGACACCATGTGTACCTACTATTTCCATGCAGGAAAATTGCTGTCCATGCCAATATTATGACGTGAGCAAAAGCTAAATTATGGAAACGAAATGCTGAATTGAATGGAGCGCAAAAGTCTCTCTGAAGCCTAATGTGCCGTTGCGGAAAGTGAATGCTGACAGTTTCATTTTTATTCAGTCGAGTCTTAATGAAGTGCCAAGTCGCTGTCATTCAGATAAGAAAACACTCACATTTATCTTTTAAAAAAAAAAAGGATGCTTAGAAATATTCTTCAATGGCTGTCCATCAACACCCCCCAAATCCCTCAACGATTAAACATTTACATATTGCGAAATCTAGTGATTGTCTGTCTGGGTGTCGCAGCCACCTCCAGCTCTCTTGCATTGTTGCTGACTAATTTCAAACAGATTGTGCCAAAAGATAAAGGAAGTATGGAATCCACGTATGGCATGGGAATAGCTGAATACATTTTTAATAATGGAGAGAATTTTCTGCTCCGGCAATCTGATCATTGAATCTTTACAACTATGACAGTCATTTTGTTGGCTGCCTGCTGTTCCAGCAGCAGCCAGTTGGCGGTCTCAGTGCGGCAAACAATGACTGTCTGTTTTCTTAATGGAATTGGGTGAATCACTCCATTTTCTCTGATTGAATAAAGCGAGGTGATTTGAAGGCAATAATGTGTTGTTTTTTGCGAAAAAGCAGCAATAAGTCTGACTGCGTCTGAAGGACAACAGAACTAAAGTCACCAAATTATTACAAGCTTTCAAGATGAAAGATTAGCTCCGTCCACATGAAGGGCAGAGAACCTTTAAAGCAATAGCAAAGTCCTTCAGCAGGCTGGTTCTCCGACAACTTACTCAGCCAATTATTGCTATTGATTAGCCACTCACTTGTTGAGCCAGGTCGGCGCTTTTCAAGGACGGAAAGCTATAAAGGCCTTTTCTATTCAGGGCGTGCAATGTAGATGGAGAATTAGAAGACTGCTTAGCCGAGTCTGGGGCTACTTTTTCCACTTTATTCATGGGATTCCCTTTACTCTCTATCTTTTTTTTTTTTTTTTTTCCGACATCCAGCATATATTTTCAGTCTTATTCAATGAGTCGCCTGGTTTTTGTTTCTTCTCTCCTCCTTCCTTGCAGTTGCCCTGTACGCCATCAGTGCGGTGTACTTCGCCGGGGTGATGGTGCGTCTCATGCTGACACTGACTCCGGTGGTGTGCATGCTGTCAGCAGTAGCTTTCTCCAGCGTCTTTGAACACTACATGGGAGATGACACCAAGCGGGAGAAACCCCCCGCTGAAGATAGCAGTGATGAGGACGACAAGAGGAATTCTGGGAATCTCTATGATAAGGTTGGGTAGAATCATCGTCAAAAAAGAAAATGTCAACAGCCTCTCTTGTTGAGGTGTATTATACCATACTGGGGTGGATTTACTTTGAAAAAACAAAATTAAAATCTGCTGTGATGCATATCATACCGGAGAGGCGGAAATTGAAGGGTAAAAAATCCAGCCCTCGATTAAAAGTCGCTGTGATCTCTCTCTTTTTGTTTGTGAACTTGGCTCGACACCCTTTGTGGTGCTCAAAAGGAAGGCTGGCAGACAGTCAGCTTTCATCTACACATCCCACAAAAAGATTTCGAGCCGTTTCAGCTAACCTGTGATTCATCCGGCTGGCTATTTGATACTTTTTATTCATCTCCAAGCGGTCTCACACGATGAACGGGTGCTTTAATAGCCATTAGTGTTTGTTTACAAATGTCAGCCCAAACTTTGAGTGCAAAGCTTAACACCACATGTGCGTACATATTTTTCAAATGAGTGTCCTCGCCACAACATCCGGACCGCTGGCATTTTAATCAGCCAAAAGCCTGAAAATACTAACAGTGGAATTCTTTGTCTCGCATTTGTACAATAGGTACGCCTACACTAATATTGTCGAGGTGCGTGAAATCAACCAGGCCATCATTTGATCAAACATATGTCTTCAGGCTGGCAAGGTGCGAAAACATGTGTCGGAGCAAGAGAAAGCAGAAGAAGGTTTGGGGCCAAACATCAAGTCCATCGTGACCATGCTGATGTTAATGCTCCTGATGATGTTTGCCGTCCACTGCACCTGGGTCACCAGCAATGCCTACTCCAGCCCCAGCGTGGTACTCGCCTCGTACAACCACGACGGGTAGGAGTTGCGCGCTCACACACGCGCACGCACACACACACACACACACACACACACACACACACACACACACACACACACACACACACACACCTGCTGTAATTTGATAATGGCTGTGAAATTAGCATAAGGAGAAGGCGAAGTTCACAGTAGCATGGCTCCACAAAGAGCAGCGAGCTGGGGAGTGCATGCATATTTCATCCATTTGTTGAAATATTGATGATGTGCATGACAGCGCAAGCTTTGATATGGCTACTTATTTTTGAGTTTCTAGGTCACGACGTAAATGTGTTTGTGTTAAGGATGTGCCGCCGTTATCGCCCGTCTTCAGAGAGTAGCGTAGCACTCATTACCGACTTGCTAAATAGACTCAGCGAGACATGATCAAATTGTCGGCGTTATTTATTTTTCCCTAAATGTATCCCAGTCCTGCTACTGTTAAACTTATGTGGTGCTTTACGTTCGTTCAGGTGACATAGTGTGCTAAGTCAAATAGTGGCCGCTGCTCAAATATTTGGCAGCTGCATTGCTAGCTTGAAGAAATGAAGCGGGGCATATTGCATCTCAAATAGACGCTGCGCTCCCCCTCCGCAGGACAAAAGAACGACAGGTGGTGCCACTAGGTGGCTGCCATTCCCACTCTGACATGTGATACACCCAAGTGTCGGTCGGTCGGTGGGTGGGAGGGTGCATGTCATTACCGCAGCAAACGCCATCTGCGTTTGTTGGAGTTACAAGAAAAGCTGCTGCTGCCGCTGCTGCTATAAATTCCACAACGGTGAATTGTAGTGGTGCGACCATAACTCCATTAATTGACAAGGTTGATCATCAATTGATTGGATACCTCTTTTTCAATGAAAAACCCTTGTCACCAGCAAATAGAGATGCTTTTCTTTCTGCCCTCGACAAGAACCTTAGCTGTAATTAATACAGGCCTTGCATTGTCTCCACTTGACTAATGAATTTATAAGAGGAAGGAGGGGGAAACATGCTAAAGCCTCCCCGCA